>NW_016107565.1:2259458-2286060 GCF_001604975.1 Cebus imitator | reverse complement strand
TTTAGTTGGTGTTCCAGTCACCTGTTGAAGAGGCACTGCAGTGTGTGTTTTTTCCTGTGCGACAACTCACTGGGCTGGCTTAAACAGCGGCACTGAGATTCGTGGCGCTTTTTTTGCCCTTGAATCTACTGTCCTGGTTCCCTGCTCAGTCCCCTTTTTAAACAGACGAATGGGCGAATTCCCGTGGCTCCAATCGCCAGCCAAAAGGGCACCCGGACCTTTTGTATGGAGAACTGCTGCCTAGGGGCGCCGACAAAGCAGCCACGCAGGGCAAAGCAGTGGCGCCAGCTGGCACAACTGCGCTGGCTGAAACAGCCACGCTGGCAACCCATGGAGCTCCTCTGCCTGGGAATTTCCTAGTCTGTGTGCTATAAAAATGCGGCGTCCACTCACCCTCTGCGCTTTCACTGGGAGCTGCAATCCTGAGCTGTTCCTAAACAGCCATCTTGGATCCAGACCTATTCTATTTGTTTAATTGTTTATTTGTTGAATAAGCAAGTGTTTACATTTATCAACTAACTTTTCTTATATCTTTAAGCGAATACACATTTCTGCAGTTAGTCTGTTTCTGTATATTCATACGGATTTATAGAATTATTCCCTAGTTGGTCATCTGTCCATCTTTCTTATAAACAAGTCTTTAAATTGTTGCATTTTTTCTTGAATACCATTGCCACAGAGTAGTTCTTCTTTTTCAGGGAACAAGATTCACAAAGACCTATGGCAGAGTAGCCACATTAAATACTAATGGTACAGGAAAATAATGTAACAATGTAATGGGAATTCAATTTGGGGAACTCAAGAGAATTCACACACAACATAAGGCAGTCAAATTCCTTTAAAAAATGCTGTGTTCAACAAAAATATTATAGGCCAAATTCAAAATATGTACAACCAGATTTGTACCACTGAAAACCGTTGGTGACTAGTATTATATATTTATTTAACTTATTTAAATTTGATTTAAAAATTAAAAAATTCACAATAAAAATGTTTATTCCTTATAGTATGTACAATTGCTGTAACAAATATTTCAAACTCAAGGGGAGACATGTAACTACTAAAACTTGCTTCAGGAACCATCTTTCACAATATTACATAAAACGTTTCTGGAAGAACATGGGTCTCAAATGTTTCCACGCTAAATATCCACTGTTCTTTAGCAAAGCTGTCCAAGATGTTACAGTTTTCCTAGATTGTAACTGTATTTGTCTGTTCTCACACTGCTAATAAAGATATATCCAAGACTGGGTAATTTATAAAGGAAAGAAGTAATTGACTCACAGTTCAACATTGCTGGTGAGGCCTCACAACCATCAATGAAGGGGAATTAGGAGCAAAGTCATGTCTTACATGGTGCTAAGCAAGAGACCTTATGCTGGGGAATTTCCCATTATAAGACCAATAGATCTGGTGAGACTTATTCACTACACAAGAACAGTATGCAGGAAACCACCCCCATGACACTTGGCCCCACCCTTGACATGTGGAGATTATTACGATTCAAAGTGAGATTTGAGCAGGAACACAGTCAAACCATACCAATAACTTAATATACCATATAAATAATATTTTATTCTAAAAAAGACTGTCAGAAAAGCTGACTTTTTCAGCAATTGCCATTATAGTTTTTTTAAAAAAAAGCTGTTTTTAAAAAATTCAAGTTTCTTGAACAACATACCAGATTTAGAATACTTAACAATTTATTTTCTTCACATATATATCATATATGTGCAGGAAATAAATTCAATGTATATTATATGTGTGGGGGAAATAAATTAAATAACTTCATGGAAAAGTCTCATTTACCAAGTATGTCATTCTTTGACCTGACCCAGAACTGCTCAGTGGGAATATCCTATCTCCAGAGCAGCTATCAATAAATAAATAAATAAATATCAATTTATGTATAACAATTTATTTCCTCTACATGTATACATGTATTATCTTCTCCATATATATATATATATATATATATATATAATTTCCTCCAAATGTATATTTTATATATATCATAGAATATAATCTCTGTAGTATAAATTATATACTAAAATCTCTATTGTGTATATTATATACACTAAAATGTTAATTTGAATACAAATTATTTTTCTTGTATTTGTAAAATGCTAAATGTAAGATAAGCAAATTATGCTTCCTCTGTATTTTTAACTACTGTATTCAACATTCTTACTAAAGAGAGTCAGTTCAGAAGAACAATTTAATGCTTCATTAAATTATCACCACTAATAAAATACATGAGACTTTCAAAAAATCAGATACTTCACAGGTCCAGTTGATGTCACTGAAATCAATTTGATTCCTGACATTTTGTCCTATGAATTTCTTGAGTGTCAGATGCAGTGTGGTTCCTTCATAAATGTTTTTCTAAACTTCTTTAAAATTATGGTTCTGCCTTTTTTGTTGTCTTAATCATCTATTTTCAGATATATACAAAAGATAATATGATCTAACTCAAGAAAACTCCAGTAATTTGCAAGTTTTATCATATAGAAATTTTATCATATGTCACTTACATCAATGGTTATTAATATAACAAGCTAATGTAAAACTCTACCCTTAAATAATGATTGAATTAAGTTTTATTAATAAAAGAAGGTATATGCATAATATGGGTTGCTTAAGAATCTGTTATTGTTAAACAGATTGTTAAGAATCTGTCTTTAAACAGGAAGATAACAATTCTATGCAGTAACTTTGAAATTTATGACAACCAAATCAAGACATCATGAATAAATGGTACTTACAGAAGTCTACTCCTCATAAAAGCAACATGAACACTGGCAATAATTATCAAAATTCATTTTTTCAGAACTCTGAAAATTAAAGACTTGGAATAATCTGTTGTGTTTATTCACAAAAAGTGGTTAAATCTCAGTGCTTGATAATTTAAGAACAATCAACATCGTGATGAATTAACTTATGCTACTTTGGCTCTATAGTACCCTTGAAAACTAATAGGCCCACAACCGTAGTAGCTGTAAAACACTGCAAGGGGAAGAAAAGCTTTGAAGCTCATCAAAAAGGTCCATCCTCAAAGAATTGCCACTATTTTATCTGTCTGCCAACTTCTTGGAAAAGTCTCATTTACCAAGTTTGTCACCCTTTGATGTGACCCAGAACTGCTCAGTGGGAAGATGCCTATCTCCAGGGTATGTCAATAAACTAATTAACAAATTAAGTAATGGCAATTATTTAACATAATGGCTGCCTGAGTTAGTGATACTGGTTGGCACAAACAAAAGACTAGTCAAATGATATCACATGTAGGGAATGAGACAGACATAGGAGACTTTGAAAGGGTTTGACATAATCTTACAGACATAAGAAACTGCACACATGTGCAAAGTGTGTACATGCCCAGAGAATACCTTAGAAAACCCCAAACTCTTACTACTTCTGGTCCTCCACAAGCAAGGAGTGAGGCTAAGGTAGAGTTTCAAATTGCTGGAGCATTGCATGTGCATTGCAGCACACAAACAAACCTCACCTGCAAAATCTAAAATTTATTGGTTCAAGAAATTTAAATAAAACTCCATTGAGTTTTAGTCAAGCACTGAGATAATTGAGAAAGCTTCAGTGACCACATGCATCAGGAAAGTGTGAGTTTTAGAATTAAACTGAGCAAATAAATAGCAAACACTGCAACAAACAGTGACAACAAGCCTTTGGGGGAAGGGACACTGATTCCCAGAGAAAATGTCGTATTTGTAAAATAATTTTACCCAGTTTTCAACTACAAGATATAAGATATGCAAATAAACAGGAAACTATGACCCATAATAGAAAAACTATATATATTTAATAGAAATTATATCCAAATTACAGATATTGGACTTATTAGGCAAAGACGTCGAATAAGTTATTATAAATATGCTGAAAGAACTAAAGGAAATTATATCCAAAGAATTAAGTGGAAGAGTGAGAAAGATTGCCCACCAAATATTAGATAACAATATGGAGATACACATTTTAAAAAGAACAACATAGAAATTCTGGAGTTGAAAAGGATAGCAACTGAAATAAAAAATTTGCTAGAGGAGATTAACAGACGATTTGAGTTGGCAGTAAAATGTATCAGTAAACATACAAATGGGCCAACTGAAATTATTCAATATGAAGAATAGAAAGAAAAAAGATTGACTAGCTCTTCAGAGACTTGTGGCACACAATAAACTATATTGACATGGACCATAATGGAACTCTATGAAGAAGATGAGAGAGAAAAATGGGGAAAAAAAATAAAGAAATAATAGGGAAAAATAATTTTCTGAATTTTATTAAGAATTTTAATCTATACATTCAAGTAAGATAAACTCAAGGAAACAAGCCGATACATTACAATCAAATTATCCAAAGTCTAAAATGAAGAGAGAAACTTGAAAACGGTATGAGAAAAACCACTCATCACACATAAGGGATCTTCAGTAAGATAAAGAGAGGTTTCTCATGGAGGGTAAAAGTGGTGATATGACATTTCTAAAGGGTTGAAAGACTCTCATCCAAAATTCTATAGTAGCAAACAATGTTTTAAAAATAAAGAGGAAACTAAGACATATCCAGATATCCCAAAAACTGAGAGACTTTATCACCAGCACATCTGTTTCATAGAAATACCTAAGAAAATCATTCAGATTGAACGGAAATTACATTAGACAATAGCTCAAGTACACACAAAGAAATAGAGAACAGTAAATGTAATATCAGGAAGTATAAAACACAGTATAAATAAATGTATTTTAACTTTTAAAATATTCTATCTTATTTTAAAAACAACCTCATAAAGCAGTAATTAAGAAACTCTGTTAGTGGATATATAACGGATGAGGAGGTAGTTTATGTTACAATTATAGCAAAAATGGGGTTGTAGAGGATGGCAATATATTTAAGTTTTTTATATGTTACTCAAAATAAACTGGTATTAATTCAAGATAAATTATTTTAAATTTATATGTTAATTTTAATCTGCAGGATAAGCTCTAAGAAAATAACTGAAGATATAAAGTAAAATAAATAACAAAGAAATTAAAATTATATAGTAGGACATATATATTTAAAACAATACAAAACAATAGGGGAACAAAATGATTTAAAACATATGAAGACATATCAAAATGGCATACACCAGCTAACAGGTACTTACATTAAATATAAATTAATTAAACACTTCAACGCTTCAATCAAAAGGAAAACATTTGCTGAATGTACATTAAAAATGACCCAATTCTATACTGTCCAAAAGAGACGTTTTTATTTCAAATACATAAATAAGTTGAAAAAACTATATATGCCATGCAAACAGTAAAAGGTAGCTATACTAATATCAGACATAATAAACTTTAAGACAATAACTGTTTGTGTAGTCAAAAAGGGACATTTTCTAATAATAAAAGAATCTATCTACCAGAAAGGCACAGTGATTATAAACATGCATGTATTTAACAACAGAGACCAAAAGCACAAATAGCAAAAATGGACATAAATGAAAGGTAACAGAAACAATATAACAAAAATAGTTGGTCAATTAAATACCTCATATTCAATGATGTATACAACAACTAGGCAAAAGATGAACAAGAAAATAGAAAACTTGAATAAAATTATAAGCACATTAGACTTTATGTATTCACAGAACACTCCACTAAACCACACAAGAAATAAACCAGTCCAGACATAAACCCTTATATTTATGGTCAAGACAACTCACTGGAGAGAAAGTTATAATTTTCAAAATGTTATTGAAATGACTGAACAGTCATGTGCCAAAAAATAAAATTTGATTACTCCTGACACCATAAAAAAATTAATGTAGCCCGGGAGCGGTGGCTCATGCCTGTAATCCCAGCGCTTTGGGAGGCCAAGGAGGGCAGATCACGAGGTCAGGAGTTCAAGACCAGTGTGACAAACATGGTAAAACCCAGTCTCTACTAAAAGTACAAAAATTAGCCAGGAATGGTAGCACATGCCTGTAATCCCAGCTACTCAGGAGGTTGATGCATGAAATCACTTGAACCCAGGTGGCGGAGGTTGCAGTGAGTCGAGATGGCCACTGCACTTCAGCCTGGATGACAGAGAGAGAATCCGTCTCTAAATAAATAAATAAATAAAGCAAAATGTATCATAGACTTAAATGTAAGATTAAAATTACAAAACTCATAATGAAAGGGTCATAAATATCTTTGACTTTGCATTAAGTGATTTATTTGTTATGACACGAAAAGCACATGGAAATTAGTAAAAGTTGAAATTTGAATTTCATCAGAGTTAAAAACTTTGTACTATAAAGAATACCAAAAGGAAAGTGAAAAGACAATCCGTAGAATTGGAGAAAATATTTTCAAATTATGTGTCTGAGAATAGACTTGTATCTATACTATAATAAAGAATGTTTGCCGCTCAAAAATAAAATTACAAATAAACCAATTTAAATATGGGCAAAGTTTTCACCCATTATACAAAAAAGATATTAAAATGACCAATAAGCACAGAAAACTGTTCAATATTATTAGTTATGGGGAAAATACAAATCAAAACCACAATGAGACTACTTTACACCCAGTAGCTGGTTAAATCAAGAAGATATACAATAGTAAGTATTGACAAGGACTGGAGAAATTAGAATCTTTGTGTGTTGCTGATGGAGATGTAAGCTATTGTAGCCACTTTGAAAAAAAGTTTGATAGTTGCTGAAAAAGTTAAACACAGTTATCATATAATCTAGCAATTCCAATCATAGGTATATATTTTAAAAAATTGAAACCAGGAATACAAATAAAATATTGTACATGATGGCTCCTTGTAGCACTGTTTAGTAAATAGTCAAATGTGGAAACAAGATGAATATCTATCAACTGATGATGACTGGATTAAAATTAATTGGTATATTTATATAATGCAATATTATGTAGCAATCAGAAAGAACACCACACTGATACATGTTACAACATGCATGAACCCTGAAAACAGAAGACCACAATCCATATTTTTAAATAAAATATACTGATGAAAATAAAAAAGTATTTTGGAAATTAGATAGCAGTGGCATTTCTCTGAATGTAGCAACAGTCACTGAACTGTGTATTTTAAAAGGGAAAAATTTTGCTTCATGAATTACATCTCAATGAAGATATTCTTTTTTAAAAAAAGAATGTATAGATAAATAATTTTATACCAAATGCATTTTGTTTTCAGTTTTAGGTAAAGCTTAATATATATTTAATAAATATTATTTCTGGGATTAGTAGACATGAAGAAATATGCAAATGAAATTAAAAGCAAAGAAAATCAAAAGATACAAGTTAAAATCTCCTTAATAACTTCAAATTCATGCAGAACTATTTCTTTACCAAATTGCCTTTTATCTATTTGTGTTACAGTATCAAAATTTTAAATAGGCTATGAAAATTCCTGACACTTTTTTTCAAATTTATGGAAAGTCAGACCTTTACATTCATTTTTTTCTGAAAATTATATTATAGCTAGTTAGTAAAGATTAATTGAGAATCCTGAGAACTTTACCTATATTTTAGGTACAATCAATGCCTTACCAATTTTCTAATTTAATAAAGAAAAAGATACTTCAAGCAGAGTAGAATTTCATGCCTTGGAATAAAGAAAACATATACATGTTAACATTTCATGTTTAAAAATTGCATACTTGAATTTCTTTATTACAAAAATCAATAAATTTTTCTTAAATATAAAAAGAATCTCAAAATCCATTCTGTTACCCAAGGATGAGTTTTCACAATGAAAAATTTTTGTTTCACACAAAGCAGAAGCAGACTGCAGTTTGATGATGATCTAATCACTTGTCTTTACAATGGGGTTAGCAGTAATATGTGATATTCAGATTGGTGAATTTTAGTCATTCTGGCCACTGCTCACAACAATTTTAGTCTATTATTGTGAATAGTTAAATGTTACCATATAAGTCACAAATGTGGTCCAGAATTGATCCATTAGGTTGCAATAAGTTGAAAACATTACATGGCTCCCCAATCTCTAAGTTGATATCTGATAGCATTTAGAATAACCAAATAAAGTTCCCCTTTATTGCATTAATATTTTATTCTGTTCATGATAGCAAAATGTACATGAGTAGGTATATATGCCTAAGAAACCAAGTCTAGCTCTAAAATTTGTACTTTTTAGATTCAAGTACCATACAATTTTTTGGTATAGTGGTATTAATCATTTAGTTTTCATAATCATTCTTTATTTTTTTCATCATATATTTTCATTTTGTTTATAATATATTACTTAATATTGAGGAAAAGTCAAACTATTTTATGTTTTAAACATAATGGTGTTAATATTCTTAGTAAATATATATATATATATCACCTGTCTAAAATTGTGTGTTCATACATACATAGTAATTTTTTATATAAACAGTTTTCTTTCACACCAAATATAGCATTCAGTGCACATCAGGACCTATCATGGTAAAAAAGTCAGCTCTTTTCTGGTGTCACTGTGAATGTTTTTCTGAAAAAGTCAGTGATGTGTGTCAGAGGACAAGATAGAATCCTCCCACTCAAATGTTATTTTTCTTTTTGAAGTGACATTCATTCCTTAGAATTTCTAATACCTAATACCTTAGGCCTCTATTATTGAGATATTTTAAAGTGTTTTCTTTTCCGAAAAACTGTACTTCCTCACTACCATTTTGCAACTATGTCTTTTGTACTGAGACATTCTTTTCTAGGCATCCAAATACACAGCATTTACAAATAGCATTAGAAGAACTCATCAGGAAGGTTACATATTAGATATATATGATCCAGTGTTCTGTCTAATGTTTTTTTCTGAACATTTAAGATTTTACCAATTCATTTTGTGAAAAGACATTTGTGATGAAATAGATCATCATGGGCATAGCTATTATTATTTTTCTCTTATCTCTTCAGGGACCCACTGCTTGGTTCCTTAAATATGTATCAATTATGAATCTCCTTCCATAATCACAGGTGTGAATGGAACATAACATTTTATTCTACCATTGTGGCCACTGATACAGCAAAAACTAAATTTATTTTCTCAATTCATATTTTCTCTAGGTTTTGCAGGGAATGAAGATAGTCCCCAGAATTTTTCCTCTTGTTATTTGAGATTAGAAAATTGTCAGCATTTTATAATAGTTCTTATTTTATTCTGGTCATCTGCCCTAGAAGCCTGAAAGGCAATACAAACTCCTTGAATAAAGAAAAGAGAAAAGTGGGAATATGTGGCACAATTCAAAACAATATCAGTTAATATCTTGATAATATGTTTCTACCATATTTATTGTCCAATTTGTTTCTGTAATAATCCCTTATTATATGTCTTATTATCCCCAATATCCAGTGTAAGAAATATAGGCTTGAAAAAATTCAAATTAGGCTGGGCACGGTGGCTCAAGCCTGTAATCCCAGCACTGTGGGAGGCCGAGGCGGGTGGATCACGAGGTCAAGAGATCGAGAACATCCTGGTCAACATGGTGAAACCCCGTCTCTACTAAAAATACAAAAAATTAGCTGGGCATGGTGGCGCGTGCCTGTAATCCCAGCGACTCAGGAGGCTGGGGCAGGAGAATTGCCTGAACCCGGGAGGCGGAGGTTGCCGTGAGCCAAGATTGCGTCATTGCACTCCAGCCTGGGTAACAAGAGCGAAACACAAAAAAAAAAAAAAAAAAAAAAAAAAAAAAAAAAAAAAAAAAAAAAAAAAAAAAAAAAAAAAAAAAAAAAAATTCAAATTGAGTTACTCACTGGGAGCCAGAAAGACAGAGAGATAAACTAACTGCAAATAAATAATACAAATTATATGTTACTACAGAGCACCTGCTTTTTGGAATTCACATGTCATTTTTCTTTGGAAGAATAATTTGGAAGTGAAAAGCTATTTCTTTGGAATGAAATTATACCTCATCAGATTCTCTGTTCATGTTGCAACATATGGACAAATAAATGAGGTTACATTTGATACAGATATTCGAATATAGGAATTTGGTTTAATAATGCAATCATATAAAATATAATTTTACAGGTAATTAGCAGAAACAAGATAAACTTATGGCTTTTCTCTTGTGAAACTGTATTAATTACCGATGCAGAAACTTAGAAGTTATCATAGAAAGTTTACACTTTAACTAGACTTAGCCTGATGAGGTTGTGGAGAAAAAGAAACACTTACATACTTGTGGTAGGAGTGTAAATTAGTTCAGCCATTGTGGATGACAATGGGGCAATTCCTCAAATCCTAGAGACAGAAATAATTTTTGACCCAGCAATCTCATCACTGGGTATATGCCCAAAGGAAAACAAATTGTTCTATTATAAAGACACATGAACATGTATGTTCACTGTAGCACTATTCACAATAGCAAAGGCATAGAATCAACCTAAATGCTCATCAATGATGGACTGGATAAAGGAAATGTGATGCATATACACCATGGAATATTGTGAAGCAATAAAACCGAAAGAGATCATGTCCTTTTCAGGAACATGGATGGAGCTGGAGACCATTATCCTTAGCAAATTAACATAGGAACAGAAAAACAAATACTGCATGTTTTAATTTATAAGTGGGAACTAAATTATGAGAACACATGGACACATAGAGGGGAGTGACACACACTGGGGCCTATCAGGGTTGAAGGATAAAAGGAGCTAGAAAATCAGGAAAAATTACTAATGAGTACTAGGCTCAATATACGGGTGATGAAATAATCTGCACAACAAACCCCCATGTAACACATTTACCTATGTAACAAATGTAACCCTGAATTAAAAATAAAAGATTTTTAAAATCCATATTTCTACCAACATTTTAGACATGAGGATATATGTATTTTCTCAGAAAATAGAGGCTTTCTCTTCAATATTTTTTATTTCTGAGACCTCATGATAATCATTTCTAATCATCCATATTTCTACCAACAGTCCCTTCATAGCAATTTAGGCTTTTACTAGCATAAACTTCCAAACTTCTCCACCCTCCTACTTGTTACCCAGTTCCAAAGCCATGTTAACACATATTTAGATACTTGTTACAGAAACAGCCCACTTCTTGGTGCCAAACTCTGTAATAGTCTTGGTTCTCTACAGCAACAGATCTGGTAAGATAGATAGATGACAGACAGATAGATAGATAGATAGATAGATAGATAGATAGATAGATAGCATATATAATTTATTTTTATAATTCTCACCCTGGATTACTGATGTTTCAGCTATCTAAATCACAGTGGCATATGTTCATATTCTGTAGTTCTTCATCCTTAGTACCAAATATGCAGAACTAAAAATAGATGTGGTGACTCTACAAAGTAGGCATATGTTATATATTTATACTTTACAAATAAATATAGCATAAGGAATTGGCTCACATGACTACGGAGGCTAACAAATCCCAAAACCTGTCAGTGGCAAGTTGGAGACCCAGGAGGCCTGATGGTGTACTTCCAGTATGAGTTTTACGTTTTGGTAATGACGAGAGCTGACAGTTATTCATGGGCTACCAATGTTGCAGTTTGAGTTGAAAGGCAGGAAAAGAGTAGTGTCCCAACTCAAGGCAGACAGACAAGAAAAATACCCTGTTATTAGGGAGAGGGTCAGGCTTTTGGTATATTCAGGTGTTCAACTGATTGGATGAGGCCTATTCACATTAGGGAGTGCAACCTGCTTTGTGTGGTCTATCAATTTCAATGTTAAACTCATTCACAGTAACTTTCATAGAAACACAGAATAATGTTTGACCAAATATCTTAGTATCCCATGGTCCAATCATGTTGAAACATAAAATTAACCAACATGGTAGGAAGCGATGTACTATATGTTTACACTTTCCTATCCTGTAAGTGCCAGAAGGGATTCTCCTGGTTAGGAGGAATCACACATAGAGAAGTGCTAGTATCTCTTGGGCCCCACAAGTCTAAAGAACCTTTTGAGTTACAAGTTTGTGTTGCTTAGTTTTGCAAATTGAAGCCTCTAGCAAAAAGACACAAAATCGAGCTGGAAGGGTCCTTCAGATTTTTGAACCCTACACCTAATATGACTGCTACCGATACTCTTCTTGCAAAGCACCTATTTGGTTGCTACTGGGCTTTTGCTGAAGGTGAAGACTTGATCCACAGAGGCTTTGCAACTCTCCTGACTGATTATTGCCTGTTAGGATGAGTCAATGCAGACTCAAGAACTAACAAGGTAGGTAGTCCCCATCTGTCTCATTCGTCAAACGGAAATGGTATAGTCAAGAATTAAACTGGCCTAATCCCAGCATAATTTTGTCTTTACATGCAAAAGTGGATGTTTCCCATTGGGGAAAAGTTTCTCAATTACATGAAGCAAAACTACTGGCTCCACTACACATTTCATTCATAAAGTATCCCTTAAAAACGTTGACCTGTATTGCTAATGGTTCAGCTATCAAACTCAAAATAGTGTATATTTGTTTGATATAGCTTTTCATTCTTACCACCAAATATGCAGTACTTAAAATAGATGTGGTATCTCTATTGAATAGTGATAATTCAAGGCCATTCTTATTACTCTAGCCCGTATTCCCTTTTCATTTTATTTTTTTTCCGAGACAAGTCTTGCTCTGTCACCCAGGCTGGAGTGCAGCAGTACAATCTCAGCTCACTGCAACCTCTGTCTCCTGGGTTCAAGCAATTCTCCTACCTCAGCCACCCAGGTAGCTAGCATTACAGGTGCCTGCCACCATGCCTGACTAATTTTTGTATTTTTAGTAGAGACGAGGCATCACCATGTTGGCCATCCTGGTGTCAAATTCCTGACCTCAGAATCTTCCCACCTCAGCCTCCCAAAGTGCTTGCATTACTGGCATGAGCCATTGTGCCCAGCCCAGTATTCCCTTTAATAAACATTGTTATAGTTTTGCTGAGCGTTGGTCTGTTGTTAGTTGCCTAGATGTTTACTGTGACACTTAGAAAACTATAAACTGGCAGATTGAAGACTGAAGCTGTAAACTGTAGAAGTAAATGGCTGTTAATTAAACAACCTGAGTAATTCATGTAGAGACCAACTGTTGGAATTAAGCTGCTGATCATTCCTGTACCACCCAAATTGCTACCACTGCTAACTAAACACATTATTGCACTAGACATGGCAATACCTCTGCCATTATAAAATGTATACACAATAAATGGCTCTGTTTCTGTCACAGAGGCTACCACTTAATGCCAGATATGTGAGTCTGGCCAAAAGTCACCCATTTCTTTCCTAGCGAGGAAGCCCAATTTCAGAGCATTATACCAATGTTGATTGACTACAATGAACTCTTCAAGTCCTCTCAGGGCTCAGTAACTTGCAATAATTCACCAGTGTTTACCATTTTAACTTTATGATGCTGCTATTTCAACCCAATCATTTGATTCCCACCCCAAATATCAGGGCCCTTAAAGCAAATCTATATTGTGTTCTTGGCTGTGTGACACATTTTCAATTAGACGTCCTTTATTGCAGAAGTCACTTAAAATGTTGTTATTTCATGCTAATCACTTCTTAGGTAATGATTTGGACAAAATGGATGAGGGAATAATATACAGACCAATTTTGAATATTTGGGATTCTTCACAGATCATTGCCAAGCACAATGTTTATTTTGTTCTCCTAAAGGGAACCTGGGGCTGGCCTGGTTATTACACTCTCTATTAACCTGACGAACAAAAAGTCTTAGGAGATTCAAATATATTCTGGTCCAGCCACTTTTAATTCTATTATTGGTTTGGCATTGTAATAGTCAGAATTCGACAGAGACAGAGCAATAGGAGATAGAAAAATAGATAGACAGAGAGATGAATGGATAGATAGATAGATAAGAGGCGGTTATTAGGGGAATAGGCTTACATAAATATAGAGAGTGAGAGAAGTCTCACAATAGGCTGTCTGCAAGCTGGGATGCTGATTTTGTGGTTCAGTCCAAGTACAAAAGCCTCAGAACCAGGGAAATCAATGGTGTAATTCTCAGTCTGAGGCTGAAGGCCTGAGAACTTGGAGAACCCCTGATGTAAGTCCTGGGGTTCAAAGATTGAAGAGACTGGAGTTCTAATGTCCAAGGGCAGGAATAAAAGGGTGTCCATTGCAAGGAGATAGAGAGAAAGAGAGAGGGAGGGAGAGAGAGCACTAGAGAGGAAATTGCCTTTTCCCTGACATTTTCTTCTATTCAGCCCACAAGCTTATTGTGCTGTTGGTAGGGCAGTTCAGGATCTTGAATTCACTGCACAAAAGAATTTGAGAGTGAATCCAAAGTAAGAGTAAGCAAAGAAGTTTACTGCAAAGCAAAAGTACACTCTGAGAGGCAGAATGGGCTACTCAAAGGAAGAGACAGCAGCTAGTGCCTTAAGGGGAATTCCTTTTTATGGTAGCTGTACATACATATTCAGAAAATACTGGCAAGGTCAAGTATGCAAAGACAGACCTGCGGTTGGAACACGTGCTTGGCCTCTATATGCTCTAACATGTAATACATGTATCATTAGCACATAAAATCTCCACCTAAAGGAGTTATTTTTTTATTCAAATAAGGAAAAGCTCATTATAAGCTAAACCTTGAGCCTTACTGTGCATGTGGGACCCCAGAGAAGTTTCCTGCCCCCAAAGGTTGGAATTTGTAGCTAATACTTTTTTGGGCTTTTAGTGCTGATGGATTGGAGAGTGGAGAAGTTACATCAGGAATAAGGGACTTTTGTTCTTTCCTGGGCCATATTGCGTATCAGGGATCTGTAACCAGCGGGATGTCTGCTGGTATCCTGTAGGACTGCTAACCTTGCAAAAAGTTAGGTGCTCATGCCTGAGGGTGTAAGGGATGCAAAGCTTGTCGGGCTTTAAGCAAGGGGACAAGCCAGTTTGGCCTCCTAACCTTACTTATCCTGACTCAATGGGATGGTACTGCCTACCTTGAGGGCAGATTTTCCCCACTCAACCTACCAATTGACATACCAGTCTCTTCTATAATCACCCTCACAGATACACTTAGAAGTAATACATTATCAGGTCTCTAGGTCTTCCTTAATCCAGTCAAGTTTGCACCTAAAATTAGATATCATCCTAGAATATAATGCCCATAACCATTTAGTTGAATTTACTGCTTGCTAGTTTTTCTTACTGTGGCCTATATAGGTCACAGTAGGGGACACGCTATGTCCTTGTAAGTTATTAAAAATCATTCTTATACTGACTCTGTGTAAAAGTTCTGGGTATGAGTATGGAATATTGGTGAAAAGATGAAATTATGGCTACTGGAATGGGATGCACTATTTTGAGGTAGAAAACAAGTTAGTTTCCACCAGGTACAAGAAGGTAGGGAAGGACATTAGTGGTCTTTCTCTTTCAAAACTGTTCCTAGAGGCTTCGTCATGAAGGAAGTATGCCCAAAAGCATCTCTACTAAATATTACTACTCTGTTAATTTAAATGACTGCTATATCCGCTATTTCCTGCCAGAAGACTTTGACCGCAATTTGAAAGTCCACTTAAATATGGAGATAAGTCTGTCAAAAACAGCGGGAAACGTCCCCAGCTCCTGCACCTCGCATGCAAAACATCTGTCAACATGTCTGGATATATTTTCCACCCCATTTATACATTCTCTGCCTAGACACTCCATAGGGCAGATAAATACCACCTGGCTAGTGGCATGTTCAAATCATTTAGTCTGGCTCCAGGCAGTTATCCTCAAAAGAAGGATCAGACCCAGAAAACCCAGAAACCCAGTTTCTTTAAACTGACAGAAAATCCTCACATGTGTTAGCTGAACTGGAGATCACACTGGAGTCAACATTTCCATTTCCTACTTACACCATTTGCACCCCCAGGGAGTGGATTGTATGAACTCAGGCATTAACTTGCTTCCTAAACAAATGATAACAACTTGCCTTCTAGTGGTGATCATAAGAAAAGCATTCAGGTTAGCCTTAAAATTACTGGCCAAGTTTGTTATAAGTGGTCAACTTGCCCTAAAATTTTTCCTTGTGTTCTAGTAGAAGCTGTGTAATCATGAATACATCTTGCTTTGCCTGGATTGTTTCCGGTCTAGCAGAAATGTCAATACAGAAACTTAGAGAGAATCACACTTAACTTTCTAAGGTCGTAACATTTAAGGAATTTTGTTCAGCTGGGTAAGCCGGGAGTTCTAAAGACATGGGTTGATATCTATTGTGCAGGTTGAGATCATCTTTCTGATTGGAGTCTTGTTGTTAGGGCCTTAATTAAATTCTATATGAGACAAATTGAAAATATTTGATGCAAGTGTCTGTCAGTAAGATTAATTTGACTGGTGATTAATTTGACAATGTATTAATGGGAAATATTTCCAGAAGCCAAGATGTGAAAATGAGGAGTTGATAATATTGGGAGATGATTCTCTATGAAGCTCTCACATTTCTGCATGTCTATTGAGCAACAACATTGACTGCCTTTATATGGAACTATCTTTGCAAGGATTTTTTTTTTGTAGTAACGGACTTTGGAAGATAGTCTTCCTCTGGGGCAAAGGGAAAGTGTGCTTATGCCTATTATAAAAGTATCAGGTTCTGTTCGCTTTGAGAGATCTACTGTAGTTATAGAACCAATTGCACGTGCAGGTGTCAGCTGACCCTATTCAGATCACCCTGTGGAAAATGGAATTCAGGAAACTGGTGTAAGAAAATGCTGAAACTTGGGCTACTTCTACTGCTGTAATGATACTCTGATTTTTGTATCTAATTCAGAAGTCTGGAGTCTTGTCAGTAACCATCAAACTGTGGCTAACATAGCTTAAAAGTAGAGTAAAAACTCAGTAAAAAATTATGCTTATTGCTTTATAATATACATTGTCTGCTATTAATGCATTTAATTTGTATTTTCAAGTTGTATTTTTTTCACCTTTTCCTTTTCAACTTTTCTTAGTTCTTGAATGTAAGTGTTTCTTATAAACAGCTTATGGTTGAGATTTTCTTTGTCCCATCTGATTGTCTTTATTTTTTTATTTATGTTAATAGGATGTTTATGTTTAATTTAATTACCTATATAGTGGAGATAATATCTAGCTTTTTATTATGTCATGTTAATATTTTTATAATTAATATTCTACTATTAACATTACAATATTATAATTAATATTCGAAGGTTAATATTACAATATTATAATTAATATTCTACTTAATATTTTTCATAAGTGTAAATTTCTTTAATATTTTTAATATTAAAGAACAATAATCCATCTTTAATTTCTGGAAATATTTTATGTATTTCTAAAATACACTCTTTAATATATAGTCAAGACATTAAAAGGAATCTCAGAGTCACTACTTGCATGACGCAATAGCTTCAACTATGATTGTTTCAAAATAATCAGAGGTATATAAACCCAAATATTTGAAGAATCATCAATTGAATAGAAATTATCAATTGCAAATGAGTTCAATTGAATATAAGTAATCAATTGGAAATAATAATTTCAATACAAACCTTAGCATCGATTAACATACTTTTTGATTTTCAAGTATTATACCTAATTTTTTAATAGTAAAACTAAGCTTCTAAAAATTATGGAAATAACAAATTAAGAAATTATGAGAATCAATTGTTAAAATTTATATCTTAACTTTTTGGGCCTACATAGCCTAAGTCAACTTTAGTATGACTTTTAAAAATATTGCTAGGTAAGACAGTAAAAGTATAAAACCAAATGCTCCACCTACATAAAAGAATAATGTTACAAAACATTAAATCTGTCCCAGTTGAAAACACATTTGTGGAAGGAACACTTACAATAGAGTTACACAGACTGTTTCCTTTTTTTTTTTTTCTTAGCTTAGATTGAGTTTTTATGAGAGTAAAGTTCATAAAAGAGCCAATGAACCAATAAATGGCACTTATTGGTGATTGAATGCCATAGCAAAGGCAAGTTATTTGATTACCTTAAAAGTTATTCTCCAACATACTGGACATTGCTCCTACCATAAAAGTTGATTCCGATTTGATAATGAATACTGATTTTAATCACATGAGAGATACAAAATAAAAGTTCCTGCTTACATTTTTATTGCCAGTCTCTCTTGACACTTGATATTCAAAATAGAGTCCATAGTACCAGCAGCATTGTCATCACATGGAGCTTGTTAAAAATGAAAATATTAGGCCTCCCCTCAGACTTACAGAGTGAGATTACAGATTTTAATATAATCCCAAATGTATTTTCATGCACATTAAAATCTAAGACATATTGGTCTGAATAATTCAAAGACATGTCCAAACAGTGGAAAAAAGAAAAGAGGAATGCGTTTTTTAACATTGATTAAATTACAAAATAAAAATTTTTGAAAACTTATTTTTCTCTAAATTTCTTGTCCAAAATTTGATTATTATTTTGTCCTTTAATATTTTCCAAGAAGTTTTATAGAAGCAAGTTTGCGAAATATACATTATTTTACAAGCAAACAGCCAATACCAAGAAAAGTACATGGAAGGTACACAGCAATATATTTACTTCCACACAATAACCTTATCTTTTTCCAAATTTTTCAGTAATGAGATAAAATTTTAAGGATATAAGTTCTTTGTGAATTGAAATGCAAGTAGCAGTTTAAATTGCATTGTAAATAATTTAAGCTAAAAAATGTTTTATAAAGGTTATTTGATCCCTGTGTTAGATTTGAACTTGTTTTGGGAGGAAAATTACTTCTGACTCTAAAAATGCATATTTGTAAATATATATAAGCAGGGCTTATAGTCAACTGGTAAAGAGTGTTAATAGCCTATGGCTAACTGATCCTTCACTTTTCATGTCAAACCAGTTGTTCTAACATCACTCCTGTTTTTAGGGAAAATCTATTTATTTAAAGTTTTTAAAGAATTACTCTTTAACTTTTTTTGGTTATCCATAAAATATGTTAATATCTATCTTTGCCTATCAGAATGTACAATTTATAAAGAAAAACATTTTTGTATTTTTTGTACTATAATTCTAGGACTTTGGTTCTCAACAAACATTAGTTGAATGAAAGAAATTTCTCTACAAATAATTTTTTAACAATGTACTCAAAATTAAATTGATCACAATAAATTACAGCATTGGTTGAAACCAACAAAATTAAAATTTATTTCATTTATAAAAAATTTCTACAAGAGTGCACTTGAGGTACTATTTTGCAACAGTATTAGTGAGCCCTTAAATGCTCTTACATTTTAGTAAAGTGCAATTTATGCCTTTTTATTATCTTCTTAGTTTACATTACGCCTTTAGAAAGATATATATCCATGACCAACATTTTCAACTAGTAGAAAATATCCTTGAGTAGTTAATTATTTGATACAAGAAAAAAAGTTCGTGAAACTCAAGTATCTGTTTCTGTATAGCAAAAATACAAATGACATTTTCATATCATTGAAAATGAATAGAAACGGCAAGTATGAAGAGCATATTTGTAAGCTGAAGGATACAATTAGGATCATTATAAATTATGTTCATATTAAAAAATTAATATTACCAGAGAAATTTTATTCTGGGGAACATAAGTGAGGATCTTACAGAAAATATGACAATCTGGCCAGATGCAGTGGCTCATGCCAGTAATCCCAGCACTTTGGGAGGCCGAGATGGGCGGATCACTGAGGTCAGGAGGTAGAGATCATCTCAGGAGGTAGAGATCATCAATGTGAAATCCTGTCTCTACAAAAAAAAAAAAAAAAAATAGCCAGGTGTGGTGACAGGTGCCCGTTAGTCCCAGCTACTTGGAAGGCTGAGGCAGGAGAATCACTTGAACCTGGGAGGCGGAGGTTGCAGTGCATGGGAAAAGGATCTAGAAGTAGACTAAAGAGCAAAATTAGAAGCAGACTTGCTGAGAGTCAGTGTTAACACATTGATAACAGGGAATGCTTGGTGTAATGTTAAATATTTAAATAAAATCTGTCTTTAAAATATATAATGAACTGAAACAGTAAGTAAGAGCAAAGGTATAATGGGCTTTAGATCACCTTTTTATACTTTTTCTTTCAGAGATTCTTTAACTGAAATCTCTTGACATCTGGCTCTAAGTATGTAAATCTAATAGTTCTGTTTCTAATAACACCTCTGCTTAGACAAAAGATCACTGGAGCTAAAAATCTGAGTATTTTATCAGAAGATTTAATAATGTGCAGAAAGACAACACAAAAATTATTCAGAATTCGAAAACTGAAAGGAAAGGTACTAATTGTTTCAATCAATCCCATAATTCTACATGGAAAGAAACTGAAGTTCAAAGATGTTAAGTGATGTTAAGCTTATTCTAATTAAATCAACAGATGTTATGTCGTCTATCCAGCACCTGCTTAAGACAATTTAAAAATATCTGGCAATTGAGAGCTATTTAATGAAGGTCTTCACTAGCAATCTTGCTAGTCCTTAATTTCTATCCATGTATTAACCTAAAACATCAGAAATAAAAGTACCCAGAACCTATTATCTCAGCATCTTGCAGACATGCTATAATGGAGACACTTTATTTAACAATCTCTTGATGACTTTTCTCTCTGATAGGCTCCATGCTGGACACGGTAGACATTATGGTAAACATAGCAGTCACAAGCCCTTTCTTCACGTGGTATAGAGTTGACAAATGGCCAAAAATACAGATATATAGAGAGAAATTAAAAGTGTAATAAGCATTACCAGGTCAAATTATATGACACTAGAGAGTATGTGACGAAACAAATAACCTATCTGGGACTGGGATTCAAGAGGGAGCAGAAAATTTTAGGCAGAGAAAACATGGGTGGCAGTGTTTCAGCAACAAGTAGGCTGATGGCAAAAGTAATATTTCTTCAAGTTTACAAAACCTTAAAGGTTTTACAGAGGGAAATCTATGTCAGCGTTATATTTATATATAATTTTGGTGACTTTGCCACGTTGTGGCTACTATTTCCATAATTCACTATTGTATAAAGTGTGAGCTCTGGTTACATCTGCCATACTCCTCAGCAATATACCTAAGTCCCTAGGATAGTGGGGCTCTTAAATGAATGAATACCAAGTACTGAATTTAATTTTTTTTCTGGCAAAGGTGTGAAAGACACCTAACTTTTTAAAAATTATCTTTAATTGGACTCTATTCACTAATGGAAAGGAACTCATTGGAAACTTACTTATCTAAGACAAAGTGACTAATCATTCAAAAAGAACCACAATCCTCTATATGTGTACATATTAAAAAGTAACCAATGAGAAATATCCCTTCAACATATATTTGAATAAAATGTTCATTATAAACAGCATGTGAGGTATAACACTTAAATGATAATTTCACAGTCAGCATATAATTTTACACTTTACTGAATATCTGTGACTTTTCATATGTAACTATAATGCCAAATATAACTTCACATACATTATTGAAACAGAAGAAATGGTTGATAGATCTGTCAAATACCAGATTCTCTAACTAATTTTTCATCACTTCGAAGATACCCCATGCAAGACTAAAATAGGAGATGCATGATAAATAATCCAGATAGAACCATGCATGATGAGAATAGAAATGAGTAAGGATTTGAACTTGCTGAATTATGTGCTTGGATATTTAAATGGTGGGAGAATCTTCTCATATTTTGGCATTGATGGGCACTAAATGCATGGAGTAAGAAGCAAATGCTTTGAGGCCTTATACATTTCAGTTATTTCTGCAGCCTCACTACAGCAAGTATCAAGTAATTTAACTGTGCATTGTTATGCTGCTTAGATGTAGTTTTTTGAAAATGACATCTACATATCAAGTACCAAATACATAGCAGTGGGTTCCTTACATTTTTTTCACATTCTTGCTATTTTGGGGAGATCAGAAAGTAGTACTTAGTACATCAACCAACATAATATGTGAGAGGATTTTAAAGAGGAGCCATATGTATAGAAATATGGAATCATTCATGTTTGGCCCTTTTTTTTTTTAAAGTGCTAAATGAGATGTATTTAAAAATATAAAGTTCAAATCCCCTCTCATGGCATTCTTTGAGTATAATGTTTTTTCTGGTATAGGGAATGTACAATACTCAAAATTTGTACATCTCCAGTGATCTTTTGTCTGAAGCTAAGCATAGGTGCCATTATAACCATAGAACTATTAGAGTGTACATATTCTGAGCCCAATGTCCAAAGAATACAACGAAAGAATCTTTGAAATACAAAGCACTATGTAATCATACTTAAGCTTTTCTTTTTTGTTACTTTTATTATCTTTACCATACTCCTACAATTAGGCAGTGATAGAGGAAGGTGGACTTGAAATATATTATGTAAACAAATTAAATCTATGGTGGCAAAATAAAAAATTTTCAAGTTTTATAAGAAGACAGGAAAGCCTTCTTTATATAAAAACATAAAGATCATACGCTATAGCTTATTTTATTATGTTAACAATCATAAAAATATACCAAAAACCTAGGCGAAATACAACATGATAACACAAAATTATTGTTGTAAGAGAGGTGAAAATTTAAAAAATGACCTAAGAACACAGATTATGTGATTTCTAATTTTGACTTAGGTGGCTTGATATTTACTTATCTTGATAGACAAATTTTGTAGAGAATTGCATTAAGTTCTTGATTTACTGGCATTATTAAACTAGCACCCTATGAGTGTTTCTAGAGAGATTGTGTATTGTATCAGTCCATTTTCACACTTTCATAAAGAACCTGAGACTGGGTAATTTATAAAGAAAGGAGGTTTAATTGACTCACAGCTCCACATGGCTGGGGAGGTCTCAGGAAACATAATTACGATGGAAGGTGAAGTAGTAAGCACCTTATTCACAAGGTGGCAGGAGAGAGCACTAGAGAGGCAGGAACCACCAAACACTTTGTGTGTGTGTGTGTGTATTTTTTGTATTATTATTGTATTTTGAGTTCTGGGGTACATATGCAGATCTTGTAGGATTGTTACATAGGTATACACATGCCATGGTTGTTTGCTGGCTCCATCCCCCTGTCACCTACATTAGGTATTTCTCCTAATGTTATCCCTCCCCAACCTCCTCACCTCCTGCTATTTCTCCCCTAGCTCCCCACACCCCAACAGACCCCAGTGTGTGATGTTCCCCTCCCTGTGTTCATATGTTCTCATTGTTCAACACCCACTTATGAGTGAGAACATGGAGTGATCGGTTTTCTATTCTTCTGTCAGTTTGCCAAGAATGAGGGTTTCCAGTTTCATCCATGTCACTGAAAAGGACATGAACTCATCCATTTTTATGGATGCATAGTATTCAATGGTGTATGTGTGCCACATTTTCTTTATCCAGTCTATCATTGATGGGCATTTGGGTTGGTTCCAAGTCTTTGCTATTGTGAACAGTGTCTCAACGAACATAACTGTGCATGTGTCTTTACAGTAGAATGATTTGCAATCCTTTGGGTATGTACCCAGTAATGGGACTTCTGGGTCAAATGATATTTCTATTTCTAGATCCTTGAGTAATCACCACACTGTCTTCCACAATGGTTGCACTAATTTACACTCCCACCAACATTGTAAAACTGTTCCTATTTCTCCAAATCCTCTCCAGCATCTGCTGTCTCCAGATTTTTTAATGATTGCCATTATAACTGGAGTGAGATGGTATCTCAATGTGGTTTTGATTTGCATTTCTCTAATGACCAGTGGTGATGAGCATTTTTTCATGTTTGTTGGCTGCATACTGTCTTCTTTTGAAACGTGCCTATTCATATTCTTCACCCACTTTTTGATACGGTTGTTTTTTCTTGTGAATTTGTTTTAGTTCTTTGTAGATTCTGGATATTAGCCCTTGGTTAGATGGGTAGCTTGCAAAATTTTTTTGCCCATTCTGTTGGTGGCTGGTTCACTCTAATGATTGTTTCTTTTGCTGTGCAGAGCTCTTAAGTTTAATTAGATCCCATTTATCTATTTGGCTTTTGTTGCCAGTGCTTTTGGTGTTTTAGTCATGAAGTCCTTTCCTATGCCTATGTCCTGATTGATATTTCTTATGTTTTCTACTAGGGTTTCTATGGTGTTAGTTCTTATGTTTAAATCTTTAATCCATCTAGAGTTAATTTTTGTATAAGGTGTAAGGAATGGGTCCAGTTTCACCTTTCTGCACATGATTAGCCAGTTTTCCCAAAGCCTTTTATTAAACAGGGAATCCTTTCCCCATTGCTTGTTTTTGTGAGGTTTTGTGGTTCTACGTCTGAGGCCTCTGTTCTGTTACACTGGTCTATATCTCTGTTTTGGTAACAGTACCATGCTGTTCTGATTACTGTAGCCTTATCGTATAGTTTGAAATCTGGTAGCATGATGCCTTCAGCTTTGTTCTTTTTGTTTAGGTTTGTCTTGGCTATGTGGGTTTTCTTTTTGTTTCGATATGAAGTTTAAGGTATTTTTTTCCAGTTCTGTGAAGAAGGTCAATGGTAGCTTTATGGGGATAGCACTGAATCCATAAATTACTTTGGGCAGTATGGCCATTTTCACAATATTGATTCTTCCTAGCCATGAGTATGGAATGTTTTTCCATTTGTTTGTGTCCTCTCTTATTTCCTTCAGCAGTGGTTTGTAGTTTTCCTTGAAGAGGTTCTTCTCATTCTTTGTTAGTTGTATTCCAAGGTATTTTATTCTCTTTGTAGCAATGTGAGTGGGAGTTCCTCATGATTTGGCTGTTTGTCTGTTATTGGTCTATAGGAATGCTCGTCATTTTTGCACATTTATTTTGTATCCTGAGACTTTGCTGAAGTTGCTTTTCATCCTAAGGAGAGTTTGGGCTGACAGGATGGGGTCTTCTAAATATACAATCATGTCTTCTACAAATAGAGACAATTTGACTTCCTCTTTTTTTAATTGAATATCCTTTATTTCTTTTTCTCACCTGACTGCTGTGGCTGGAACCTCCAATACTTTGTTGAAAAGGAATGGTGAGAGAGGGCAAACTTGTTGAGTGCCAGTTTTCAAGGGAATGCTTCCAGTTTTTGCCCATTCGGTATGATATTGGCTGTAGGATGTCATAAATAGCTCTGATTATTTTGACATACGTTCCATAGATACCTAGTTTATTGAGAGTTTTTAGCATAAAGGGCTGTTGAATTTTGTCAAAGGCCTTCTCTGCATCTATTGAGATAATCATGTGGTTTTTCTTTTTGGTTCTGTTTATGTGATAGCTTAAGTTCATAGATTTGCATATGTTGAGCCAGCCTTGCATCCCTGGGATGAAGCCTACTTGATCATGATGGATAAGCTCTTTGATGTGCTGTTGGATTCAGTTTGCCAGTATTTTATTGATGATTTTTGCATCAATGTTTATCATGAATATTGGCCTGATTTTAGTTGTGTCTCTGCCAGGTTTTGGTATGAGGATGATTTTGGTTTCATAAAATGGGTTAGGGAGTGTTCCCTCTTTTTTTGTTGTTTGGAATAGTTTCAGAAGGAATGGTACCAGCTCCTCTTTCTATGTTTGGTAGAATTTAGCTGTGAAACCCTCTGGACCTGGACCTTTTCTGGTTGGTAGGCTATTAATTGCTGCCTCAACTTCAGACCTTGTTGTTAGTCTATTCAGGGATTCAACTTCTTCCTTGTTTAGTCTTGGGAGGGTGTAAATGTCCAGGAACTTATCCATTTGTTCTAGATTTACTGGTTTATATGCATAGAATTTTTTATAGTAATCTATGATGGTAGTTTCTATTTCTGTGGAATTGGTGGTGATATCCCCTTTATCTTTTTTTTTTCATGTATTCAATTCTTCTCTCTTTTCTTTTTCATTAGTTGGCTTATGGTCTATCTATTTTGCTGATCTTTTCTAAAAACAAGCTTCTGGATTTATTGATTTTTTGAAAGGATTTTTGTGTGTATCTATCTCCTTCATTCTGCTTTGGTCTTAGCTATTTCTTCTCTTCTGCTAGCTTTTGAATTTGTTTGATCTGGCTCCTCTAGTTCTTTTAATTTTGACAATAGGGTGTTGATATTAGAACGTTCCTTGATTCTCATGTGGGCATTTATTGGTATAAATTTCCCTCTAGACACTGCTAAACGGGTCCCAGAGATTCTATTACATTGCGTCTTTGTTCCCATTGGTTTCAAAGAACATCTTTATTACTGCCTTCATTCAATATTTATCCAGTAGTTATTCAGGAGCAGGTTGTTCAATTTCCATGTAATTATTTGGTTTTGTGTGAGTTTCTTAGTCCTGAGTTCGAATTTGATTGCACTGTGGTCTGAGAGACTGGTGTTATGATTTCCATTCTTTTGAATTTGCTGAGGAGTGACTTACTTCCAATTACATGGTCAATTTTAGGGTAAGTATGATGTGGTACTGAGAAGAATGTTTATTCTTTGGATTTGGGGTGGAGAGTCCTGTAGATGTCTGTTAGGTCTGCTTGGTCCAGATCTAAATTCAAGTCCTGGATTTCCTTGTTAATTTCCTGTCTTGGGAAAATGTGGCACATATACACCATGGAATATTATGCAGCCATCAAAAACGATGAGTTTGTGTCCTTTGTAGGGACATGGATGAACCTGGAAACCATCATTCTCAGCAAACTGACAGAAGAGCAGAAGATCAAACACCACATGTTCTCACTCATAGGCGGGTGTTGAACAATGAGAACACATGGACACAGGGAGGG
>NW_016107565.1:2152808-2259446 GCF_001604975.1 Cebus imitator | reverse complement strand
TGGGGGGAAATAGGGGAGGGACGGTGGGGGGTGGGGAGCTGGGGAGAGATAGCAAAGGGAGAGATGCCAGATGTAGGTGATGGGGAGGAAGGCAGCAAATCACACTGCCACATGTGTACCTATGCAACAATCTTGCATGTTCTTCACATGTACCCCAAAACCTAAAATGCAATAAAATAAATAAATGGGGAAAAAAAATTCCTGTCTCAATCTGTCTAATATTGACAGTGGAGTGTTAAAGTCTCCTACTATTATTGTATGGGAGTCTAAGTCTCTTTATAGGTCATTAAGAACTTGCTTTATGGATCTAGGTGCTCCTGTATTGGGTGCATATATATTTAGGATAATTAGCTCTTGTTGTTGCATTGATCCCTTTACCATTATGATGTTTGATCGGTGTACCTGAATGTGACAGGAAGAATGAATCCAAGCTGGAAAACACTCTTCAGGATATTATTTAGGAGAACTTCCCCAACCTAGGAAGGCAGGCCAACAATCAAATCCAGGGAATACAGAGAACACCACAAAGATATTCCTCAAGAAGAGCAACCCCAAGGCACATAATCATCAGATTCACCAGGGTTGAAATGAAGAAAAAAATGCTAAGGGCAGCCAGAGAGAAAGGTCATCACCACAAATGAAGCTCATCAGATTCACAGCAGATCTCTCAGCAGAAATCCTACAAGGCAGAAGAGAGTGGGGGCCAGTATTCAACATCCTTAAACAAAAGAACTTTCAACCAGAATTTCATATTCAGCCCAATTAAGCTTCATAAGAGAAGGAGAAATAAAACCATTATGGACAAGCAATTGCTGAGAGATTTCATCAACACCAGGCCCGCCTTACAAGACCTCCTGAAGGAAGCACTAAACATGGACAGGAACAAGCAGTACCAGCCGCTGCAAAAATGTACCATATGGTAAAGTCCATTGACACAATGAAGAAACTGTGTCAACTAACAGGCAAAACAACTAGTTAGTATCAAAATGGCAGGATCAAATTTATGCATAACAATATTAACCTTAAATGTAAGCGGGCTAAATGCCCCAATCAAAAGACACAGACTGGCAAATTGGACAGAAAGTCAAGACCCGTCAGTGTCCTATATTCAGGAGACCCATCTCATGTGCAAAGACACATATAGATTCAAAATTAAGGGATGGAGGAAGATGTACCAAGCAAATGGAGAGCAAAATAAAGCAGGGGTTGCAATCCTAGTCTGTAGGAAAACAGACTTTAAATCAACATAGATCAAAAGAGACAAAGAAGGGCATGACATAACGCCAAACAATTTTAATCATATCGTGTGAGCACTCACTATTGCCAGAACACTGGGGGGAAAACCACTTCCATGATCCAATCACCTCCCACCAGGTCCCTTCCCTGACACATGGGGATTACAATTCTAGATGAGATTTGAGTGGGGAAACAGAACCAAACCATATCACCTATGATATTCATGCCTGACCCTTATAAAGTTGTATTTCTTTTTAATTAGTAAATTTGTTTCCTAAGAGATTTAAGAGATTAAATCTGAATTTCTTTAGAATTAGATTAGTGCCAATTATTCTCTTTTAATTCATTCTACTCTTGCTATTGATGAAATAAGGCACATGTCCTAGAATGGACAGACCCCATGACCTCTCTTTATTGACATCAGAATTTGCAATTAGCATCATTTTACAAGAGAAATTGCTGTAAACACCTTCCTGCTTCTCTTCTACAAGGCTTCTGTTATTGTTCAATTTTTATTTATTCCATTTTTTCCTTTTTTTATTAATAAAATGAACAAAAATAATGATATAAAATAAAATTATTGTGGAATGTATATACAAAACAAAGAGAACAAGAGCAAGCCTCTTTGCTTATTTTAAAACCCAAATTGTACTGTTTTCATTTTTATGTAAAACAGAATAATCCTAGTAAAATATATGATTTTGTGAGTGATAAATGTAGATAATATTAAGCTGAAGCAATCCTACAAAGTCAGTAATATCAATATCCTGTACCGTGGTACAATTGTCAGATTATTTCTAAACATATCAAATTTCATCTTTATTGTATCTTTAGGGATATGAAAGACAATTATTATACCTATTGTACATATTAAAAAAACAGTTGCAGAAAGGTAAATTACTTCTACAACAGCATTAAAGAAGCCTGCTTTAGGATCAGAAATACAATTTTAAGGCTTTTTAATCCTAGTCCTGTGCGCTGCTCTCTTTTGATTATCTAGAATTCAAGTTTTAAATAATGGAATATGTGCTGACAATCAGAAAGAATCACTTACTTCATTGTTACTAACAACCAGTAGTGTATGAGTTAATTTCCACTAAGGCATTGCAGAACACAGGCCGGACAAATCATTCAACAATGGCCAGAAAAACTAACCCAGGGATGGACCATATGCGTGATAGAAATGACTCCAGGTCAAACATCTGCTTTTTCAGACATACTCATACATGCCATCTGTGAAACTGCTTTTTGACTTGCAAGGATAAGATTGCAGTATATGTATAGAATGTAGTTGTATACATTTATGTAAAGTTCTGTAAATTATGCTGTAGCCATATTAATTAGTCACTGTGGATTTTAGTATTTGTGAATTGGATACATTAGTTGGTATCCATGTAATATTTTTAATGTAAAGATTTATTTACATCACATTCCTCACTCTTTCTGATGAGGAAAATACCAAGAACTATGAAAAACTGTGAACCACTTTAATAACATAATAACAGTGCATTAGTCCACTCTAACACTGCTATGAAGAACTGCCCAACACTGGGTAATTTATAAAGAAAAGAGGCTTAATTTGTTCACAGTTTTAAATGGCTGGCGAGAGCTCAGGAAACACAATCATGGTGGAAGAGGAAGCAAACACATCCTTCTTTACCTGCTGACAAGAAGGAGAAGCGCAGAGGGGAGGGGGAAAAACACCCTTATAAAACCATCAGACGTCATGAGACCTCACTCACTATCATGAGAACAACAGGGGGAATGACCCCCATGATCTAATCACTTCCCATGAGGCCACTTCTTCAACACGTGGAGATTACAATTGAGATTATAATTCAAGATAAGATTTGGTTAAGGACACAGAACCAGAACATATCAAACACTAACCTGATTTATAAAAAAAAATTATCTGGAGACTCGCAGATACAGCTCTAACTCAAAATTTCCCTTCATTGTCTAGCTTTTTGTTCCCCTGAATAGTATGTCTATTCATCTGACATGCCTACCAACTGTTCTTGGTAGAGTGCACTCAAAGATATTTGTCTATGTAATTAACAATATCTTTTTAATGTAGCACACTTGTTTAGTCAGTGTACCAATAAGTAAGCAAGAGTAGGATTTTTTTTTTTTTCTTTTCCTCTCTCTCTCTCTCAGCACTTAGCTTCCACTTATGAGTGAGAACATGTGGTATTTGACTTTCTGTTCCTATGTTAGTTTGCCAAGGATAATGGCTTCCAGTTCCTTAAAAACTAAACTGCGCTGACTTCTTAACATATTCAAATTAATTCTCACTGACAGCATAAAAGAGATTGGACATTTGACTGGCAGAAAGGAGAGCAGAAACAATAAATTAAACTAAAAGGCAACACTGGTAGATGAGAGAAGAACAGAAAATTTTTTCTGAATCTTCTTTCTGGATATTGTCAGGAAAGTATTAAGATGGTGCAGAAATAATTACAGTTTTTGCCATTCATGCACCAAACTAATACTTCAATGGAACTAGTCACTTCTCTGCTTTCCCTAATTACTGATCCATTTTGATAATCCTAGGACATTAGGTTACAACACTGCTTTTCCATGTTTTCTTTGCAATTGATATAAACACGTTTAACCCAGCAATGGAAAAGAGCATGGCATTTAAAGGCCAGCTCCCCTGGAATATTTGCTTTCATACTTCTCACTATGATCAGATTCATATTAATATTAAAAGAAAAAATAGTAATACATATATTTAGCTCAAAATTGCTGAGATAGAAAATTTTTCCTTTCAAGCTAAATTTTTAGTAATTGCACACAGATGCTGAAATTCCATTTCAATAAGCAAATGAATCCTCATATCACAATGCATTTCATTCCTCTTAGATCAACGTAAGAATCAAAGGTAAATGAGAAGATAAGGAGAACCAAAATATTTTTTAAACTTTTACATTAGAGTCAGAATTTCATTATTGTATAAGGCACATCTATTTCCTCTCCTCTGTGAATGTTGGAAGAGACAGGTGGTAAATACATACATAAATTTTGTAGTAATTATGATGTTTTAATTTTAAGGATCGACTATATAAATATTATGTAGGTAAATTATTATTGCAGTGTTAAATCCTTGTAATATGATATTTTAGTTGCCCGTTAATATATTTACTGTTCACAAAAATTCTAAGTTAAAAATGTATTGCTACAAAAGATGTTTTATATAATTACAAGGTAGATTAAATGAAAATAAAAATGTCCTCCATTTAGAGGTGACACATTTTTAGAATAATAATTGACATAAATGGATATTTGTTATAGATAGTAATTCATTATATTATTCCATTTATATTTTCATAAAATATGTTTATTGTTTTCTGGGAATATAAAGATTCAATTGTAGATGTCAATATCTGGAAAGGTTTGCTAGATCCTGGTTGATGACTGAGTGGGTTATTGAAGCAAAATAGAGAAAGGAGGACCAGTTTCAGTACTGGGCAAATACAAAATCAAAAATCAACCAAAGATGAATTAGTATAAAACTCAAAGTTACATTAAAATGTTAAGGTTTAAAAAAGCAGAAGCTAAAAGAATATTAAGCACAATGCAAAGAAAATATACTATTTAACCAAAAACTAATAGCACCTAGACTTCTTGTGAAATTTTATGTACGTATTTGAAGGTGTGAAATTGTAGCACATCTATCTGATGGGAAATCCATTATGTTATTGCTCATTTTTCTTAATCAAAAGTTAAATGTTGTAGGAGCATACTAGAAAACATGGGATGATCATTATTTATTTTCAGCCAACAAGCAGGATTTTAGTTATTTCCTAAGGTGTTTTTTTTCTTGGAATTACTTGTATACTTACCTGCCAATACCAATTAGTAGCAGGAAATAATATTATAGGCATTTTAGTGGTAGAAATATGTTTTTTTTTTCAATTTTCCTTCTATACAATACACAAATACGTGCATATTTATACAGACACACACACATAAACACACAGAGCTTAAATTAAGGTTTGGACTTAAAAAGTGCCTAGTAATGGTGAAATAATTGATGAAATAATTGATAAAATAATGAAAGAATACATTCACAGACAATAAATGTTCAATAATTTTAAGATAAATATGTATAAGTATATTTGACAAGTTGAAAATTGTCAAAAATATTTAGAAACTTCTCCATGTTGGCATGTGTTGTAAAAATATATATAAATAATATAACAACAAAGGCTAATATGTGTTATTTCAATGAACCATGTCCTCCTGAAAATGTTCCGTAGACATATTAAAGTCATGAATTATATCAATAGATTTTCTAGTATTCATTGTCTTTGCATTCTTGCTATAAACACTTATTCGTCATGGTGTTTATTTTCTTAAAATGATGGTAAGTGTTTCCCATGATACATTTGAAGGTTTTTTTTTTACTAATATTTATGTGATTTGGGTTTGTAATTAGATTTCTGTGCTATATGTAATATATTTTATGTCACTTTTACACAGGGTTCATTTTAAAATGGAAACATTTTCTTTCTACTCTCCATGATGTAAAGAAATTTATACAGAAGTAGGGACTATCTACCAAACTATGCTGGTTTGGTTGAATACCCCTTGTGAAAAAAATGTTGGCCTGGTGCTATTTTGTAGAGTACTACACAACTTTCTTTGTTTTTTTTTCCCCCTCTATGGAAATTGGCCTATTTAAGCTTTCTATATTGACATTAATTTTGGTAACTCTGATAGTCTAAGATATCAGCCGTTTCCCTTAAGTTTTCAAATTATATGGATTATTTCCCCATTACATATATTTGTAATTTTTCTCATATTTCACATTAAACTAGCTAGTAGTTTATGTTTCTTTTTTTAATTGTATTTTTTCTTTTTATATATTTTAATGTTCTCTTCTAATTATTCTTTTTATGTTTCTAATCTTGTGTATTTTTGCTTACATTCTTATTTTACTATTTTTTTAACTGCATTCTAACTCATTTATTTTTATTCTTTCATTTTTATTGATATAGGTGTTTGGAATATGAGTTTTTATTTTATCGCATCTTTAATAGTATCACACACACATATATAGACGGGAGAGAGACAGATACTTTTCATTATAAGACACATATCAATATTTCATATTTTTTATTTCACCTTTCATTGAAGAGTCGTTCTACATTTATTTTCTAGTTTCATTGCATTACAATCATAGGGCTTTGTAATGTCTCCACTTTCCTGTACTTTACTGCTCTGACATTTGTACTCTAGTAAGTGAACAATTTTTGTGAATGTTCATGTCATTTAGTTATTTTTTGTTGTTACTTATTTTTTGATACTTGGGTTGTTTTCAATTAAGTGATAAGATTCCTAATTTTATTTTGTTTATTTCTTCGTAGTTTTGTATTATGAAGATGGCTGCTATATTTCAATCATATTTTAGTATTTATTCACAACTGTTTTATCTTTATTGTGGAATGTGCTTTCATAACATTATACAATTTTCTTTATTGTTTTACAAAATATATTTTGTATGAAGCCCAGTTATTCCTATATTAGGATTGCAGCCTCTGCTTTCCTGTTTTTCCATTTTCCAGGTAAACCTTTGTTCACCAATTTTTTAAAATTTTTCTGAATCCCTAGGTTTTCAGTGCATCTCTTCTATACAGCATAGAGATCAATGTGATCTATGAAACAACTGAAAAAAATTGATGAGGCAAACTAAAGCCACTCATATTTATAGATATGAATGTTACATCTAATCTGCCATATTATCTTACCATGAAATTACTGTGTGTATTATATTTACACTGTTATGTTTTTGTATTTGGTGTATTCCTCTTTTTTTACTAAAAAAAATGACATATTTAGAAAAGTATATATTAATTACCAGTTGTTAATTTTCTATTACTACTGGTATTAATAATGTCAATAAATACTCTTCTACTTATGCTTTAACCATAGTATCTGGTATGTCATTTTATAACGGTACTTATTGACTTATCCGTCTTCTTAATAATCAATGGTATTACTTCCCTTTCTTTAGTTTCTGACATTATCCTCCGCTTTCTTTTATTTGCATTTTAACCTGGTTAGAATATTCTTAAACTCAAAATTCCAATCTTGTTTGGGAATATAAAATGGTACATAGTCTTGAGAAAATGCTTGCCAATTTCTGATAAGATTGATCATATATTCTTCATGACTCAGTAACTCCATTTCTACACATTTAATTTCTAGAAAAAAGAAATAAGGTTCAGAAAATATTTACTTACAGATATTCATAGAAACTTTAATCATAATATGCATGCTGAAAATAACGCAAATATCCCTGAAATTGTGAATGGATTTAAAATCTGGATGTATTCATGAAGTAGAACACAACTCAGCAATAAAAAGTTAACTACTCTATGCAACATTAATGAATTTTATATATTTTACTGACTAAGAAGAAGACAAACACAAAAAAAGTACATACTAAATTACACTTACATGAAATTACAGAACAGGAAAATTTGGTTTATGATGATAGAAAACATGTAATATTTGTCTATCGAGAATAAAGTGAGGCAGACTCTCACTTCCTCACTCAGCTTGGAGTACAGTGGCCCAATCTCAGCTCACTGCAAACTCCACCTCCCAGGTTCAGGCCCTTCTCCTGACTCAGTCTCTTGAATAGCTGGGATTACGGGTATGCACCACCACACCTGGCTAAATTTTGTATTTTTGGTAGAGACAGTGTTTCAACATTTTGGCCAGGCTGGTCTTGAACTCCTAACCTCAAGTGATCTGCCCACCTCTGCCTCCCAAAGAGCTGGGATTATTGGCGTAAGCCACCACACCTGGCCAAAAATTAAAAATTTTTAAGTGCTGACATGATTCCACGAGTGGGAAATTCCAAACGTGACCTCATGTAATGGATCACATTCAAAGTACAAATTTTGCTTCATGCACAAAATTATTTAAAATAATATATACAATTACCTTTAGCCTATGTGTATGTATAAGGTATATAAAAAACATAAATGAATTTTGTGTTTAGACTTGGATCACATATCCAAGATATCTCATTATTTATATGCAAATGCTTTAAAATCTGAAAAAAAATGAAATATAAAGCATTTCTGGCCCTAAGTATTTTGAGTAAGGGATACTCAACCTGCATTTTAGTAATACATGCTGTGTTAAATATAAATTTTTATGTACATTTCCTTATTCAGATTAAGAAATTTTCCTTGCATTATTAGTTATTAACTTTTTCTCATTGTGAAAATGTATGAATACTTGTCAAATGCTTTTCTGCATCTATTGAGTGATCATGTTTTTCAGTTTATTTTTTTCTTTAATGTAGCAAATTGCAGACTGTCTTTTAAAATCTTAAACCAACCTATTCCTGGGGTAAGCTCAATTGTTCATGACATAGTATTTTTTTTTGTAGCACTTTATTTACTATTTTTATTAAGATTATAAATAATAATAATAAAATAATAACTATTGTGGAGTTTTAGATATTTTTAGATGTAAAATATATTACAGCAACAACACAGGAAGAAATAATTTAATAGAATTAAATATTAGTTCTCACATATTTCTGAGCTCTGTTGTCCTTAATTCCTTCAGTTACATCTGAGTTTCTACTGAATATTTTTTTTTCTTAAGCCTGAGGGACTTTATTTAATATTTTCTATAGTTTCGCACCTCAAGTCAAAAAAGTATTACTTAGAACTTACCTGAATATACTTTATATCGTGCCCAATATTGAAATAAATATATGAATAACATATTTTAAGTGTTAAAAGGTAGGAAGGCATTCTGTAAACTCAGAGTGCTATATTGAAAAATATATAGGAGTGTGTGTGTTTCAGTGTTTTAAAAATATACATATATAAAACATATATATAATGATTCTATCGTGTGTGTGTGTGTGTGTGTGTTTGTCTCAATATAGTACTCTGAGTTCATAGGATGTCTTCCTACCTTTCTTTTTAGCATTTTAAATATGTTATTTAATTGCCTACTTGCCTTCATTGCTTCTGCTAAAAATTTGGCAGTTACTCATATTATCATTCCTTTATGAATGTATTTTGTTTTGTTTTCTAGCTAAGTTTAAATTTTTCTTTCATTTTTGGTTATTTACAGCTTTCCTGTGATGTGCCTATGTGTGGTTTGTTTGTTTTTTATACTACATAGGTTTTACTAAATTTTTTCAATCTGCAGATTATTTCAAATAAATTTAGTAATATTTAGGCTATCATATCTTATATATGTTTTTTCATCGCACTTTATCTCTTCTCTTCTTCTTAAACTACAATTGAGCATATATTAGACCTCTTGATATTTCTCTACATATCACTAAAGCTTTGCTAATTATAAACACTTTGTTTCTCTCAGTTCTTCTGGTTAAATTATTCCTGTTCTTTTGTTTTCAGACTCACTAATTTTTTTTCTACAATTTTGAATACACTGTTACATTCTATTAATAAATTATTCATTTTAGATAGTGCAGTTTTAATTCTAAGATTTATAACTTTTTTTTAAGTTTTAATTTCTCCATTGAAATTTCCTTATTAGTTAACCCATTATGTTTATCTGTGCCTTTAATTCCTTCAACATGTTTATAACTGGGCTTTTAAAATTCTTATCTATTAATTTCAATACTTGTGTCATTCCTTGGTTTGCCTCTTAAATCCTATTTTCTCTGATCATGGGTCACATTTTTCTGCTTCTTTGTATGTCAAGGTTTGGTTGTTTTGTTTTTATAGTGGGCTTTAAAAATAATCTATTGTAGTGGGTTTGTATTATGTTGTCTTATGTGAAGAAGATTAGTGAGTTTTGTTACATTAGAAAATTTACTGACATCATTTAGACCTCTTCAGACTGCTTTGTTCTTAGTTATTTCTTTTTTTTTTTTTTTCTCTCCTTATTTCCAAGAGAAACATTATGGATTGGTTCTGATGTTTAAGATTTGGTCTTACTTTTATTTCTATCAATTTTCTGAAGGAATCAGTGAAGTTTATTCATTATGACTGGATTAGAATTCCAACAATTGTGTGATCTCTGAAAGTTTTGTTGTTTTCAGTTCCTCAGTAGCTATTTTTTAAGAGGCTTTGTGTACTCGTTCCCTGCACATATGTATTTTAGGCTTTGACCAACTTCACAGGGAAATTCCCATGCAAACACTTGAGAACTCCTTCTTGACTTCCTCCTCCATTCCAGTATTTCTGTTCTTTTCAGGAGGCTGTCCACAATTCCAGCTACATCTTCAAATCCATATTTCAGTCTATAGCTTCTCAGGTTTAAAGGAGGCAGCTACTCTTCTTTGGAACCATCTTCATATGTCAGGGAAAGCTTTGATAAAACTGAGTATCACTTTGTGTGATTTTCTTCCTTCAAGGATTATAGTTTTTCATACTTTGTCATTCAGTCCTGAAAATCTTGATTCATATAGTTTATCCACTTTTCAATTGCTTATGGTGGGAGAACATGTTTGGTACTGCTTACCTTTTCATATTTAACATTTTTTGAAGCTTGTTTAATTTTGAAATTAAAAAAAATGTTTATTGTCACAACTGAGAAAATACAATAAAATGGAATAAGTAGAACTCTTGCCAGAATCTCTCATACCTCATCCCCTGTTCAAATTCACCAATATCAATAGTGTAAAATGAAACTCTTCTTACAATATCTTAATGCCCATATGAAAATAAACACAATTAGATACGGATTTGTCTTTTTTGTTTTTTAAAGATATAAGCTTAGTGTATACATAACAGATAGTTATTTTTATCACTGATCAAGATATCATATGTATTACTTTGATATACTACTTATAGATTAATTTAATTATATGACTGAACAATAATTAATTCACCTATTTCTTATGGATATTCTTTTAGATGTTTGACACCAAAAAGCATAATCAGTAAACAACTTGTCTTGTTGCTTTTTTTCTGTGTGCTGGATTCTTCTGTATAGGATTCCTGGGTCAAAATATTAAAATACATTTTAATATATTTCCAGATTACATTTTGGAAGCAGTTCTCTCCCATCAACCATGTACAGGAATGCTAGTCTCCCTGCATTTTTGCCAGAAGATATTTTGAAGTTTAATATATCTTTTTCTTACCAAGCTATTTTTTAAAAAGTATTCACAAAAGCCGAGCTTGACTGATACAAAATAAAAGGTGGTTCCAAGCACAGTAAATTTTTTTTTAAAGAAAAATACGTAGAATATCCCAAAGATGAATGAGAACTTTTAAAGGTTACAAAGATTAGTTTAATATATACTGAAGCCACAAAAATGTGTAATACAGAGGAGAAAAGTGCACATAATAAGATTTCTCAAGGCTGTATTTTTTTTTTGTTTCACATGTGCTAGCATTATCAAATTTAATGGAAAGGTAATTTTAGTGTGAAACTGATTCATTGGCATATTTACTTGAGAGTAGACAACTTTCAGAAAAAAAGATTTACAGTCACAAGTTAATGATCCAAAGTCTGTCTGAAATTATTTTACCTTCAGTTGAATATCCATTTAGAAGATAATAATTTTTCCCAAGGTCACCTACAATTAATTTGAAGGCACTTCCCGTTCGATTAGCAATTTTACTGACATCATTAACAAATGGTCCACCAGCCTAAGAAAGGTTAAATCTACAAATCTATTAAGTTCCAAGGAACACTGAGTCTCTCTAATTAATGTTTATCTTTTCTTTTGTGTTTTTTCATTAGACAGGAAATTATTTAATAGAAACTCTTGAAGCCTATGTTAACCACTGCCTTGGCTTCATTTTGAAATTGATCAACCAAACCATGTGAGAATTTTGCCTCTCCCTCAAAGCTCAAAAGGGAGAACTTAAATTTTGTGGTCAAAATTATAAGCAAGCAAATTTGCAATAAGTAAAGATCAGGGAACGTCTCATATTTATCTCTAAAGCAATAAAAATTGTATTTTATTAAGAATATGAGATTGTTCTTTCTATACCTGGCTCTGTATATTATGGCATGTTTGTATAACATATTTAAGAGTATGTCTGTTTTCTGTTTATACTATCATTGATTAAATTATCTGATTCATAGATTTTCCTTTTAGTTTCATATCATATTGATATATATAGAATTTCACAATATTTGAAAAGCTATGTGGACTCAGAATCTTAATTTTAAAATACCTGAAACACCATACATTTAATCTACTCTGCATTCTAGGATCAAGATATCTTATTTTGTTGTTGAATAACATTTTATTGCTCTCTGTATTAGACACATTAACATATAAAAACCAAATTAGTGTGAATATAACTTTATTAAATTATCAATTATCCATACTATATTTAGGCATTCCTCTAAATTTTTCTGAGTCAAGTAGTTTCATAGGGCAAAAAGAGTAAAATGATGACATTGTAGATATTTGTAGGAAGTGTTACTGAATGTAAACGTTTGAAGATAGTGAAACAAAGAGAAAATGAATCTTCCTACAAATGTTTTCTTGATTGGAAGACAGATAACTCATAAGACCAGAAGACATATCTTTGTTATACACTGTAGGCAGATTAGAAATTGTCTTCCTCCTAGTTTCTTCATATATGTATAATGCTGATGCCAGTATCATACTCAAGTAACTGAACATGCATTACAAGTTTGCTAGGGTTTGGTCAAAAAGTTATCATGAATTAACACAATAACCTATATCTGCTCCCCTATTATACACACTACAATTATACTCTCTCTAAACACATACGGCAGGCTAGTAAAAGCTTCATATGCAACTCATAAATCTGTACAAATAAAAATTTAAAAAAGAAAATGTAAAACAATAAAATAACATAAAAAAAATTAAATATACAAAGTGGCATAGCAACAGATGAACAGAAAAAAATCCTCCAAGAATAGTAGGAAGCGGAAGTCTCACTTTTTTCTAGTTTCCACTGAAGTGGTAGCCTCTCCAGGCTTTTCTAACTGCCATTTTTACCCTGTCACTCAATGCTTTTTAACCATTTATCTTCACAGCATTTGTTATTAACTTATGTGCATAGTTTAGATTGCCTTGTATGCTTGTGAGGAGAGGGATTTTTATTGTCACTATACTGCCAGCATCTACGTATCTCACAGTGCATGCTGGATAAAGTTTAGTTTGTAGAAGAGTGTATGACATCCAGATTGTATAAAGAACTTCAACAAATGAATAAAGGAAAGACTAATTATCTATTTTCAAATGAAGGAATGAGAATTGGTAAATGAAGGCAATTAATAAAATAGGAAACCTAAATGCCAGGTATGTATCAAAAACTATAAGCAAAGAAAGTTTTCCTTTTGAAAGTATTTTTTGAAATTATAAAATCATTGAAACAGTTTTTTAAAGTTGTTATATTGGTTTCATAACTGTATATTTGGACTTAATCTTCAGATTATAGTAAAGAAAATGATCATATTGAATCTAAATTTACTGAAGAGTTTATTCTCTGATTCTAAAGAGCTATTTATATTTCATTAATAACTTAAACATTTCAATTTAAACTATAAAAAAACACAAAAGAATAATAATTTCTGTGAAGTTTTACTTTGGCTACTGTTGTCTTCTATGGCAAAGGTAACAGTGTTAAAAAGAGTTCAATTTGAACTGCTGATTAAAGCCAAATATCAAGTAGGTGTGGTATGTCCATCATTCCCTATTTTCTGCCAGAAAAGGTGCAAATTACACTTTGTTCATGCTGGCATGTCACACAAATTTAGAACTTCTCTATGATTCTTTATCCCCTGCGTACAACTAATTCAAGGGTGACTTTGGGAATACTTACTTGAGAATAGTTGATATTTGTGTAGTCTTTTGAGGGTAAGTACACTTGAAATCCCACATTCTAGGAAAAAGAAGTAGATTTTTACATTCCATTTGCATTCCCAAAACCTATCTTGGTTTTCATAAAATTTTCTCAGCTAATATTTATAAAAAGCATTTTATAGATAAAATAATATTCACATCATATATAAATCTATGGAATATATAAATGTGGAAAGAAATTGTTATTGTCACTTCCCAGGTTAGGTACATCTAACATGATATTAATTAGTAGTTAATGTAGTGTGAAGGAAAAGCTGTAGTTCAGTATGCATCCAGTGTGTAGCCACATCCATGGCTAGAGTAAAATAACTCAGAATTTATTTGATCAATAAGAAGCTAATAGAAATAAGAAAGACAATTTTGGGAAGAGCTGAATAATTTGCAAATGAATTAAACTTGTACTTATTGTAAGTTTTCAATCAGTTTGTTTTCTTTTGCTACTGAAGAGATGACAATATTTACCTCATTCTTTATGTGAATATGGCTATCCTCACTGTAGCAGATTTTACTATATTCACTTAAAATTATTAATCTCTTGTCTTTAATAACCAGTAATGAACCAATCTGCCTGTAATGTGCTTTTCTGATTCATGCCATGAACAGAATAAATTCTGCATATAGAATCTTTATCACATCCCAGCAGCTTCATAAACTTTTAACTATTGGGTCTCCTTTGATCTGGTCTTATAATATACAAAAATTGCCTAGCTTTCTGAAGTAATGATAATTCAATTTTTAGTTACTAGTATAGAGTAATTCCTATTTACTCCTTTTGTATTTATATTTGAAAATTTACCTAATAAGTTTTATTCAGAAAGACAATATTTAAATCCCCTGTATTCATACATGGCACTTTGTTGTGAGAACCTAAAAGTTAGAGATAGCCTACATTAAAATTTAATACATTAGACCTTTTCAATTACTTAGCATAGAGAAGTAGCATGTGAAATCTTCTCTTTAGGCGGTATATATGGCATAACTATTCAGAGATCACTTTGGAATCAAGTTATCCAGGTTTTGGTTCACTTAACTGAGAACTTTATATGCTTTTATTAGATATTCATTTATGTTTTTGAGACCGAATCTTCCCCTGTCATCCAGGTTGGAGTGCCACTGCGCAATCTTGGCTCACTGCAAACTCCATCTCCCGGGTTCAAGCGGTTATCCTGTCTCAGCCTCCCCAGTAGCTAAGATTACAAACACTTGCCATTATGCCTGGTTATTTTTATATTTTTAGAAGAGATGGGGTTTCACCACGTTGGCCGGGCTGGTCTCAAACTCCTGACCTCAAGTGATCAATTTACCTGGGTGCTTTATATACCTTGTCTCATTTACATCTCACTATAATCCTGTGAATTAGGTATTATGGTGCTTATTTTACAAACAAGTTATTTAGTGACCTTGAGTGATTTTTCAAAGGTCACATTTGATCTTACTACTCTCTGATACTTAAAACATTTAAACAGAAATTGAACTAGTCATTATATAGTTGGAAACTGAGGAAAGAAAGGAACCTCTGCAACACATACTAAAATTATTAAAAGGGAAAAATTGTTCTCTATTTTGTATTTAGATAAATTTCTCAATAAAAACTTACACAGGGCCGGGCGCGGTGGCTCAAGCCTGTAATCCCAGCACTTTGGGAGGCCGAGGCGGGTGGATCACGAGCTTAAGAGATCCAGACCATCCTGGTCAGCATGGTGAAACCCCGTCTCTACTAAAAATACAAAAAATTAGCTGGGCATGGTGGTGTGTGCCTGTAATCCCAGCTACTCAGGAGGCTGAGGCAGGAGAATTGCCTGAACCCAGGAGGCAGAGGTTGCGGTGAGCCAAGATCGCGCCATTGCACTCCAGCCTGGGTAACAAGAGCGAAACTCCGTCTCAAAAAAAAAAAAAAAAAAAAAAAAAAACTTACACATAATTTTGTGTCTTTTTGAATTTGAGTATATTTCTCGTGATGCCTAAGTTAATTTCCAGTCATTGCTAGGGACTTCTAAAAGTGGTTTAAAATGCAGAAAATATATGGATAATTTAACATAGTACATCATCATGGTATATGAGCATTATTATATCTAGACTGAAAGGTGGTGGAGTGGAGAGAACATGGAAACAGAAGGCAGTGAAATGTGGATTTAAGTCCAGGGTCTGCCCTTAATTTCTTGTGTATTCTTGCTCAAGTTGTACACCTTTCTAAGATTATTTTTGTTGAGACTGAGTCTCACTCTGTTGCCCCTGGCTAGAGTGCAGTGGTGTTCTCAGCTTACTGCAAATGCTGCTGCCTCCTGGGTCCAAGTGATTCTCCTGCCTCAGTCTCTCGAGTAGCTGGGATTACAGGCATGTGTCACCATGCTCAGCCACATCTGGCTAATTTTTATTTTTAGCAGAGATGGCATTTCACCATGTGGGCCAGGCTGGTCTGGAACTCCTGACCTCAGGTGATCTGCCCACCTTGGCCTCCCAAAGTGCTGTGATTACAGGCGTGAGCCACCATGCCCCGCAGCATGTCTAAGATTCAATTTTCTCCTATACAGAATACAAGAAGAAATTTTTATTTTGGATGAATTTAATGATAATTTGATTAGAACATATAAAATATGCACATATTTACTTGCAAAAGTTACCATTCTTATTAATGATTTTTTCATATTTAATGTTGTTTGAGGAATGAGAAATGGATTCTATCTATATTCTAAATTTATTTTGTGAAGAGAATGATTAATTATTTTAATAAATTCAGAATCAATTATGTAATCTAAATCTGATTGAAGCAATCTAAAATTGTATAGCAGAAATTATGATATTTGAGTGCTTATACTCCACGAATCTGTGCAATTTCATTGAAGGTTTCAGGGTCATGTGAAATTTCTGGTTAAGAAAATCAGGTGTAAAACAGAAATGGATATTTAGATACAATTTTTTGAAATGGTGATTATTGGTGAAAAGCAAAATATGATACTTCCGGTAGCTGAACCTAACCTTTCAAAATCGAAGAATATAAAATAAGTATATAGGTAAAAATTAGAAAACACCATATATCATACACATACACACACACACACACACACACACACACATACAACTTTTAGGAGAAGTAGAACTGGCTAGTTTCATACACAGAGTCAATATCTATAAAAGGGTAAAGCAAAGAGAGACAATATAAGGATTTTTAAAGTTTGGGATTTTTTAAAAGCAAGTATAGGAAAAATAATATAATAAATGAATGTAACAATGATTAGCTAAACTATGAATATTCTGTACACAAAGTCATTTTGGATAAAAATTGCATTTTATTAAACATTAATTACATTTGTTTGACACTTTATTACTTTTTTAAGATAATTGAATAAAATTAGAGAAAATTAATTTTGTCAAGCATTTATTTCCTTATTGTTTTCTGCTTCATCAACAAGGAAGACATAATTGTGAAATACTGGAAATCTCATGTAATTCTTTTTGTCCTCACTCCAGCTAATCCTTTACTCATAGCTCAGATTAATTTAGAGTTACTTTAGTAAGAATTATGTTACATTTATTTTTCAGACCAAGTCATACTTTTAATACAGATTTCACATTAACCTGTGAGATTTCCTTGAATTCCCAAGTCCGGATGAGGTGTTTTCCTTAAGCACAGCACCAGCAACACTTGTTATACTCTTGTTGAAATTATAGTAGATGAATTCTTAAACAATCTTGCACTCTAGATATAATGGAACAACTCATACTTTTAAAGTACGTCATGCACCACAGTATAATTACTAATTTTCATGTAAATATTCCACGTTAGATTACAACATTTTAGAGGCCAAAGGCCAAAGGTATCCATCCTCACTGTATCATGAATAGTAAAAAGCATCACCCACTTCTGTGTAGGTGACACATTTTTATGAAAAGGTTACATAAAACAGTGTCACACATAATAAATTTCTGCAGATCCTTTCCTGTCTTTGTTCTTTTGAAATATTGCTAAACTTTTAATAAAATCAACCATTATAATGTGTCAACTCTGAAAAGCAATGTTATTTTTCTTACAAAGAAACTACACAAGCTTTTATGGTAGATGCATATTCATGATCTTTTATAATATTTTGTAAAAGAACATAGATTAAAATTCTTCTTTCTTTAGAAAGATGTTTCAAATGGGTTTTTTAATTTAGAAAGTGAAAAAATATTTTGCTCTCATTGATATTTTCAATATCTACATTTATTTAAGAAGAGGGAAATCAAGTATACAAACACAGAAATACATATATACACACATCTACTCTACATGCACACTTACATACTTCATATATGTCATATATGTGAATATATAAGATATTTAACTATATATACACACTTATAAATTACGTTGCCACATAAAAAAGATTAATGAAATTTTTCTTCATGTGTTCCTTTTTGTAAATATTTGTTTATGTGCTATATACTCTACAGTTTGTACTTACAAACTTCAGGATAGCATTTCAAAGTTATATGTGCAAAATGATCAAAATAAAAAAGGATATCTTTTACGTGTAATATAATGTGAAGAGAAAATAAGCATTGTGGGAATACATATTTATTATTATGGAGATACTTCTAACATTTATTAATTGGTTATTATGTACCAGATAATGCTTAAAATACTTTTCCACAATTTATCTCATTTACTCTGCACATCCAATCTACAGAATACATGCTTTTTGTTCATGAAGAACAGAAGAAGATACTAAAATGCAATGAGAAGAAATTTCTCTCGGGCCACATTGCTTTTAACTGGTCCAGGCTGAAGCCAATCCCAGAAAGTCTGAATCTCTGTTCCAGATTTCTGAACACTGTCCAACCCACATCGCTAAATATACTACACAATGAAATAAAGATTCAGAAACCTTCAACATTAATGCGGACTTAATATGTTGTAAGAAATGCACACAATTTTGCTGTAAGGCTTCCTTCATTAATTATATTATTTTTGTTAAAATAACATTTCCAAAGAAAAAGAAGTTTTAAAACTGTTAAAATGCAGTTATTGCTGGTGGGTATAACTGAATCTAATTCTTGACACTTGGTAAAACATTCCATCACCAGCCTCTACAATTTTGTCAGTAATGTGCAGAAATGTATGCAGAGAGCAATATGCCAAACCCTGTTCTGAAATCAGACCGGGAAACAGTGTCATGTCATGAGGTATATTGTTAAGCAGCAGGTGTCCTACTCATTTTAAAATCTTTATATTATCTTTTAATTGTTTCCATACTTGTTTTCTTTTGTTGTTTGTCTTTGCCTGTATTCTCCCTATACTATAAGTTCAGTAAATATAGAGGATTTATTTTTCATTTTACTTTCAAATCACCAGATCCTAGTTAACATTGTCAATGTCTTCTTAAAAAAAAAATTGACGTTTATTAGATTTCTGGAGAAAAAAGATCAGAAGTTTGGAGAAAAAATCTTCTCAAAATAATTTTTTTTAATTGTAATCGACAGTCTTGGCTTGCTTAAAATAAAAATATGAATAAGAAAAATAAAGGTCCCAAAACAGATACCAATGTTCATTCCAAGAAGGAAAGTCTTACATCCAGATGAAGGACATAAGAAGAATCCTTTTAGATAAAGTTAGAACAATGAATTAGTGGTTTATTGTACATTATCATCACATGGGGAACTTACCAAAGTGTACATATTTGGGATTCATTCTATGCCATGCCTAGTAAGTCAGTACCTCTGGAGAATGCAGTAGCTTATATTTTTACCATCCCCAACCAGATACTGAAATTTCATACTTGAGAAACACTGGTTTAAAGATAAGGAAAATAGTAGTTTCAGCAGATAACTTTTTTAGAAACAAACTTGAAAGTACATATGAATACTTGTACAAGAATTGTACTAAACAGAATGTTTAGTGCAAAAAAAAATGTGTGGAGTTGACAACTCCCTGAATATCCATCAATAGAGAAATAATTGAATACATTATTTTCCATGTATGTACATAAGACAATCATTAAAAATCAGCCCAGATCTTTATGAAATAATCTAATCTAGTTAGACCCCCAAGGTATACAGTTACAAGAGAAAATGCTAAGAATTTCTGTACATGTACATCTGACTCTATATAATTGTACAAGCCTGAGGAAAAGGTTGGAGGGTGTAAAAATTAGGCAATTAACATGGATTTAGGGGTTTTGAGGCACAGGAGAATGTGAAGAAAAAAATTTAAAGCTATATCCAAATAAGAAATTACTGAGACAGAAAAATGAAGAGTATAAATTTCTGCCTGTGACCAATAGGAAAAAATTGGATATACACATGGACAGGGACAGGATATGATAAGGTAACATTGCATTACTCTTAAAATTATTGGTTTTTTTATAATTAATTGCAAAATAACAAAGCATTAAAAACTAAATGGAAACAGATATAGAATTTTGATGAATGGCAATGGTAGTGAAGTCACCTTTAAGTGAAATGTCCACCTCATTCAAAGCACATACATTTATATTTGTGTATCATTGTGAAATTTGCTGCTTAACTGTAAAGAAGTCAAAAATATACAAGGACATTGTGCAATTTTGTAGTCTTATTATTGGGAGTCAGCAACATTTTCAACAAAAAGCCAGAGAAAACATTATTTTTTGCTTTGGAGGGCACACAGTTTCCATCCATTACAATTAATCAACTATACCTTTGTAGTGCAAAAGCAGCTATTGATAACACATAAAAAAAGGAACTTAGCTGTGGTCCAATGCAGTATTATATATATATATTTTTTTTAAAAAAGGCATCAGGCTATATTTGGTGTGAGAGCCATACTGTCAGCATCTATTTTACACTGACCAAAAAAAAAAAAAAGATAATTATAACTGTCGACATCTAACCTGAACAAATATGGTGAGGGTCAAGTGCAAGTAAAGTCTATTTGTAAACTGCAATATTAATACAGAAATTTTTAGTATATCATTACTTTTCCAAATTAATGTATGCATTTGTTTCATCTGTGTTTCCTTGCAAGAGGGAGGCTATAGAATAAAAATGACTTTTTTTCTATTTTGATTAAAATTGTAGTCTCTAGAAAGAAAAGGCTGTTTAATTATTTTACTCCTTCTGTCTACACATTCTATTAAGTTGTGCATTGCTTAATGATGGGAATATGTCCTGAGAAATTCACTAACAGGTTATTTCATCACTGAGCAAATATCAGAGTACACATACACAAACCTAAATGGTGTGTAGCCTGCTACACACCTAGGCTATATGATATAGCCTATTGCTCCTAGTTTACAAATCCGTATAGCATGTGATATGGTTTGGCTCTGTCCCCACCCAAATCTCATTTTGAATTCCCACATGTTGTGGGGGGTACCCAGTGGGAGGTAATTAAATCATGGGGACAAGTTTTTCCTGTGTTGTTCTCATGATCATGAGCAAGTCTCACAAGATCTGATGGTTTTAAAAAGAGGAGTAGTTCCCATGCACAAGCCCTCTCTCTCTTTGCCTGCTGCCATCCATGCAATACATGACTTGCTCCTCCTTGCCTTCTGCCATGAATGTGAGGCTTCTCCAGCCACGTGGAACTGTAAGTCCAATTAAATGTCTTTCTTTTGTAAATTGCCCAGTCTCAAGTATATCTTTATTAGCAGTGTGAAAATGGACTAATATAGCATGTTACTGAACTAAATATTGCAGATGATGGTAACAGAATGGTAAGTACATATACATCTAAACATAGAAAAGGTACAGTAAAAATACCATATAAAATACTTTTTAAATGGTACACCTGTATAGGGCACTTACCAGGAATAAAGCTTGCAGGACTGAAAGTTGCTCTGAGTAAGTCAATGAATGACTGTAAGTGAATGTGAAAACCTAGTACATTACCACACATGACTGAGAACTTTAAAACCCTGTACATTTAGGCTTACTAAATTTTTTTTAAATATTCTTACTTGAATAGTAAATTAATCTTATTTACTATAACTTTTTTACCTTTAAGCTTAATTTGTAAAACTTTTTGATTCTTGTGTAATAGCAAAATATTTCTATGGTTTCAAACAGAAAATATATTTTCCTTATTTTGTTAAAAAATGAACAATGCCTTGGGGTATGAATCAGAAACCCCAGACTACATTTGTGATAAGTGAGTTCTATGATATAGGGAAATACCATGAAGATCTCTGGCTCTTCCTTAGCCTGTGGAATATGTCAATGAAGTCTACTTATTTAGGGCACTAGTTTCCTCTAATAAAATAGGACATTGTAAACTAATCTAGAAAAGTGTGGGGCAGAGTTAAAAATTTTGGAAAGGAGATTTCCAGGGAAAAACATAAATCTATGACATCTACCTCTTCATGACAAACTTGGCAGAGCATTTGAGAAAAAAAAATATTAAGATAGAAAATTATGTAAATTAAAATGGGTGATTAATAAGCGTGAGTATGGGGGGAAATAGATGTTTGCTCTACAGAGGAAATATATGTATTTGTTCACAAGTTGAATTTCCAGTAAAGGAGCCAATTCAGAAACACCCATCACTGATTCAGCTAAAAATAGATGCATATCTATAAAAAGAGGATGGGGAAGAGGAGATAGTACACTTTAAGAGAGTGAAACTTTCATCTATATAAGAAAAATTCAATAGTAGTACATGTTTAAAAGCAGACAAAACAAGAAAGACTGTACATGTTATTTACAAATGTTTAGTTTAACTACCATTGCAATAATAAATCAAATAAAGTTATAAGATTTTATCTCGATGGAGCTGGACTGACAAATGCACATAAGTAAAAGTTTGAGTTTAAGAACTAAATTTTTACTATAAACACTTCAGTGGTATTTGATATTTCGATTATATATTTAATCATATTGAATAAAAATTAACATGTATAGAGAGCACTTGACCAGGTGCAGCGACTCATACCTATAATCCCAGCACTTTGGAAGCCAGGGCAGAAATATAACTTGAGCACAGGAATTCGAGAGCAGCCTGGACAGCAAAGTGAGACTCCATCTCTATCAAAAAGAAAAAAAAAAAAAATAGATGGTCATGGTGGCACACGCCTGTAGTCCTAGATACTTGAGAGGCTCTGGCAAGAGGGTCATTTGAGCCCAAGACAGCCATAATCAATTCTGCAGTGAGCCATGATTGTAACACCAAACTCCAGCCCAGGCAACAGAGCAGAGACTCTGTCTTAGGAAATAAATAAATAAATAAAATGGAGAATTATAAAAACACATCTTAAAATTTAAAAAAAATTGACAAATAATGGTACATATTCATGGGCTACATAGTGATGTTCCAATACATATAGTGAGTGCATAGTGATCAGGTCAGGTCATTAGCATATATATCATTTCAAACTTCATTTTGGGGGGATGAAAGTGTTCAATACACTTCTTCTAGCTACTTGCTAGAAACTGTATACTGTATTATTGTTAAGTACAGTCATCCTACAGTAGAACAGAACCCTAGAACTTATTTTTCAATTCAGTTGAAAAACATGGGTTTCTCTGTAAATTGGATCACCACTGAAAACTTATTCTTCTGTAATTCCATATTTCCAAATACTAGGTTGGTTCTAACAAAGTGCCAAATAATTGGACAATTGCTCAGGTGAAAAATGTACTGATTTCGATTTTGATTCAAGTGTACTTTCTCTTTTAAGCTTCATTGTAGAGCTATATATTCAAACCTATACTATAGTTAGTATAAAGTCTATACATATAAATAAGTTGCTATGTTATGTTACTTCCAGGTTGAATACAGCCAGATACTGCATTTTGAACCAAAGATAATTCATCTATATCAGTCTTTATATAGAATTGTGCCTGAACTACATAAGGTTCTAAGAATGATGGAAAAACTAGGCAACCTTGACATAGTGCTTACCAAGTACACTCATTGTTCTTTGAGAATGCAGATAATATTACTTTTTGGAAAGTTTTCAGAATAAAAAGAAATATTAAAGAAAGCCTTTAGAACAATCATATATCAAAGGCATTTCCAAGACGGTGGCATCTTCAGCGATAGAGGAGTATCATCTAGTCTTTTTCAGAGTGCCCTCTGGAGGTCTAATCAAGTAATCTTAGTTTCTTTTCACTTGGAAGTAAACAGACAATAGAACTTCATTCAGTTTCTAAAAGAGGCTCTTCAGTCACTGGCAGCAGCCAGGCAACAGTAATTTGCAAACCCTGCCCTTTATTAAAATTCATTGTTGCTTTCAGAGTTAGAGAACTATAATTTGAGAGATCCAAGCAAGAGTAAGAAGAAATAACATTTTATATAATCACTTCCAAGAGCTGCTATATAATTAAACACATGTGCAATTAATTTTAAGCAAAAACAGCAGCCATTATGCATTGAAAGTTGCTTTATACTAGCCCTGGTTTATAGCAATAGAATGAATATGAAGTCAAGTGTTAGGATTTGGCATGATTCTAGTAAATTTACAATTTTGTGAAAGCATCATCAATAGAGCATTATTTTTGCTTTACTTTACTTTTCTCCAGCTTTGTGGCTCTGTTTTAGTAACAAAACATGTGGCATATTAGCTGTGGCAATTTTGATTATAGCTATAAGGTGTGTAATACCAAAACATCTATGTTGAAATTTCTTTTATAAAATAAAAACCATCCTATCAACTAGGGAGAAAAATACATTAAAAATTCCATATGTATTTTTTCCATAAATATTATACAATTTATTAAATGCATTCATAAGTTTAATGAATCATGCAATACTCTGATTTACATGGGATAAATTAGAAATAAACCTCCTGCTCTAAAGGTTTTTTTAAAAAATCAACATACAATTTTTATTTCAAAAGTCACATACTATCTCTTTGCACAATGCTCAGGTTGTGGTAATAGCCAAAGATGAAAAGCAGGGCTACCTTGCAAACATCATAATATCACATAATTCAGTACAAATTCAGATTTCAATGTTTTTCGATTACGTGAGGAATGCACAAGTTTAGTTTTTTATGATACATTCCCTGATAATATGTAGTGCCTTATCAAAAACCAAAACTAATAAACACCTGTCAAATAATGTATTATTTAACTCAAGTTTTAATGTTTATTTGTGTCATTCTGACTCACATAAGGAACAGAAAAAGCTGGCTGAGTAGAGCTCCAATCATAATTTTGAAATTCAGTATTATTAATTCTTAATTAACCTTTGACAGTAAGCTACATGAGTATTTTGAAATTTTATAATATATGAGGACATCTATTATGAAATACAGAGAATTGTACTCTCAATGAACTTCGCTACATTGTTGAAATGATGCTAGCAGTGGTTCAGAAAATTATCTGCAAACCCAGCTTTGAAATGAGTAAATTTTTTTAGTATTTTAGAATCCTTTTAGCAGAGTTATGACCATGGGAAAAGATTTTAATCCATAAGTAAACCTATACGATCTAGATTAAAAATAATAAAAGGAAATATTTCACATCAAGTTGTCTCTACAAAGAGTTCTGAGAGAGATGCAAATGGTCTGCAAAGTCCCCTTCAACTGGCTCTTGCTTCCTGGTGAGTTTTCAGCTTCAACCTAATTAATTCATTCAACTGGCACTTACTTAGCACTTTCTAGGTGCCACAGATTGCACAATACACTGTGAACAATTAATTAACAAAATAGTTATAACCTCTACATAGAAGAGATTTTTGTTCTTCATAAATAATGAAGAAGCGAATGTCAAGTTCAGTAATTATTTTGCATAGTGCTGTTAAAGACTGCAGATTAAAAAATAAAAGTCTGTGTGAGGCAGTGACATTTAAGGTAAGACTGGAAGAAGAAAGGAAGTGTAGAAATAGATTTGCTCTGTTTCCAGGAACTGAAAAGAGGTCTCTTTTGCTGCAGTATAGTGTGCACTAAGCCAGGACACCTAGACATCTTCGGCCATGGATGATATTATAAACAAAATGAGCATCAGTTGAAACATTTAAACTGGGAGTAACATGATTTACCTTTTAAGATTGTAACTCATGCTGTGCAGACTAATGGATTACAAGGAGGCAAAAATGGAAATAGGTACTCCAAGTAAGGGCATTTTGCTGCATCCTAGTGAGAGATCTGGCTGGTTTGACATAAGGTGGTAGCAATGGAAATTGAAAGAAGGGAGCAAATGTGCAATATAGTTTGGGGGTAGATATGGTATAATCCATAGATAAATCAGATAAAAAAGAATAAGGGGAGTCACAGAAATAAGAACAATTTCCAACTTTCTTCTTTCAACAATTGCTAAAATGCTTCTGGTTACTAATGATGGCAAAAACTGGGAAGAAAAGCATGAAGTCCATTTCAACCTTGTGAAATTTGAGACTCCCATGAGGCATCTAAAGGGAGATGTTAAACAGGTGGTGAATATAAATCTGAAGCACAGAGGCTATTTGGGCTGGAGATAATTGTGAGTTGTCAGCATAGACTCAAACACTACTCTCATTACTCATGTTAATAATCAAGGGCCTCTACCTGAAAGAGCAGCTCCAGCAATGGAAAACAGGTTCTTCAGCTACAGATACTTATGTCCTTTTTCCTAAACTCTAAAAAGTTATTTTTTAACGTATTTCATTTCCCCAGAATTTTGTATACTTATGGAAATTATAATTTCCATAGTGATGAAATGCAGCATAGTGTAATGGGAAAAATTACTCACCTCACATAAAAATATGCATCCATCATTTATTAATGGTATGGCTTTGAGCAGGCTGCTCAATGGCTCTGATCCTCTATTTTCCCATCTTCCATGATAATGGGCATCTAAAAATGCCCTTTCATCCTATAGAGTAAGTGTGTGCACATCTTGTGTTGGGAAAATCTAGCCTAAAATATATTAGTTAAAAAAAGGCAGTTTTTAAAATTAAGGCATTATTAATTAGAACCTACAATATTATCCCACTGAGATCATATTGTATACTAGAAGCTGTCTTATTTAAAAATAGTCCTGGCCATCCAGAAATGCAGACAGATCAACAGTAATCTATTTGTTGCCAGTAATTCTCAATGATGTATAAAGGCTGTTCCAATATTTTGTCTGTTAAACATACCACTCTGATAATTTTTGCTTAAGAATTTGAAATCTAAATTTTACACAGTCCTACATACAATATTTGTCCTTGAGAATTGTCTAAAATATTAACTTATTTGTAAGTGCAAGTCTTATAGTCATTGACATTTTGGTAAGAAGCTATTCAAGTAAAGAAAATATAAATGAACTGTCTTAAAGATGCTGTTGCTTACAATTGCAAATATATACTATATATATTTGAAATTATATGTATTTAAATATATATAATTTAAGCTAATACCATCATGAAAGTATATTTGTTTCTAATTAACGTAATGAGAGTCATAATTAATACTCAATATCTATTGGAAATTGAAATTAGAAATGATTTATTTCAAGCAGTAAATTAAATATTTGATTTGCCTCTTCAAGTAATTTCAGATTACAATATCTCTAACATTGGCACTGTTTAATGATTGTGGAGACTTTGATAATCCTGTACATTTTTCAAATGAAAACAAGGTATTAATTACATTAAATGCAGAATAAGAAAATAGCTTGCAGTTTCCAAAATGGTCAGAAGAGAGCTTCAAGAAGGCTACTGTTTTTAACATTTCCTCTGCTTCTTTAAGGGAGTAATGATTAAGTCATATTAATATCTAACATTGCAAAATAAATAATCATTCAGTCTATCCAAAAAAAATTTAATCCTGAGTTAAAATTAAACATGGTTCTTTACAATCGAGCCCCAAAATGTCTTCATAGCTTTGTGTCCATTTGTCTAAATAACAGTATCTTTAAATATCTGTTAACTCCAACCTGACTACCTTTCCCAAATAAGTTTTGTGTTCATACATTCTGGCTTTGCAAAATTTGCCTTCTGAATAGTCTTTCATTCCATCTTCACCAAATGTGCTTTTATGCATAATTGAAGAGCCAAATCAAATATATGTTTTCAGTTTTCCGGTAAAATGAATATTTGTTTCTCTTTCTCATGGCTCTATGATTCTAGAAAAAGAAAAAAAATGTATGCAAAAAAACATTTGCAGACAAATAGCTAATAACTCAAAAGAGTAAAGACAAAAAGAAGCTATCATGCAAGAGAAAAATTAGATAAGTATCTCATAGAGTGAGAAAGGAATTGAAGTTTCCCCCCAGTATGTATTAGAGAATGACATTTTCTAATACATGAACTGAAAGTATTTGGCAAGGATGATACCTTTCCTCACACTATAAGTTGTTCTCTCATATCTGTTTGAGAAGGATGTCCCATTTGTCCTCTGAGAGGAAGTGAAAGAAAAGAGGTAGATATGGATTTGTTCCAAAACCCTTAACACTGAACACTATATGTGTGTGTGTGTGTGTATAGGATATGAATTATATATATATATATATATATATATATATTTGCATAAAAATTAAATATATATAGATATAGATCTGAGTAGAAGTTAATTATCTATCAATATATTTATTTAACTTTTACTTAGCATTAGGGTCTTCCTCATCATGATGGCAAGAAATGCAGTCTAGTGTACATTAGAGAACCCTCCTCTTTCATTTATACAGCATCCCAAAAATTATTGTTGCTGGATTTAGCAATAAAAATACAGAAAATTCTAGCAATGCTTGAGATATGCTTATATTAAATATTTATCTGAAATTCACAATTAACTGGACTTGTATTTTCTCTGGCATTCTTAATAAAGAAAATCATAATCAACACAGAGATTATTATTTTTCCTAGCCTACCTATTTCATTTGAAGGATCTGTTTCAAAACACCTTTTTTCTGAGCTGTAATACCAAGGGTTCTAGATCTCAGCTCTTTCAATAGCCTGTTTCCATTCTAGAGACTTCAAAATCTCATATATTTCCTGAAATACAAAGGTCGTTAACAAGTGCCTGAAGCTTGAAAAAAAGTGCTTGCAGTAGGGTAATGGGAGTGTCATGGGAAATCATTTTCAGTACGGAGTGCTTTTTTTAAAAAAGGAGAAAAAATAGCTCAATAACTTGCTTTTACAGAGATAATATAAAAAACTATATAAGGATAATCATTAAATGTCATGGATTTCTTGATGTCAGTGAGGTAGAGGCACAATGAATGACTGTAATTAAGTGTGGGGACTAGAACAGTTTAAGAAAAGGAGATGGAAGAGATCAGGGGCAACTGAAGATGGAGGAAGGTTCTATTACCTATGCCAGCACTTTACTGAAATATGCAGTAAGTTGCCAACACTTTAATAAAATATATAATAAGTATCTTTCTTAGCTCAGTCAAACAATATGAAAGCTACTTGCTTGCAAGCTATGTATAGGCCACTGTGAAAGATTATAGCAGGATTAAGATTATGGAGGCTTATTAAAATTTACTGTATCCATATTAACTATTATGTTTAGTTTCTTTTTGAAAAATTTAAAAGACTTTACTTTTCAGAGCAATTTTAGGCTCAATAGCAAAATTGAGCAGAAAATACAGGAACTTTTCATCTTGTTCCCCCACACACTACCATGCTTTCCAGGGTTAGCTTCCTATATCAGAATGACACTTTTGTTACTATTGATAAATTTACATTGACAAATCATTATCACTCAAGGCCTATAGTTTACTTTAGAGTTTACTCTTGGTGTTGTACATTCTCTGGCTTTTGATAAATGTACAATATATATCTACCATCATAGTTTCATATAAAATAGGTTTTGCTGCTCTAAAAATCCTCTGTGCTCTAGCTATTCATTCCTTTCTTCTCCTCTTTTTTAACTTCATTTACTTGTTTCTTGAGTACATTCCGTATGTTAAAGCAATATGTCGTATTAACAATTGGAACAAATTAATTGATCAGTCATTTCAAAAATATGCAGCATTACTGACAATGACATTTAGTTTCATATTATAGCAATACATCTTGTATATTTCACTATGTAGTTTTATCCATAACTATAGAATAATTAAGTTTTTAGTATAGTAACTCAAAGGCAGCATGGCTGTGTCCCCTATTGTTTTATCACATTAAACACCTGTGGATATGAACATGTTTAAAATAATGTGCAATTTTGGTATAAGTTTTTCTTATACCAAAGACAATTGGTCTTTGGGAAAATATAAAGTTTTATATTCTTTCAATTTATGGAAATTAAGACCTTCAATTCTACAATGTTCATGTTGTTCTATATTGCTTAGACACAGAAGATGAAACTGTGTGTACACTGAAGTTAATTTAAATTAAAATGAATCTTATTTACAGGAATATCCAATACATTTCCTAAACAATAACTCCAAATCTTCTAAAATATCATCTGTGTGTACTTTTATAAATATCGCATACTAACTCATAAACAAAATTTCATATGTCACAAGAAATATTCTTACAGACTTAAGATTACATAGAGCTTTCAACTGTCAGTAACCAACTTACAATATATTTAATGTGATGTCCACATCATAGTTCATTAATGCAAGTGATATATATAGAGTCTTGTGTTTAGATAAAAGAGGAAACACATGGTCTATTACTGTCTCCTGAAACCCATCTCAAATATCAAACTGTTTTTAAATGGCACAAATGCATAAGAATATAGATAATGGGAGAGAATTAAAACCAAACAAACAATACTTTGGAAGCTGGTAATCAAAAGAAGCAGTAGTAACAGACATAGAGGTCACTGGAAGGTTGAATCTTAAGTCACTAGCAGGAAAAACTAAGAAGCAATTCAATTTATATCTCAGAATTCCCAGAAGTCTAATGAATTGGTGGCATCAAGAACCTCTAAAGGAGGCAGTAAAAGTCATGCTTAAAGCAGGAAGATTGCTTCAAAATTCAATCAAGAAGCAATAAAAAGGACCAGAAACATGCAGCTAGGCAACTTCCCATTTTCTACCTCAGATGAATATTGGAGGTCTTTTCTCTGAAGGGGTAAAACAATCTCAGAATGGTGGGTCTCAGATACAACTGAAAAGAGAGGCACGATACAAATACAAATGGAACAAGTAAATGTTTCCATGCAAAATATTGACACATGCTCCGCGCACATTTTTCACCACTTAACTCAGAAAATTGTCAGTTAGGTCAGTACTCTCTAAGCAGGTAACTGAGAATTCTTTTACTTAGACTATAAGCAGTTCAATAGGAAAGACATGCTGATATAATGGGTCTCTTAAGAAAACGATCAAGACAATCACTACATAGTAAAGTACAAGTCTATCAAATGCCACATTTGAACTCAGAACATTTATTCAGTGTTTTACTTAACTACTTATAAATACTAAACAAAAATCATCTGACTTCTGAAGGAGTTCTCTAGCATAGAAGATAAAGTCCAAAACAAATAAAATCAAAAAATTGGAAAAAAAAGAAGGGGGACTACAAGAAGAGAAGAAAACTTCTAAAATGAGCAAACAAACCTAGTACAATTGTTCTCTAAAAGATATAAAACATGAACACAATTCTATAGAAAAAGAACAAAGGAAACCTCTTGGAAATAAAAAATACATATATGTATATGAAATACTCAAAAGGGTTTAATGTTAACATTGAAGAAGATTTTCATAAGGGAGAGAAAAATGTCAGAGTTACAGGAAATAGAAATAGAAAAAGGAGAAAAAGTGGTAGCAGTAGCAGTAGTAATTTAAGTCCATAAAATTCTTCATAAAATAGGCATTTTTGAAAGATACATGAATAAGTTTAAGGGAAGAAATTACCTAAACAAATAAAGAACTTTTTTATAAAGCAGAGGGCAAGAATTTTCTATTGAAAGGAAATTCTATAGTGAAAGGAAATTGAAAAGGTTTTAGACTCAACAAGTATCTAAAACAATTTATGAAAATAATGTCTTCATTATCAAATATCAAAAAACTCTGAACTATAAGAAGATACATAGATTTTTTAGCAAGAGAAATAAGTAGCTCAAATTCAAAGTGCGAGAATTCAGAATGGATTTGATTTTTAAAACATCAACATTAGCACAGAGCCTTGCCTTCCAAATCCTAATGTTCATGGTTTCCAAACTATGAATCTGGCAAATATTGAATATCCAAAATCTACGAGGAAGTTAAATGCATCAACATGCAAAAAATAATAATAAATCAATTAAAAATAGGCAAAAGACACAGACACTTCTCAAAAGATAGAAAAGTGGCAAACAAACATGAAAAAATTGCTCATCATCACTAATTATCAAAGAAATGCAAATCAAACCCACAATGATATACCATCTTACACTAGTCAGAATGGCAGTTATTAAAAAGCCAAGAAATAACAGATGCTGGCAATGCTTCAGAAAATAAGTGATCATATACATTGGAGGGAATGCCAACTAGCTTAGCCATGGTGGAAAGTAGTTTAGAGAGTTCTCAAAGAACTTAGAACTTCCATTTGACCCAGTAATGTCGTTACTGGGTATACACTCAAAGGAAAATAAATCAGTATACCAAAACACACACACACTTACATGTTCACTGCTGCACTATTCACAATAGAAAGACATGGGATCAACCTAGGCGCCCATCAACACCAGAACAGATAAAGAAAATGTGATACATATACACCATGGACTACTACGCAGCCATAAAAAATAATGAAATCATGTTTTTTGCAGCAACATGGAGATGAAGCTGGAGACTATTATCCTAAGCAAATTAACATGGGAACAGAAAACCAAATATCATATGTTCTCACAAGCGGAGCTAATCACTGAATAGACATGGATATAAAGACAGAAATAATGGACACTGGGGACTTCTGGGTCTGAGAAGGAAAGAGGGAGGATGTGGGCTAAAAAATTGCTTATTGGGTACTATGCTCAGTAACTGTACCCCAAATGTCAGTATCACACATATACCCATGTAACAAACCTGCACATTTACCCTCTGAATCCAAAATAAAAGTTGAAAAACAATTTCTATACCCGTAGAGATTAAGATGGAATTTGAGAATGGTATGAAGATGTATACAGACATGGATTATTTATCTCTTAAACACTCATGCTCAGGAAGTTGCTGGTGTTTCTCTATAATAAAGAAAGAGGACACTGGATATATAGAAAATAAAATATCCAACTAAGAAGAAAGTTTAATGGAATATTAAGAACACTTTCTGGTAATAGAAACAAATGTCCAGATGGAGAAGATTAAAATGTGCTGAAAATTTTCTTTAAGAAGTTGAAGTTGAATGCCTAATATATCTAAATCTGTTGGAAGGAGATTTAAACAATTGGCAGAGTTTAAGTTATGGTTATACCCAATATGAAATAAAAAAAGTAACAGATGAAATTATTAACGTCACGGAAAACAAACATTCAGAAACGAAAGTAATCATAACAAGGAAAACCTTTGCTAAGAATAGCATATACACAGTTGTGATGTTAACATTCACAGCTTCAACAAAAATCATGGGAAGAGTATGGGGGAGATCATAGTTTGGCATGATGAAAAAGAGAGTATATCTTTCTTTTCCACTGTAAGAAAACAATGCTAAAAACATTGTCATAGACATATGTTTTAAGAGACACAGGTAGAATCAATTAAATGAGTTGAAAAGATACTTAGATGGCTTCAAAGTCTTACTCTCTAGCCTTGTTTCAGTACTCTGATTTCACTGCTTTTCAGTTTCTCCCTCAGTCAGTCCATTGCACCACAAGTGGACTCTTGCCATTCCATGAATGCTCCGTGTATTCTATGTGTCAAGGTGTTTGCACCTGCAGTTCTGTCCTCCTGAAATGTTTTATCAGACTTTCCATTACACTTCCTTACTTTATATTTCTCTTTAACATTTATTATTATCTAATAACGTAGGAAATAAATATTACATGTGTTATTGTATTTGTTATCTAGGTTTCCTCGCCACCACCTGCTCACAAGTTTACCTCACAAGCTCTGTGAGAAAAGGAGTATATATTGTTCAATGCCGTATCTTTGAAGACCAATTTATGGCATTCAGTAGGTGTTTAATAAATTAAGTGACGGTTAGGTAATATCATTAGGTTGGTGCAAAAGTAATTGCATTTTTTATTATTATTTTCAGTGTCAGAAACCAAGATTACTTTTGAACAAACCTAATAAGTAAATAAATGAATAAAAGAAAAATATATAAATTTATGGCATACAAAGAGTCATTTCTAAAATCTTATAATGGCAAAATTAAAAAACACATATTATTTTAAAGGCTAAAATAAAGACAATTATGTTTTTACACACAAGAATTCTTTACACTTCAGTAAAGTGTTTCTAAACTATATTATCCTAGAAAACAAAACATGAATGCAAAAAGGAAGTAGTATATAATTATTGATGTTCTCCTATGTGAGTTCATGTGACTTGCTCTGATTTTTCTACAGGAAAATTTAGAGAAGAGTTCTGAAGTCTGAGCTATTTTCCCTGTCTGACATTTCTTGCAAGATTCCATTTCATTAATAGTTTTATTATGCAGAACTCAGTTACTGTCATTCAGAAACAGTTTGGAGACATATACCATTATAGAGTTTGCATGCATAAATAAGCATATTATTAATAATCAAAGGCAATTAGCACACAATATGCTTCCCCTTAAATTTAATTATATGCATGATTAAGAGTGTTTTGGTACTTAATTAAAATAAGAAGGTCCAATAATACTTAATTCTCACTTAAATTCATATTACAATCCTAATAACTCCAGTTCTCACTCAATCCATGCAAAATTCCTCTGAATTTTAATATGAAGTATGCTTGCTCACTGAATAAAGCCTGAAATACAATTGGATAGGTCACATCAGGAAAAATTGTCTGCAGTTTGACCGTATAGCATGAGGAAAAGGGTTAATGCAAGCAATTGAACACAGAGATGATTGTCATAATTGGTTTCAATTAGATTTTCATAGTTTTGGTGAAGCAATTCTCATTGTATTGTACCATGAACTACAATGAGTAACAAAGCTAGTTAGCATGATTAGTAGGTGTAATGCTTAAAAAGGTAAAATATATTCTAAATGTTAAGATCTCGGTGAAGATAAATGAACTGAATAATGATTTAAATGCGTCATTGGGAAACCTTTGCCATTGTTAAATGTAATGTGGTATAAATGGAATGAAATCAGACATATTCAATAAACTCAAGCCTCATAAATACATATTTTCTGAGGAAAATGAGTTTATGCACAAATGATTATCTTTTCATTATGAACCAGTGACCATTAAATAAAGATTAGAATGTGATGATATTAAGAAACTCACAACATAGTTAAAATCAGTGAGTTCCTATTAATTTAAGTAACCCAAATAAATCTCAGTAATAAAGATGGTACCAGAGAAGAGACTGAAGTATTAGTAGTCTCACTTCCACATGCTAATGGTACATGGTAGAGATAGGATTCAAAGACAGGTTTATTTGATTATATTAATGAAGTCTTTATCACTATATTTCATTGTCTAATGATAAGGTCAACTGCAATAAGGCATACCAACTGGAACAAGCCCTTTTATTTGTTTTTAATTTTCTCCCATACTTTTAGAATTATCCCTGTAGGGAGGAAAGGTTGAGCATTACTCTTGAAGGGCCAAATAATCAAGATTTATTGTACTCCTTGTCATAAAAGGAAACTCTCATGGCCATGGTTTCCAATTGCCCACTATTGCTGCTGGCATAAGGATTATTGTACTTTGCTTCAATCCAGAATACAAGATTTCTCATATTTTCCTATCACCCAAATTTTTCTTTGAATTAAAAGAATTTTTAGCCAAATAAATATCAAGAGCGTAGCATATCTGAGTTGAAGAGTCTGCATTTTAAAAGATGCACATTAAAAGTGTAATATCTGACTTGATTATGGCCAAAAGTCAATTGAATAGACAAAGTGTTTATGAATTAAAGAAACATGTAGAACTGAAAAGAAGTAATAAAAGGCAAAATGATAAGTCTGAAGACTTTTGAGCAAGTGGCCAATGAATATAATAGAAAATAAAAATTATTGCTTCTGGTGTGAAGGTAATAACAATGGACTGAAGAGTTTGGAAAGACTTCATGGAAAAGGTGGGAATTTGTTTAGATCTTGAAGAATGGAAATATCTGGATAGGCAAAGAATAAATGTGAAGATATTTAAAATAGTGTAAGCAAACCTGTGAAGCAAGAATACATAAAACATATTGGGAAGCAGTGAATATTTGACCTAAATAGAGCACGTGACTAGACAAGCATAAGGCGATTTTGGAGAAGTATAAAGGGGTAGGATTGTGTAGGTATGTAGGATCATGATCATCAGTTGAGGAATTGGAATTCCTTTTATCGACACAGAAGAATTGTGTAGGGGTGTTTAAGGATAGTTAACCTTCGAACTGAAATAGAATGAAGGGGAGTTACGTACATGTTAGGTGGGGTGATTGAATAAATTCTATTAATGTCCATTTCACCCTCTTTCTCTTTAAAAATGTTAGAGAAAAAAATGAGAAACTCAACTACATTTCTGAGGCTCTCTTGTTGTCGATGTGAACCAAACACTTAAACTCGTATAAAAATGAAACATGAAATTTGTGTGCACAATCTTCCTGCAGATTCTGCCTGTTGATTTCATTATCAGTGTTGCAATTTAATTACAGTAATTTCCAGTATTTTCCAGCTTTAAGTGAATAAAACAGAGTGGTCACATTTGTCACCTGTTGTTACAGCTCCTTGATCCAATTACAATTTTAGGTTGTTATTTTTTCCAGTCTATTTGTCTATTTTCACAGTTCAGAGGTTGGTGATGAGGTGACAATGACTTCAAGTAAACTCCAGTGGTGGTCTCAGGGTAGTAGTCTCCTTGATGTAGAACTTTGCTCCTTAGTTCAGCTAAAACTGGATTCCCATCACATGACCAGGAAGGATTAGGAATGCAGACACATTGAAGGTTGAGGGGAATGGAATTTATTGGGTGAAAAAGGAAAAGAAGAAAAAAAAAAAATCTCCCAGGAAAGTGAAACAGGTTCCTACTAACAGCGCCCCGCCCCCAGCCCACAGACAGAATCTCATTTATGAGAATAAGTACTATATATAACTGATGTTCCCCACCTAGTTCTGTAAAACAGAGGCATGTAAGTCCACTCTTCAACTAATATTAATTTAAAATGCCCCTGGGAACCAGTAAGATAGCCTAAGCACACACAGTGTAAAGTAGAAGCTGAAGTGCTGGTAGAGACACATTCTTCATTTTCTAGCCCTCTACAGAGTGTTTGTACTGGGACTCATAGGGAAAGCCTGTGTGCTTCTCTCAGCAACAACTACAAAGTCTTTGGCCTAGAAATTTTTGACTTGAGGGGCACTTCCTGCCTTGTTATGGAATGTTAAATAAAGCTATCCATATGACCAAAAGACATAAAATGATCTTGACACCTGAAATGCCTGCGCTGTCTTAAGTGATGTCAGAGTACATTCTAATTACCATGTAGCAGTGCTCAGAAGAGTTCCATAATACAATGGAAATGGTTTATACAGGGTCACGCCCTACCTGGAGAAGACAAAGAGAGAACACTGATAAGAAGGGAGCCTCTTTTCCACTAGGACTGATTCTGGACTGTGTGAGGAGGTGCCGGGTTCTATGGACAATTGGAAAGTGCCCTATAAATTGCTCTCAATTGACGAATAAAAGGCTGCTTGATTTATAGATTGTGGTTCAAAGGTAAATGGACAACATCCTGTTTGAAAGGCTGGTACTCTGACAAAAGAAGGTAAAAACAAATCAGCTTGGTGGGGTGAATTAAATGTTGTTTTCCCATCAGTAATGGAAAAATTGAATCGTGGTAGAACATCCTGTGTGAGTTTTTACTAACTTGTGGGTAGTGGACAATGGCCTAGCCATATGGTCAGGGAGAAGGGCAATAGAAATCTGGCTTATCAAAAGGATGCCCACATGGGGCAGAGTCCTTTGGAAATTTGAGCTGTATATTGAGTAGAACATATTGGCCATCAGAAGAACCTTTTCCCGTTTTGAAAGTGACTGGAATTGACAAGCAAATATCCCAGGGTGCTCTCCTGAGGGCTACTTGGGTTCATGAAATGAGTGGATGCAGCAATGCTGAATTTGTTCAGGCTCCTTTTATACCTTCTCAGGCACATGATGTCAATAAGAATGGTTTTGTATGTGAGCGAGAGAGACAGAGTGCTGACAGATATGGGGTAGATTCCCTGGTGGGAAGTCCTGAACATAGCTTGCAAGTGAGACAGATGCTGGTATACCTGGGAAGATACAAATGGGTCTTGACAGTAATAGACACTGACTGTGGACTGGGTTTTGCTTTTCCTGTGAAAGATGCAAATGCCAAGTGCTATTAAAACACACACACACACAAAAACAACAACAACAGCAACAACAAAAGATACAGATTTGGATATCTGACTTTCATTTCTTCAGACCAAGAAACATACTATACAGCCCATAATTTTTAACAATGGGCAACAATATATCCTCCTCAGAGAAAGATTAATGGAAAAGTGAATTGGACATTAAAGCATTCATTGTCTAAAACAGTGGGAGATGAAAGCACGAAGGTCTGGCTTACACGCCTTCATGGATGTGTGCTAATACTCAACATGAGTGGGGACTAAAGGAGTTTCCCTACTAGTTTTTCCTCATTTTTTTTTTTTGGTTGATTTTGGAAACAGGGATGGGGAAGGATACTGGTATGACTATGTGATTCTTGCCAAAGGAGGAGTAAGCCAGTTTAATGATTATATGATTCTAGTTTTCCTTTTCTTTCTTCCCACATCACCTCAACTTTTTTTCCTCCTTTCCCTACTTGGTACAATAGTCCTAGAACCAGGGTTACAAATCCAAGTGCTGGAAACAGAATGAATTCTAAAAAAAAAAAAAAAAAAAGAACCTTCTGCCAGAATTCCTAAGTGCCTGATAGGGATGTGTTGTGCCTTTACAATCAGGCAAAATTTAAGTTAACAGTGAATGCAGCTATATTGCCTGTATTGCCTGGTGTTAAAAATGGCCCTATAGTTCTGACCTATGTAACCATACCCTAGATAAGTGTTGAAATGAACTGCTGTGGAAGTACTTGCTACCCAGTAGTATTGCTGCCTGCAGTCTAGACAAGCACAGTGATGATTCTAATATTCCTTCCAAAGGTGAAAAAAGTTTGAACATTGATGGAAAAAAGGAGATATAGTAACTGGAAGGTTATGGAATAAATGAATGGGTTATAAATTGAGAGAAACCTAATATTACTTAACAACTTGAAGGAAATTCAGAGCTAGAGAAGACATTGTCCCTTAGCTGAATTATACCACATGTCTGAAAGGGTGAAGCTATAGGTGTGTGGAAGCCACATTTGCTTTCAGAAGCTGATAAGTTTGAACTAAAGCCTGCATTTGAGTGACCTCACTCAAGCAAACATTCATACAATATGATAGACTAAGCCATTTATAAATGATAAACTGGAATTCTAGTGGTCTGGCCGTAACTTTTGAGTCACATGTTTTTTGATGTAAGGCATCTGGGTTCAAAGACCAGGGATGGACTCTAATATTATGAAATATATATTTGATCTTTGGCATCGTTTTCTGGCATGTAACTCATAAAATCCTTAGAAACTCCAAAGTGATTATATTTTTGTATGCTAATATATTTATTGATGGTTGGCAAGTACTAGGTAACTTGACCACCCAAAAGACCAAGACATGAGTAGAGGGTTGAGATTTTTGGCCTTCAGGGAGAGGAGAGGGTCTGAAGGTTAAGTTGATTACCAATGACCATTGGTTCAATCAATCATGCTTCTTTAATAAAGCCTCCATAAAAACCTCAAAAGAATGAAGCATGAAGTGCTTCCAGATAGCTAAACACCTGGAGGTTCCTGAAGGGTGGTGCTCTCAGGGAGGGAATGAAAGCTCTGTGTACCTTTCCATATCTCACCTTATGCATCTCTTCATCTGCATCCTTTTAATATCTTATGTAATTAACTGGTAAACTTAAGTAAGTGAATTCTTGAGTTCTGTAAGTCTCCCTAGTGAAAACGCCACTGGAAACTTTCAGGCAAACTTTCCAGAGGCCCAGACTTTTGTCTGGTGCCTGGCGGGTTCAGTCTTGGGGATTAAGCCCTCAACCTGTGAGATGATACTATTGCCAGGTAGACAGTATCAGAACTGAATTGGGGAACACCAAATTGTTGTCCACTGCAAAATTGATTGCTTGCTTGGTGGTCACAGAAGTTTTCTGTGCCAATTGTTGTTGTTGTGGTGGTGAAAGTAGAGGAAAAACACAGTTTGACTTGGCTTTTACACACACACACACACACACACACACACACACCCAATTACCCTGATTCAATTATTACACCTTGTATGAATATAGTATCAAAGTATCACATGTACCCCCAAAATGTGAACAAGACGTTATGTATAAAGCTCAGGCATAAATTGACCATTTTCAAAAAAAGAATGAATAAAATAGTCTAAATTCTGGGTAGTTATGGGTTGGAAAAACCAACTTCTTCTGTATAACAGGGGATAAGAAGGTTTATCAGAATATTTTGTAAGTTTCTAAGTCTAAGGATGGAGGCAGCCTTGAGGCCAAAGATCAGAGAAGGAATGTTGCATTTCTGTCCAAGCTTATTGTTTCAGATCACCAGCAGGTAGCTCCAATGATAAAGGCAATGAAAGCCATGGTTTGAACAAGTTGGGGGTTGAGAAGACTATTCCCTGGCACCAGAAAATACCTGGAAGCAAATAAATTAATTCTTAGTAACTTTTCAGAGGCAGTTTTAGCCAAATAAATTATATGAGTCATCTGCAAAACTCTGTGGTTGTCAATCCCTAAGGCAATTTTCAAGCACCAAACTTGCATTAGCAGAGGTAGGATATAAGCTCAAAGCACTCCCAAAGATAGTTTTACTCTTCAACACCCAATTCAAATTTTAGCACAGAGAATGTGGATAAGAAAGAACTAGGCAGAAGAAAATGCCAGGGGACAACACAGGATGCAGGACAAAGAAGCACCTCCTAGAGATCAGGACTAGGGTCTGACAGGGCAGGAACTGCTTCAGAATCTCTGTCCGACAGGATCTATGCATGGACATGCTCTTTAACTGTGGAATATTCCCCTCTATTTGCTTATCCACATGGGGTTATGTATTGTAACCATCTATTTTCTGCTTTACTAGGCCTCTGCTCCATGAGGAACTATAGTGGGCCTTGATAGAAAAATGATAACAACAACAAAACTGCTGTGCATCTCCCAGAAAATCTAGAATTTGCACAGGATGTAGTAATGAGAAAGGATTTTGTCAGCAGTGGAAGGAAGGGAGGGAAGTGATGTTGTTATTGTTGTTTTTCCCCTAACATCTCATTCAACTCATAGTAGCCTGGAATTCAACATTTGCAGCAACCCTGCTTCTCCTTGCAGACAAAGGACAAAGGCAATGCCCTAGGGGAGGATAGAGTAGCAAGATGGGGGGAAAAAAAACTAAGTCCCTGATTGCCTGAGGGCACAGTCCAATCTCTCCCAGCCTAGAGCAATCAGAGAGTCACATAAAGGGAAATAACTGCTGTCTTATTTAAGCCAATTCATTGTGGGGTTTTCTTTTTCTTTTTTATTTGACAGCAGCAGCAGCTTAGCATTGACCCTAAAACAGCTAATTTCAGGTCTTTCGAAAGTGCAACTATAGAATTCTTTTCTGAAGTTACATTCTTTGCTTCCTCATATGTATCAACCTAGTCAAACCAACCCATTAAAACCAACCGATTCTGCATATTGCTCCTGAACACATCTTGGACATTCGTCTCTATGGGTCTTATTCATATGATTTGACTCTTCTGAATCCTCTCCAACTAAAAACTTACTTATCTCATTTCATAAAATAGTCTTCTTTTAGTGTGTGTATATAATAGTTAAATTTGTTTTTTTAAAAATCAGCTTACAAGATCAGTTTTATTTTTTAATTTCTAGGTCATTACCATATATGTCTTATTTTTCCAACTTGAGTTATGCTTTGACAAGATGCAAATGGTGTCATATTTTATATCCATTTGACATTTGTGCCTCAGGCTTCAATAATTATTTGGTGATGGATTAATTGCTAAAATATAGTGTCATTTCTCAGTCATCATATTTGATGAATATATAATCTAGTAAATCATCCATGATCAGCTTAACACATCTTTTTAAAGAATTAAATTACCTTTATCCAAAAGTCTTTACACAGATACTTGTCCCAATTCTGTCAGAGGAGAGTCTATTCATATTTTTCTATTATTCTGAATCAAACTATCAAATGCTACCAAATGCCAGATGCAACATTATTCCATGCTCAGAAACTTTAAAGTGAGTATGGCTGCTAATATGCCTCCTTTTTATATTTGTATTTCTTTGGTTTTGGTAATATTCTGGTAGCTATGTACAACAGCGTTAGCTTCTAATAGTCACAAATTTTTATATTTTATGATCCTTTTACCCAACTATGTTAATACAATGGTAGTTATAGAGTTTACAAAACAAAACTATAATATTGTTTTGTAAATTCATTTTGGGTGATCAAATTTATTTAGCCAATACAATGGCACAGACATTTCCAATCGAATGGGAATTACCTCTTATTCATGGGTCAACATAACTAATGGCTAGTCCTTGTATATGGTGCAAAAAATTTTCTATCTTGTATTTAACCATAAATCTACACCTAACACTCAAATGTTTTTCTGTAGTGCCAGTAGAGCCTATCTGTATCCACAACATGGAAAGAGAATGAAATTACCTATATAGAATAAATTTTTATGTGTTTGGTTTTACACTAACATTTCTACTACTTCATACTTTCTTCCCTTTAAAATATATCCATCCTGCCCTAGGACCTTTCTAAACATTTTTGTTAAATGACATAGTCCTTGCTTCTACTTCTTGTAATACATTTTAATCAATGTTCATTCTTTCCTAAAATCAGTCTAGTAATCCATTTTCCTTTTAGGCGGACCAGTTAAGATAGTACCATCTTGCTCTTTTTTCTTTTCTAGTAGCCAGTAATTTATTTGGATTCCCTTTCAATAAGTTAAAATAATAACTAACAAATAATAACAAATAACATATAACAATTGTCCTTTTGTTCAGCAACTCTGAGCCTTTTTGAAGTTTCAGGATGACTTTCCAAATGGCAAACGTCGCCTCGTGTTTCCAACATCTTCAGCATCCCAGTGAGGTCTGTGACATGACTCTAGCTTATAAATTAAGGAAATGGCTTACAGAAGTGAATGCATTTTCACAGAGTAACAGAACCGAATCACCTATGTAATTTGACTCGTACAAAATCACATGTTGCCAACGTGATCCAGTGCTTATTATAATGAGTTTAATTCATGCTATTGTTACAGCTCTCTTCTATGCTACATATTCTACTCTAATGTTTTATATTAAAACATTTAATGCTATGAGCTCTGTGTGATAATTAACTTTCAAATTTTTCTACTAAAGGAGATAATTCAATTAGTTTAATTCTTTTTTGCTTGCCGACAGCACAATGTGCTTAATTCTTGATACAAAGATGAACTAGAGTCCCTGTTCTTAAAAGGAGGAAGTAAATGTATACAGAAATAAATTTCATTCAGTTATATGTACTGAAAGAAAAGACCATGAGGATGTGATAGATGCAATAAGTTATTCAAAAGTTCACAAAATGTTTGCTCAAACTGAATTCCCCACGTAAATTCTCAACTACACCCTTTATGTCCCTTGTGAATGAAATGGTTCAGTATTGGTAACAAAGAACATTTTGTATCACTAACAAATTTGGAAAATGGATTTGTTTGTTAGGTGTTTGAAAATCTCAGGATGAGGGGTACTACGTGCAAAACATTTTGTTTCTGCTTGATGTTATGCTCTCCTAAATTATTTTTAATCATCTGGGAAATAAACTCTGAGATTGATTTTCTCTAAGAAGCACAAACAACTTGATTTTACTTCCCTTAGTAGATATAATTTTGCAATGTTTTAAAGCATTGTTAATTGATCTCAGCAGGATCATGCTTCATCTATTTGACTGAATAATTATGTAATTCTGTAGTCAGGATGTCCATTATCCCTGTTTTAAATTTTTCATTCCAATTATCAAGGTAAGGTGTTCTTCCTGATAATTTCTGAAACATTTTGCTTTTCACAGCTATGTTCACAGCTATATGTGCATATAACTATGTGCTCCAAAACTGTTTTTTTTTCTTTTAAGAATGAGGGTGTTGTAATATGTTTATTAGTATTAATCACATGCTTGTTTTTCTAAATTTCTTAATAGAGTTTTATTTCATTTCACCAAGGAATGATTCTTAATATATGATACCAAACAATAGAGAAAAGAATGAAAAAGAATGAAAAAAATCAATGACATCTATAGGAGACTTTTTGTGAATTTGGTTACACAAATTTTCTGCCAAAAGTTAAGATTTGCCTTTGGATATCCTTTATGACTTAGAGAGGAGCAATTATTTTTACCCTTGACTAAATTACTATTTTTTTATTAATTTTTAAGACATCAAGAATAATCTAACATAGTTCATTAGAATTTAATGAAAATTTGATACATATGACACAGCCTCTAGAATATCATAACATAATCACAACTAATTTTGATGTCTCAAATGCCTAATTGATTATAATAATAAAATTGCAATTTGTTGAGTTAATATTTGGCACATATTGAGTATTTCCTAAAAATATACATGACTAACGTATATTGTTTTATGTAATCTTATCAAACAGTTGGTATTGTCATATTAAAATAATATGCATACATCGTTTTGGCTACTAGTTTTTTTTAAATTAATTTTAATGATCCCTTTTAACACAATTTTTCCCACCCAAATCCAATTAGTATTAAATTAGTGAACTTACACACTTTACATCATACATGCTTATGAAAATCTCTGCTCACATGTACACTTATAGAATGTATTTTGATTATTCACTCTCAATTACTCTTTTAAAAAGCAGATAGCACCCACCACCAAATATTTAATGAGGAAATAGTTCTCTTTCATATTTATGGGCCTATGCAAAGAATATACATCCACTGCTTGAAGCCATCAATGATCAAACTTTTTGAAACATTTTTTCCCAATCTAGCTTCTACCCTATCAGTTCTGTGAAACCTGTTTTCATTGTATTGCCAAACCTAATAACTATTATAGTACTTTGACTCTTTTTTTTTTTTTTTTTCAGTTGGAGTCTCACTCTGTTGCCCAGGCTTAAGTGCAGCGACATAATCTTGGCTCACTGCAACCTCCGCCTCCCAGGTTCAAGTGATTCTCCTGCCTCAGCTGGGACTATAGGTGCACACCAACACACCCAGCTAATTTTTTATTTTTAGTAGAGACGGGGTCTCACAATGTGGGTCAGGCTGGTCTTGAACTCCTGATCTCAGGTGATCCACCTGCCTCGGCCTCCCGAAAGTGCTGAGATTACCGGCAACTTTTCTATTTCAAATATATTAGTTCACTGCCCTTAAGAGAACAAATAAAAACTAATGTGTTACCAATTTAGGATCACAATTAAAGCCTTTCTTTATCAGGAAATCCTTTCCAGATCTCCTCTTAATCAATACTAATTCAGATTTCTCCATTATATGCCTTTATTATAACTTATAAGCTTCTTTTCTGCCACATGTAACAATACAATTAATATTCTATAAATTACTATTTATTACTTTTGGTCACCACCAAGTCATAAACTGCATGAGGGCAGGGCCACATCTACCTTTTGTAATAATACTATATCCCTAGAGCATTGCTGAAGATAGATGCTTAATAAATACTTGTGGAATGAATGTCTGCCTTTCAAAGATAGCAGTATATAATTGTGAAATGGTCTAATGCTTTTACATTAGGAAACCTAGGTTTGAACCACAAGTCTATTTATTAGTGGGTGGCCTTTGGCAAGTTACTTAATCTTCCCGAGTCTCAGTTTTCCTTTCTATACAATGGAGAGGATTATACATAATGTCAAGTGTTTTGTGAGATATAAGTGGAAGAATGCCTAAATGCCTATCAAAGCTGATACTCAACAATGTCAACAAGGTTGACATTCTCCAATTGTTAACTCAGAAGGCAAGGGATATGTTGTAGTATTAACTAGTATACATCATAGAGCAATGTTAGTGGTTAACTCCTAAAAACTTCTGAAGAATAAAATAGTGTCAGTGTCACTTACCAAGTAATTTATCTTTCCTTTTAACTAATATAGAAGAGTGTCACTGAACTCTACCCCTTTAAATACAATTGGATTTTTAAAAGATTATTTTGTATATTTTCCAAGGAATTATTTTGCTGTATCAAAAATCTTTTACACTTCAGAATAGTTTATGTGGTCAAAATGTCTTCATATTTGCTGATAATCTCAATAACTGTGAGAAGATAAATATACGTATTTCTGCAAAAACCAAATGGCTTTTAATTAGGCAAAATAATTCGTTATCCATAGAGCAGTAAACTTAACATAAAGGGTCTCTGACATTTTCAGACATATACTGAGTGCAAAGTCTTCGGGCTTATTTTCCAGTGATCTCAATTTACTTAACTCCCCACTTTAGGTAATTGTTTTTTCTACAGACATAATCTCATGGCATAGATTCCAAGATTAGAATTCAAATAAGGCTGCAGTACATGGTATGTTTCTATTATTTATTAATGCATTTTTTCAAATTTAGTCAGTGCTCAACCAAGAATATTGGGTAAATAGTTTTAAAGTACTGCCTCCCCTACTCCACTTTCATTTTAATCTTTGTATTATGGGATATTAGAAGACAATTATGGAGTCTATAATTATTTTATGTTAGTCACCTAAACCTCTTAATCAATATATTACTGTCATCTGGTAAAAGAAGATAACTAAATAAAGTCTATTCAGCAACTCTGCTCTTAGGTGTAATTATTTGCTTCAAAAACACAGTGAGATAACAAGTATGATGTGTCTAGTGTGCATGTATATCTGATGAATTACAAAAAATTCTTCATTATATTTATAAATCTCTATTTTCCTTAACAATTTTATATATTTTAAGCAATATCATCACTTACTGTAAATACTTACAACATATATCTAATATTTATTTTGTATTTTGCTTTACTGACATGGTTGAGTAATTCATTTTTTAAAAAAATATATTTTATTTTATTTTTTTTAAGTTCAGCTACATGTACAGGATATGCAGGTTTGTTACACAGGTAAAAGTGTGCCATGGTGGTTTGCTGCACCCAACAACCCATCACCTAGGTATTAAGCCCAGCATGCATTAGCTCTTGCTCTTTTCTCTAATGCTCTATGCACCCCCACCCTCCCTTAACAGGCCCCAGTAAGTGTTGTTCCCCTCCCTGTGTCCATGTGCTCTCATTGTCCAGCCCCCACTTATAATTGAGAACATGTGGTGTTTGGTTTTCAGTGGTGAAATTCAAACTCTGGATGGCTGGCAGAAACATTATCTAAAAACCAGTCTAAACTAGCAATTTCTAAAACTTTTTATTAATTAAAAGTAAATTTAATTCAAAAGTTTAAATATGCAGCACTATTTAGTTTTAAAACATTAAAAGTAAGAAGTGAATGTTCAATTGGAACGTAGTCTTTTTTGATGGTGGTTTATATACTTCAGTTAATAATACATCGTACTTGGCTTTGCCTTTAAAAATGAACATAGCATAGAGTGAAGTCTGAATTAAACGTTCGGGAGAAAACAAAAAATATAATCCATGAGCAATGGTTATAGAATCAGGATCCTTACACCGGAATGTAAAATATTTTAATTGTCTTTATGAATTACTCAGTTAATAGAGGATGATGGGTAGCTGTTCTCAAATATGAAGATAAAAAACAAGCACAAATGACAGCAGGAATTTCCTGAAAGGAAAGGCCAGATATGCTTTAAAATTGTCTTCTTTGAGTTTCATTTGTAAACAACCTAAAATTTTATCACTTTTAGAAATAATTCAGCCACAAAGCAGGAGATTAGGTAATCAAGTAAGGTTCCATTCAGTGTTATTATTCATTCACTGCTTCACCTGATATGATTTCCATTTTTGCTTTAGGTACTTTATTCTGGGTAACGTTTATTTGTTCATTTAAATCAAAGTTAATTTTGAGTCTATTTAGAGCTTTCTTCTCTTTCATTTTATTCCCCCACCTAGTTGCTTCCTGTGACATAATTTGGAAACTACTTTACTCCTAGACATATAACTTTATGATAACTGAAGCCCTGACCTTAATTATTTTTTAGAGGGTGGAAGGAAGGAGAGTGGATTAACTCTAAGGCCAAAAGTGGTAGTTTCATTAAAAGTATCTCCTTTGTTATTATTATATTCAGGAGACTGAATTCTTATTCATTTTATCAAAACTTATCAATCTCACTGTCTCTTGCAGTAAACATCTCATCTATTAATCAAATAATTTTTTTTAAAAAATTAAGTATTTAAAAATAAAGTACTGTTCTATTCATAGTGTTTCTTTAAAAGTTGATCAAAATTCACAGATAATAAATTTTTATTGTTTTACTGAAAATTCATATAGCATATGTCTTGAAGAAATAACAGAATAAAAAATTAGAAATAACCTCACTACTGACATTTTAAATATTTTACAAATTTAAGTTTAGAATGCATTATTAAGAAAATTGTCTATTTATTGAAACCATTTACATTTAGTAAATGTTAATCTAGTTTGGAGAAACATATAACTACATCTTTAAAACTCAAAGTAAATATTTTCTCTCTAAAATATATGGATGTCCCGTGCTCTCAATATTTTCCTGTATTAAATTGGCCTTACACTTGAAATTAATCTGTGATTTCTCTTCTACTTGCTTTGAAAAGTTTATATAAAAAAATAATGTAAGTTTAAAAAATACTCTCAAAATTGCTATAAGCCCACTAAAAATGATAAAAAATTCCTCTTTGTTTACAATTTTTGTGGATAAGTGATATTGGTTTTTGTATAGCTGCAGCTATATATTGTGAACGATTTTGTATTTTAATATTTTTGCTTAATGTTGACATTGATATTTTAAAATTATAATGGTTTGTAATTATTTCAATTAGCATTGTAATATTATATAGAATTTAGTAACTCCACAAATAAAATAAATATCAAAGCACATGTGAAAATATTGTATTGTTTATTGCAACATCACTTTCAGCTTATTATTTTGCAAGAAGAGTAGTTCCCATATTGTCTTAATTAGCTTCCCTCAATATAACTACTTATGTAGCTGTAGCAAAATGGCCAAAACTAAGAAATTAATGTTAGCACAACACTACTAACTACAGATTTTACTCAAATTGCAATAACTTTTACTTTATTAATTACTGTTAGTGTTTTATTATTATTTGTAGTATAAAGGTAATATAACAGTAATATAAAAATGTAGAAAACAATATAAGAAAAAATAATCTGTAGTTCTTTCTAATCTTGAAGTTCTGCTATTTTCAACATTTTTAATTCATTTAGTCTGAAATTGTTTTTTTCTGAATTGAATATTACTGTAAAAAACTCATGTTTTTATACTTTGTTAGTTTTAAGCACCAATTAATAGAATAAGAAGGTGGTAGGTAAAATATTCTGATATATCATTTTCCATATATTTTGCCTATTGTTCAAATTAAAATGTTACAACTGTTTACACTTATGATTATAATTCTCAATATACATTCAAGGTTAATAACAAATAATAGAGCTGGAATTCTAGCTCACCCTTCCTAACTTTAAAAATTGTCCATTACTACTATACTGTATTTTTCTCATTTGAATGAAATAAAGGTTTCCATGCAAAATGTGTATTTTATCTAGGCTCGTTATTTAAAATTAAGCACTAAAGGACTGAAGATAATATTAAGAAAATGAATTTGCTTATTACTACGTTATTAGAATATAACTTTGAAAAAGCCATGTGAATGGTATTATCCTCAATTTTACTTATCTGAGTAAATATTAACCTATGAGTAAAATTGTAAGTAATGCTATGAAGACTAAGCAATATAAAATATCTAAAACTTTCTAGCATAAACAATGACAAATAATACCTCTGTGATAATGTTTAGTTTCCATCCCATATTTCTCTGTCAAATGTATTGGAATAGAAGACATTTCCTTTTCTGTGACTCTTCTCCAAATAAATAATACTATCTATATCTACATATATAATTTTATAAATCTAAAACAATAAACTATTTAAATAACTGTAAATTCTTTTTTTTCCTTTTCTATAGAATTGCAGAGTAGCTCTTGTGGAAATCCTGGTGTTCCCCCCAAAGGCATATTATATGGTACAAGATTCGATGTCGGGGACAAGATCCGATACAGCTGTGTAACTGGATACATCCTCGATGGCCACCCTCAGCTCACTTGCCTAGCCAATTCAGTTAATACAGCCTCGTGGGATTTTCCTGTTCCTATTTGCAGAGGTAAAAAGAAATATTTATTTATACTGATTGTTTGACACAACTTAAAACTGAGAGTTGGGATACGCCAGTATATTTGAAAAATGTGTTTGGTGCCTGTTTCTTCTATAGAATCTAAAGAATAGAGAGGCCAAGTCTAGTGACTCATGCCCGTAATACCAGCACTTTGGGAGACTGAGGTGGGTGAATTACTTGAGGTCAGGTGTTTGAGACCAGCCTGTCCAATATGGTGAAGACCTATCTCTACTAAAAATTAAAAAATTAGCTGAGTGTTGTAGTGCACACCTGTAGTCCCGGCTACTTGGGAGTCTGAGGCAGGAGTATCACTTGAACCCAGAAGGTGGAGACTGAAGTGAGCCGAGATCATGCCACAGCACTCTAGCTTGGGTGACAGATAGACTGTGTNAAAAAAAAAAAAAAAAAAAAAAAAAAAAAAAAAAAAAAAAAAAACCACAAAAACTAAAGGATAGATAAATAGATAATCTCATATACTACATGAAAAGTAGAGAAAAATGCTAAATTTTAGTATTTACTATTATCTCTTTCACATTGCTTATGAAATTAGGTAGGAAATTACATATCTCTATATACATAGTTATGCATGCATTGTGTATTTCTATGTTTTCATATTTATATTTAAAACATGGAGTTTATGATGTTTAAAAATTTAATTAGGCCATCAAAGTTACTTTGCTTTAAGAAATATTGACTGAATTTATGAATCTTTCTCTGAAGAAAGCATGGAAATTTTTGAAAACAATGCTGTGTTTACTATGAATACTATTAAGATTATTTGTATTATGGCAAAAACACAATAATATAAAAATGTGGACAAAGGTTCAAAATACAAAGATTGGAAAACAGAACGTGTTCAACATTAGCTAAGTACATGGATGGATTTTGCTTACAAAAAGTGTGGAGATCAACACTGTTTCCTCTGGGCTTTTTTTCCTTAACAAACATATGCTTCTGTAATTCTTCTATGACTGGGATGTAGGAATGTCCAACTGCTCACCTAAATTACTTTGTAGTTTCCTCCCAAACATGGAACTGCAAATGCATGCACTACAACTCCCTGGAAATCAGACACAACTGGCTTCTTATCCCAACTTTGTCATTTGTCATGTGAGTTACCTCAGGAAAATCAGTTCAACAATTTGAGTCTCATTTACCTCATTTAACTAATGAAAACAAAACAAAACAAAAAACACCTGTTCCGTTTGTTGTACAGATTAAATAAGATAAGCAACACCGGCTGCTTAGTAAAATGTCTGCTGTCTGTTGGCATTCTTTCAATGTTAGATGCCTTTGCTGCATATACTTTAACTACTACAGCGACCACAATTACTGCTATTATTACTGTTACTGCTGCTATTGCTACTGATATTGCATAACTACTATTAGCTATCATTAATTTTGCACTATAAATTTGCTAAAAAAGTTATAAGCACTGTCAGTTTTAAATTTCACTATAATAGGAAACTGAAGCTCAGATATTTAAAAATAATTGCTCAAGATTACTCAGCTGGTAAACATGAAGAACTACAAAGAGTTCTGACATTTTACTCTACTTTCAGGTTAAAATTCTCTGCTACAGTTTCATGCATGATGGTAAAATACAAAAGACTGTTTAGTTGCAAATGAAGGATAGTTTATTACTCGCAGCAGCACTAGGAACAAGAACAGCAGGATTTATGCCAGTTTCCCAAGCCCAAATTCTCATAGGATGACATGATGAGTGTAAGATACCTGCACAACCTACTAAATGGTATTACAGGAGATTAACCATGAGCTTACAAACCTGAATCTTTTATAATGGGCAGTAGGCACCCCTGTTCTTTCCTCTGGAGGTAGCCATTATCTCTTTCTCTCAAGGCTGTATGAAGAGTTATCCTTTGCTGGAAGACCCTGTGTCCTCCTTGGCTATTTGCTACACAGAAGGATGACCAGGTACAAAAAAGTAGGACAGTTGGAACCTCTGCTCACAAGATGTGCAGAAACAGGAGCATTCAGTGGAGAAATGTCTCCCAAGAGCAAATGGGTTGTGGTGAGAAGGCCAGGTCTGAATATTCTCTGTTTCCAAAGCCTGAGCTTCTTACCTTTTTAATATGTCACCAAATAATTTGTGTCTGTTTTTAAGAATGTTTTGTATAACGGGAGGAATTGGAATATTATATGGAATATTATGTGGAAATCAGAAATACAGTCTGTTTTTAAGAAAAGCATAAAACTCTCTAAATCAAAGGCATATTAAAATTCTTAAAAACCAAGTAGTATACAAGGACTTAAGGTAATTAAAACTAAGAAGTAGTTTGAAAAGATTTCAATGGAGCATTCTCAACACTACCTGAAAATTAATCTCTGTTGTTTGGCTCCTTCACCTCAATTCAGACAATAGACTTTAGGATCAGAAAAGCCTTGTTCTGAATACTGATTCTGCCACTTACTGACTGGAGACTTTGAGTAATAATTAAATTATTTTGGAAGCTATTTTTTAGCTATACTGGGATGAAGAGATAGGCAGAAATATCCAAATTATAAGCCTGTTAGAGTTTAATGTGATAGCATTTATAAAACATCATCTACATACCAATTTATTATTTATGTTATCTCTATCACCCAACTTTTTCTTAGCACTTGTTACTATCTTCTCCCTAAAGAAAGGATGTACAGTCAACAAAGACAAATTTGAAGTGGATAATGTCAAATGTCCTTCTATTCTAATCTAACCGTAAAACCTATGCTTCCTATTGTTTTTTTGCTATTGCCATTTTTGCTCCAGGGTTAAACTCTGCTACCAGAGTTTACTTTCCTACTCTTTGCTCCCAGGTCCCAGTAGGATTTTTTCCTTTGATTTCCACCTAACTTCTATGATTTTTTTTTTAATCTATCAAAATTGGCACCCACTGTTTTTGGAAATACTACCTGATTAACTTTAGCCTACTCAGCTCACTTTTTTTCTCCTCAGCTGTAACACTATGAAAAAATTTACACATTTATATGTATTTATTAAGGGCCTTCCTTCTGCAAAGCATTATGTTATGTGCTGAGAATCAAAAGATTGATTAAGAAACAATTCCTGTCTTTAAGAACCTGTGGTCCAGTGGGGCAGACAGTAATCAAGTAATATTATTGCAATAATGTATAATGATTGCTAAGCAGAATGTGTAGGGTAAGCTAGCAATCTTGATAAGGAAGGTATTAATATCTTCCATTGAGTGCAAGGAAGTTCAGCTAGGGACAATGCTTTAAGAGATGATTTTACAGAGAATTGCTAAAAATACAAACTATATAGAGCAAGAACATTTCAAATGAAGCAATATTCATGTAGAAAGTACAGATTTTCCTTTCCAGCCTCAAAAGTAGATCTCACGTGTTACTAATATTCACCGGCTAAATGTAGAGTCTAAGTCATACTTCATAGAGCACATGATCTAATTTTCGAAAGCGTGATTTATTTCCCACTAACTAATTTTTTTCATTAAAAATAAAGAATGGAGGAGTAGTATATATGCAATGTGTGTAGTTGTCATTTATTTCAAAAGAAAAGATGGCAGACTACTCAGTCCATGCCTTCCCTCTGCTTTTCTTTGCCACTTGATAGCATACTGATTCTTTAATGTATAAGCTTGCAGGGGGCTGATAACTCTGTAATGATCTACTCATTGCTTTCCCTGGAGTTTCTATATAGAGTCTCTCCTTGATGAAACCTTTGGTTTTAGAGAGTTCTTTTGATGCTTCCTAACAATGATAGTTTAATTAAGAAAAAATGTATTCCACATCAACCTAGAGGGTATGGTGCAAAGGTTTTGTGTTTGTTCACAGGCAGGATGAATTTTATCAACACCATCTGGTAGTATTTGTAAAAGTCAGCTAACTGCCTGCTGCTGGGCTAAGCAACATTCTGTAAAAAATGAAGCCTAATTCCTATTCTCTAAGTCTTGAATGAGAATACTTGGAGCACTTGCCTTTTCTGCATCCCTTGCTTTGACATTTTCATGACATTCATTCCCACTGAGTTTTCATGTGGCTTCAGAGTCCTTCTTAACCCAGTTCTCACAACACTCCTTATTAATTAAAACAGTTGGCAGACGAGGTGAAATGGTTATGCTATTCCTATGCTAAAAATTCCAAAGTTCATAATTACATTTTGTATTCAGAATGGCAATTTGATATACATACCTCAGGGAAAACTAATAACATTGTATCTAAAAGAGGCCCATACTTTTGATGGAAGAGTTAACTTATTAAGATTTAAGAATGCACTCACAGAAAACATATGATTGTATTAGAAATGTGTAAATTTTGGATTAATTAAAGAAAATTTTAAAAGAGTGGTAGGTTGTATTGATGATTTGACTATTTGTAGCCAAAAGTAAAGAACTTGGAATTCATATGAGGGCTCAGGGTAAGCACTGATCAATGAGGGTATGTGATGCTGTAAAATGTTGACAGAGTTTATTGCGATCTGACAGGTGAGATTGTTTTGGGAGAAAGTTTGGATATTCGTGATGTAAATGTCATATAGTAAATTATTACTGAGTGACCTAAACCTAATATTTGACAGGGCAGATAAGCCAAAGGCCTAATGAGGGAACTGTTGCCTTTGACAGAGAAAAACTTCCAAGTTTTATTCTTGGAAGACTGTTCTCCACAATGTGTAGAGAAATGACTGATGAGATAAGAACAGCAGCTTGATTTGTCGCCATATTATATTATTCTCCTGCCAAAAAACTTTGATCAACAATTTTCTGTATCAAAATGTAATACCAAAAGATGGAATCAGGCTTAGTAATAAAAGACAATATTTGGAGAAGAAATAAGTAGGAAACTTTAGCCAAGTATTTTTTAAAATTTTGCATACCAAAATTCCTCCAAAGAAGTAGTGACTTCGTTAATGAAAGGATATTTGTTTACTTGTCCCCTGCTCTGTATCTGGAAACTACCTCACAAAAGCAGTAGGAAATCAAAAATGCCATTATTCCATTCATAATAAGTCCCAATTACATATGAATAAATGCTGAAATGTGATATCACAAATATGATACTACATTAATAAGTTATTGATAAAACTAACTTAAAGAAAACTGCAAAGTATTATATTGAAACAAGACACAAAAATAATTTGGTGTCATATTTCTATTCATTTCCATATTGTGCTTAAACATAATAATGAATTGTACTTTGCCAAAATGAAAATATATTTTATTATGAGATTTTAAATACTCAAAACAAATTCCAGTTTTGCATATTCACTGTAAAGATTTTTTAACATTTTTCATAGCTAAAATCTGTAGCTTTTTAAAACATTTGATTAAAAGCCATTGTAAACTATTTTTTCTTAAACCCATTCCCAGAGAAGATAATGTGTTATTATAACACTGTGAATCACAGAGAGTAGCGTCAGTGGTAAACTCTTTTATGCCAAAGAAGAAAGTACTCAAATGCACTGTTGAATACAAAAATGTCATGAACCATGTATTAAAAGTCCTTTTTGAGGATTGAAGCATTGATGGTTTGATTGAGTTCATTTTCAAACATATTATTTTAAATAGTATTTCAGAATTTTTTTTTGGCACAGACTTTGAGATCCACCACCACACTTGCCAGTATCTGAGCAATATTATTTGGGCACATTCGGTTTTCACTAGCTCTGTCATTCACATAGAGATCTAGTTTCTTAATGCGAACAATTATGTTTGATGCTAATAAGGAAAACATGTTGTGCATGTATTTCAAAGATTAAGCAAGTTAAGCATGAATCATTTCGTATGGGATTATTTTATCAGCTCAAAGCCTGCTAACAAAATTGCAGTGAGGTTAGTCCACAAGGAAAACTTTGCAAGTGTCACAGATCACTTGCTGCTACTTCAACACTCCCTGGAAAAGGCAGCCTATTCAATCAAGAGGCAGATACATTCAATAGCTTTATCATGTACCCTAATCTGGTTTTGAAAAGTATATTTGTGCTGTAAAAGAACGTACATCTCCTGATTAGACTGTTTTAGTACTATCCAGCTTGATAGGACAAATGACACATAATTTCTCTATAGCGGCACAAGATCTGTGAGTTGATTTATATTTCTACCATATATTATTTGAGTGTATTATTTCTTATGTCAAAACTGAGTATTTTTACTTATTTCAGTATTGTGAAGGCTAAAGAGATTAAATGATAGTTTTGAAAAATTTATGTAATGCTTAACACATAAGGTGCTCAAAACTATCTAGGAAGTTCCAAACACATAACAGCAAATTATTTTTAGAACCATATAGAATAGCTATCACTTGTTTTGTTATGTTTGTATTTAGCATATTGAAAATATTGACAGTTAAACATGTATCAGAAACAATGGAAGTATCTCAGAAATAATGGAGAATATTTTAAAAACATAATCAAGAACCCTGGAAAGAGTGGACTCTTTGCTAATAAAAGTTTTGGTTTGCTAATAAAAGCCTTGATTTGCTTCATATCTCTGCTACTGAGAAAATATAAAACCTTAATCCATATATTTAATTTTTACACCTCAGTTTTCTTATTTGTATAATAGGAGCAAGTCCTACTTACTTCATATATTAAGATAAGGATTATATTCATTAATGTATGTAAAATACCTAATCAATAGTATTAAACAAATAGTAATAAATACCTTATTTTCATCATGGTCATGACCAAAAGAGGACAAACATACTAAGATTTGTTTGTAAAGACATATTTTCAAATATGATAACAGCATTGAGATATGAGGTACTGAAAAAATAAGAGTACCAGACAATGTATATATCTAAGTTCTGGGACCACACAGGCAGCAGAATTAATTTTTTTCAGAATTATAGGAAACTTTAAGCCCCACATTACCCAAAAAATTAGGTTTGGATGAGCAAATATTAGACATCATTTTTGAAAATGTATATTCCAAAGTTTAGATAGTATTTCTGAGTTACCCAAGTCTGGAAGTTCTCACATTTGAAGTATATTCAATAATTAAACTCATATATTTTATTTTTTACTTATTATTATTTTTTGAGACAGAGTTTTACTCTTGTCACTGAAGCTGCAGTGCAATGGCATGATCCCAGCTCACTACAACCTCCATCTCCTGGGTTCAAGTGATTCTCCTGCTTCAGCCTCCCAAGTAGCTGGGATTACAGACATGCACCACCACAACTGGCTAATTTTTGTATTTTTAGTAAAGACAGGGTGTCACCATATCGGTCAGGCTGGTCTCAAACTCCTGACCTCGGATGATCCACCTGCCTTGGCCTCCCAAAGTGCTGGGAATATAGGCGTGAGCCACTGCACCCGGCTATAAACTCAAATATTTTAAAAACTCACTGTACAAATCACATTTCTAAGTATAACAATTAATGAAACAGCTCGAGGCCTCATGAAACTTGCTCTGTTGAATATGGGAATTTTGTATTTGAAAGGTGATTTGGGTTATTGCCCAAATATGTGTACTCTAATTTTGTGCAAAAAGATACAGTGGTATTCTAATATAAACAATATGTGTTGGCCTTGTGTATGTTTCTTATGTTCAAGGAAGAAAATCAAGGCTTCCTGTACTTATCCTGCAATCATCCTTTGCCCTACCATGGCAATAGTCAGCTATATATATAACTTAGACTCATGTTATGTTCTTCATTTTGCATTTGTGAGTTTTGTCTTCTTTCATTCAGGCAATTAATGACTTTTCCCCCCATCATGTATGTAATAGCTCAAACATTTTTGTGGGCTTACTCTGTTGTTCAAGTTTTTTATTCCTTCATTTATCATTCTTCTTTTAAACTAATCCATTTTCTTTGAGGATAAAGAGATAATCTGTGTATTTTTTCATAATTGAGATACCATCTCACGCCAGTTAGAATGGCGATCATTAAAAAATCTAGAGACAACAGATGCTGGAGAGGATGTGGAGAAATAGGAACACTTTTACACTGTTGGTGGGAGTGTAAATTAGTTCAACCATTGTGGAAGACAGTGTGGCGATTCCTCAAGGACCTAGAAATAGAAATTCCATTTGACCCAGCAATCCCATTACTGGGTATATATCCAAAGGATTACAAATCGTTCTACTATAAGGACACGTGCACACGAATGTTCATTGCAGCACTGTTTACAATTGCAAAGACCTGGAACCAACCCAAATGCCCATCGACGATAGACTGGATAGGGAAAATGTGGCACATATACACCATGGAATATTATGCAGCCATCAAAAACGATAAGTTTGGGTCCTTTGTGGGGACATGGATGAACCTGGAAACCATCATTCTCAGCAAACTGACAGAAGAGCAGAAGATCAAACACCACATGTTCTCACTCATAGGCGGGTGTTGAACAATGAGAACACATGGACACAGGGAGGGGAGCACTACACACTGGGGTCAGTTGGGGGGAAATAGGGGAGGGACGGTGGGGGGTGGGGAGCTGGGGAGAGATAGCGAGGGGAGAAATGCCTGATGTAGGTGATGGGGAGGAAGGCAGCAAATCACACTGCCACGTGTGTACCTATGCAACAATTTTGCATGTTCTTCACATGTACCCCAGAACCTAAAATGCAATAAAATAAATAAATGGGAAAAAAAAAAGAAGTATATGAAAGGATAAATGGATGAATAAATTGATGGAAGGATGATGGATAAATGAATGGTTATAAACACATAAATAGATTTTTAGAAAGCTATGCCTCCCAAATACTTAACTGTGTTATTTTATAGAAAAAAATGTCATTAAAATTTTACGTTTCTGGGACTCCATGTTTGGGTCCCCTTCCAGGAACACTCCCTTCATGGAAGCCGTCTTTCTCTCTCCTGGATTTCCCCTCTGGAGTCCCCTTCCACACTCTCTTGTGGAAGCCTCTCTTCCCCTCCTAAACACCATTGCTCTCTCTATTCCTTTCCACTCAGTGTGGAAGCTGCTTTCCTCTCCTGGATTCCATCTGTCTGGATTCTCTCACTCAGTGTGAGAGTTAGCTCTTTCTTTCTCTCTCCTTCTCCTATTTCTGTCTCTCGCTCTCTAAATAAACCACTTTCTACAAAAAAAAAATTTAAAAAAGAAAAAAATTTATGTTTCTACATGTGTAGTTTTCAGATTTTTAAGTCTATTAGTTACTTTGACAAATGTATATAAGGATATATGTATATACACATACATATAACATGATTATACAAATTATGTATGTACACAAATCCAACTATGGTACCTGTGATATGACGGTGGAAAAGGTAGATCCGTTGTTACTAGCAGGGCGTTATATTTTAAAAATACAGAACAAGGTCTCAGGTTGAAAAAAAAAATGGTGTAAATGTAGAGATTTTTTTCTTTAATGAGATGATTTTAACTTCATTTTCTTTCTGCACAATTCCTAGAAAAATGTTGACTATATATTTTTTAAAGCAAAGACAAAAGTCAGTCTCTTTTTGACGTAACTAAGTTTTCATTGCTTACACAAATTCTATATAACTGAGCCATGTGCTTCTGGGGAGGCTTTTGTTTACTTGGAGTTTTTTGTTTATTTGTTTTGACAAATAAGAATTTTAAAATAAATTTTCTAAATGAAAAATCCAGATTGTTTAGGGAAACTACATTTTTGAAGAAGCTATAAGAAACAGTTTAATAATGTTGTCCCAAAAATTAAAACAGAATTTTATAAACGTTAAGTAAATACTCATTTCTAACAAAAATCTATATTCCACAATATTCAGAAAGAAAGATAAGTTATATTATCTTTGTGTCCACAAGCATTCATATGATTATATAGGCCCATGTCTTAAAAAGAAAATGATGGGGCATGCTTAGCCAAAAATATATTGACAGCTTAAGAATCCCCTGTGGTGGAATAGACTGTTCAATGCATGATAAGAACCTTGAAAAGCAATCATCTAACTTCCTGCTAGGATATAAACTCAGTGAACCACAGCAATGACCATCTGGTATTCTGCTGCTCTTTGTAAATCCACCACTCAAAAGATGAAGCAAAATAAATTGGAATAAATCAACGGAGGAAGGAGAATAGTAGTCACCAAAGACATTTAATGCTATGTGACACATATTTTAGTGGACTCACTCCATGTGAAAAGTCCTTTGTGTTTTGTGCTAAGAAAGCACAGTAATAGGTATTTGAACAGCAACCATTTGGGAAGGATACTTTGTATGCTTTTGGTCTTGGGCTCTTCCTCTCCTGTGAAATTTTATTGATCACCCATTAACTTAGGAAATTACGTAAAAGATACATGTGTTGAAACATTTAATGATGAAAGTTCTTCCCTATCATTAATAATACAGAACAGACTTTAAATTCTGGAACTTGGATGGCTTCAAAAACCCAACTTTGTGGTCTATTGCTCAATGTGCATAAAATCTAAAGGCTTTCTATAACCACTTTTCTTAGGCTTTTTCCAATTGCATATCTGTCTCAAAAGAATATAAATAATTTTCTTTTTACTCCATAATTTCTACGTATAGAAAACTTGCTATAAATATATTAAATATTTCAGGAGCCAGGGAGAAATTATTTTTTCTATTGTTTTTGGAGTTTCTTTTGCACTAATTCCTTATATTTTTCACCAAAGCAATTTTCATTTACTGTTTCCTACATTTGGTGAAGTTACTATAGTATTCAAAGCTAAATTATTAAAGCCACTTATTATATATTAATATTTAATTTATATCTAACTTTTAAAAAGCAGTGATGCAGCATAAAAATATGATATACATAGCTAAATAACATAAAGTGGAATTAAGGAGAACTATAGTAAAATAAAAAAAGAGGAAAATAAGATGAAATTAAAAGCAAGGTTAATTTACAAAAGTTCAGTTCTGAATTCTTGTATCCTTTGTTAGAATCAGCATTAAATTTAGCTTTTATTCACCTTACACCCTAAATAAATCTGGAAAACATGATTAGCTTACAGGCTCACAAAGTAAAAGAAAACAATTTGTGTTGAAAAAACAAACTTACTGGACAGAATGAAAAATTTCTTTTGCAAAACAACACAAAGAAGGTGCATTATAATTTAAGGAACTACATTCTTTACAATATTTGTAATATGAAAGAAAAATGAGCTTCTCAGGCTTGTAATAACTCTTTTAACTGACATATAAACAATGCTTTTATATTGAAAAGACAATTGGAGAACTATATTGGAGAACTGTATTCATAGATTCAGTAAAATCAAATCATACATGCCTAATGTCACTGGTCAAGTATGGGTGATGTATAACACAACTGTCTAAACTTAGTTCTGACCCAATTTTTATATATTTTCAAAATTTGAATCTCTTTGTTAATTCATGAATTTGGAATTTGCCCTGCAAGTTAGTCATCCGCAAATAGAATCAAAAGCATTATGTTTTTGTATTAATATTATCTTATTTTTTTCTATAGTTTAACATTTAATGGGTGCTTACTTTCTAGAATAAGTATCTTTATATATTTTAACTTTATACAGAAAATTAAGTATGAATATAGTTAACAAAAATTTATATTTAGCAATAATTTTAATAACATTTTTGTTATAAATATAATATCAAACATTAATTTCAAGCTTTTCTGAAGTTGTTATATGATTGCATTTCTCACAAACAACTCTTTCTAAAATGGTTTGTTGGTGAATCCCTATCTCTTTCATCAAAATTTTTTTTTCTAAACAGTAGATGAGATCATTGTCAATGCAGTTGCGTATTTAAAAACTCATCACATTACAAAGTACTAACTTCAGAAAAATTATTGGGCATTCTATTGTTTTATCCCTAGGTCTTTTTCAAAACACAGCATATGATGGCTGAAATGTTAATAATATATCAATATTATAGCAACAGATTTTCATATTATAGGAGAGTAGCATAGTTGTATTTATGTTTGTATTATTTTAATAAATATCTATTGAGTGATAATGATAGAGAAGAGGCAAATAGCTATTGCTGATTTTCAGGAGCTTTTATAGCTTATGGGAAGCATACATAAATAATTACATACTAGTTAGGAGTAAAACTCAACCTTCTTAGAAAGATACAAATACAATTTCATGGAAGATCAAAGGCATTTGAAAATTTTAACTTGTTGGGAAGAACATTAATCTTGTTAGAGACTTGCAGAATAACTTATATGTTTATATTGTGTTGCCTATCGCCTTTTATCTCTAATATTTAATGAGTACTCTCTCTGGGCCAGAGATATTTTTGAAATATTCTACATATAGTAATCCTTTCCATCTTTGCACCCAGTTTATAAAGTGGATAATATTTTGATCCCCATTATACAAATGAGAAAACTGAGCCACAGCTAAAGTTAAGAAAATTTTTTAATGTCACACAACTAATAAAAGGCAAATCTAGGACTGGAATTCAAGCAATTTGGCTAGAGTAACAAGTTTTGTTTGTTTGTTTGTTTGTTTGTTTGTTTTTAATTGAGATGGAGTTTCACTCTTGTTGCCCAGACTGGAGTGCAATGCTCACCGCAACCTCTGCCTCCTGGGTTCAAGTGATTCGCCTGCCTCAGCCTCCCAGGTAGCTGGGATTACAGGCATGCATCACCATGCCCGGCTAATTTTGTATATTTAGTATAGACAGGATTTCACCGTGTTGGTCAGGCTGGTCTCAAACTCCCTACCTTAGGTGATCCTCCTGCCTTGGCTTCCCAAAGTGCTAGGGGTACAGACATGAGCCAACGTGCCTGGCTCAGAGTAACAAGTTCTGAACCACTATATTCCTCTTTTCACATTGTCTTGATTATACAACCTCCTCTTTCCATTTTTTTCTCTTTGTGTATAGAAATGCTTAACATTTTTTCTTAAATAAAATCCCACCAACCACCCAATCAAACATTTTTAATTTTATAACATCCTACTCTTTTCAGCCAGTATCCTCCACTTTAATTCAACATTTATTAATGGTAATCTCTTCTTGTTTCTTCCCTCTTCATAAAACACTTTCTTGACCTTTCAAGATGTTTCAATAAGTGAAAATGGGAAAAAAAAATCACTTCTGGGATTAGGGAAGAAATGTGTTTAGTCATGTATAATGCATAGAGTTATGTAAGTGTTCATAGTTGTGGTAAAGTAACACATTATTTGGGGTAACTAAAAGTGAGTTGACTGGCTGATAGAGATAAATGTAAAGAAAATAGGTGACAATTTCAACTGAGAAGACTGGTTTCAAGCATCTTTGGGAGATGTTTTGAAGATTTTGGAAGCTCTGACAAAAGAGTGTAAAACTTATCCTCTAAGCTAGTGTAAACTATCAAGTATATTTGATTTTTTTTTTGAGACAGTAAGTACGTTCTTATGACAATATTGCAACTACTGTTCAGGTAAAAGTACCTATCATAAACAGACAGACCACCAGCAATAGACAGGAGGTTTGACCCAATTTTGACAGAACACAAAAAATGATGTTAGCAGTGGAGGATAGTTGAGCGAAGTTTCTACTTGCCAATCAACAATAATAATAGTATGGCTCATATTTAAGTTCGTATACTATAATTTTAAGCATGACACAAAAATGACCTTATCTCACGTTTCTAAAAACTTATTAATTAGGTACTATGATTTTCATAGTACTATGATTGGCAAGTTTCTACTTGCCAATCAACAATAATAATAGTATGGCTCATATTTAAGTTAGTATACTATAATTTTAAATATGACACAAAAATGACCTTATCTCATATTTCTAAAAACTTATTAATTAGGCACTATGATTTTCATCTTACTTGTATCAAAACTAAAGCAAGTAGAGATTTAAAAACCTGCCAAAGTTTACAATGGAATAGATATTAAAATCTAGTAAACCAGAACCATTTTCTGTAACACCTTTCTGAGATTCTAGAACCTCTGCAACTTTCCAACAATGGTAATTTTTCTCACACACAATACTCTGAATTCATCGAAACAATACCATATCATTATTTACCTTTGGTGTGAATCCACCATCATGACTTAGACAAGTCTCCTGGCATCTGAGGATGCTCAAAAAATCAACTAAAATTCCCATTATCAAGGAAAATTTTAGTGGCTATCATATTGACCTTAGTAACGAATACAAATTTAGAAATATGCTGTAATTCATCCTGAAACATTGTAACCAAAGGACAGATTTAATTCCTCCTGGGACTAGCTTTCCTTCCTTATAAATTTTAGCATCTTCAAGCCATGTTGTTCTTTGATTCAACATTCATCCCCTTGAATATAGCACATATGATTCCTGGATCATATTTCAGATGTCTTCTTTCAAAATAAAGGAGAGGATTTCTAGGTAATGTTCAGAGATGAAAGAATGTTATTAGGCATGTTGGAGTAGAATATTCACAGAAGACAGATTTCATTATTTCCTTCCTAAGCAATATCAAATAATCCCAAAGGGAAGGTGTTCAGTTATTTTTGAATAATTTCTCTCATACATTCTTTTAAAATTTAACTAAATTTAACTTTCAATTAATGAATACCATGAGTTATGTTTTATTTTTATTTATAGTCTGTGGACTCAAAGCTCCTGAATAAATCAGTTTATTTTATACAATGACATTCTACCAACTATCAAAAGTTAGAATTCTTCCTAGTTTAAACTATTCTTAATTATATAATCCATATGTGGTGAAATAGTTAAATATAAAATTAAACATTGAAAAAGTAGAATAAACAAAGTATGAAAAATTCTTAAAGTATTACTTTATGACTGAACACCTTGAATACCTTAGCCATTTTGAACACTTAAAAATACATTACCATCATCTCCAATCTTCTAGTTAAATATAAGCCATGCATTTAAAACATCATTATTGATGATAATTTTAAAGAACTGCTGAGTCTTTTCTGGGTGATTAATTTAGAATAAAAAAAATAAGATTATTTCTTTTTTCATTATAAGATGAATTATGACTTCACAAGTTATGCCCCTTTAAAATTTGTTACAAAGTTATAAATACATATAAACAATGGTAAGCATTTGATTCTGTAACTTTACAAAGCACTTGTTTCTATAAATTTGTGTTTTCAGAAAAAGTAAGATATATTTCTCACTTATTATCATTTACAAAAGTGTCAGTTACCATCATCTATTTATTCTTTCACATATGCGTTTTGGTGTTACTTTTCCCGAGTATCAGTGTTTCATTAGCTTATGGGAGGTGGTGGTTTTTTTCATATATATGAAGAATATATATACTGTATATCTAAATTGGCTGCCAGTGGGAGTGAATAGTAAACAAGCCACTTCCATTGTTTTTTCATCATTGAAACAACAATGCAATCATTTTATATCCCATAGAGTTAATCAACTGATCAACTGTTAGGACAAATTATTATTGAGGAGTAGTTTAATAATTTAATGAGAAATTCAGTCTATTTCATTGACTTTTCTTGATTAAATTCAGGTTTACTCCTTCTATAGATATTATAATGGATTTCTATGGAGATGTTTAAGATAAGGCAATTTTAAGAAAAAGAGTAAAGCTTGAGACGTACAGATGAAGAAATCTTGAATATCTTCCATTTTACTTAATAAGTAAATATTGACTAATTAAATGATTTATCAGAATATATGAAGTCACATGGTAATAAATAATCTGACAAACCTAATTGCTTAATTATTTCAGAAAAATTCTGTTGTGTAGGTGAGATCTACTTATGCAATCAAAGGGGTACTCAAGTTTACAAGGGCCCCATCTCTGAATATTTTCCCCTAATTGCTATGGTAGAAAAAAAGAAAACAAAATACAAATGGGAACCAGGCACTACTTTTCAAAATTTGGTCAGAAGTGCCAGAAGGTATACCCACTTACATTTTATTGGCCAGTATTGGCACAAACATATAAGCATATAAATATATTAAGTATGTATTATAAATATATATTACATATTATATACTATACATATTTTACATATTTTTACATATTATACACATTTTTATTACACGAATCAGAAATCACATGACTGCAATTACTTCAGAAAAGGGTGGATAAGTCACAAGCCTAACACAAGCCTAGAAGATGAACCAAAATATTTGTAAACATTTATTATACTCACCACATGACTTTAAGGAACAGATATTTTGTCTGGAATTCCTAACAAGTGCATTCCTTTTTCTTATTTTAAAAAGAACCATAAATATTGACTGGCAGACTAAGGGATCTCAAAGGTGCTTGAGTAATGTCAAGAAAAACTCTTTAGAAAATCCTTCTAGATTTCAAAAAATATTTGGCATCAGCTTATTCATTTTTTCCATTGCAATTCCTCTTAAATGTTGCAAAAGAAAGATTGTTACTCCATGTATAAAAATATGTCCATATAATTTATGTCATTTGCACATTTAAAATTGGATATGTATATACATTTAAAATTGTATATGTATAAATACATTTACATCTCTATATATTTACATACATATACATAAATATATATATATACCAAAATGTATTCTGATCATGTATCTTTTCATAGTATAATATTTTATACTGTTCCCAACGTGGATAGTTATAAAGAACTGTAAGTTTAGATTTGCATTTATTTTCAGGGTTAGGCTCTTTATTGAAGGGATGAAAGAAAATAATCACTTCCTGTTTCAATTTGTTCCAAGAATGAAATTCTTGCAACTTGAATTTGTAAACTATGAACTTTGGCAGAGTCAATTCAAGTGATGGTATGCAACTTTATTTTATTATGTTGTCTGTTCTCACTTGAAAAAAATAAAATTCAAAAGCCGAACATATGGCATGAAGGACCTTCCCTTATCATACATGTGGTTCATGAACATCCTAATGTTTCTGTCTCTTTTTCCTGGCCCTACACTCATGGTGGTGTTAAACTCATGGCAGCATTAATGATGTCAGCCTTTCTTCCCGCTGACCTCTGCTGACTGCTTCTTGTTTTGTTTTCTTTTTCCCATCTTTAATTTTTTTCTTTTTTTTTTCTGGAAGTGTTGGCATCATGTAGTTTTAGTACAAATCTGACTTATTTAATCATAATTATCAGCACACTTAGTGCTGATAGCAATGTATGTATTTTTTCTGCTTTAAATATTTTTGAACAAATACTTTCTGTGTGAATTCCACCCCTCCTTTTCTGCTTACTTATATTTTGAAATGATTTCAAAATTCTTCATTGTGAAAGGTGATTTATAAATATATTCTAAAGCATTGCATTTTCCCAAGAACCTCACTAGAGGCAGAAATGTTGTGATTTAAAATTCAGAACAATGCTTTATTTAGCATTGTAACTTTTCAGAAAATAGCATAAATTTGATTTCTTTGCTTTTTTCGACGAGGTAGCCATTTTTACAGCTGTCACAAAATTAGATTTAAATTCAGCATAAGGATGTTATGTATTCAGAGAGAGCTGTGCTTATAATACATATCTCATCCTTTGAAAATTTAACTACCTCTGCATTTTGAGCAGCTATTTCTGAAATGTGGAATGCAAACATAGAAAGCATATAAAATGTGCCATTGTTTTCTTCAACTCTATCAATGTCCAGTGGATTTAGTGATTTTTAAACAACAAAAAAAATCTAAGTACCTTTAAATGTTAATAACACATAATGTTGTTTCAAAGTTAATTATTTTGGCAAGCTGTATCAGATGAAAAACTAATATACTGTAGCACACAGGGATATTCTATTTATTTTTGAAGAAATCAAAGAGAAAAATATAGGACGCTTTTTTGAGATTTTGCCCTACTTGAAAGCTTAGAAGTCAGCCTGCCACAGTGTCATAGAAGCATAAGACTCTTGGGTCAGAGACAAGGGACTTTTATTAATCAAAGCACAGCAAATAGCATGAGTTTTATAGCCAAAGCAGTTCTTCTTTCTCAAGTTGCCCTTTTAGTACCAGAAGGCAATGTGAAGTACCATGTGTGGATTCTGTAGATGCAGTCAGTTTAGTCACAGTGGAGGAATCTTGAGTGTAGCAAACCCCAATACTCGATGTTTAATTTTTGAAGAACTACCATACCATTTTCCATAGTGACTACACTATTTTATATTCCTACCAACAGTTCAGCAGAGTTGCAGTTTCTCTATATCCTCACCAAAACTTGTAATTTTGTTTTTATTTTTGTGGTTAATAGTAAGCTAATGGGTTTAAGGTACTCTTTAACCCTACCTAATTCAATACAGACAATTTCTCTGTCTCTTTCTCTCTGTCTTTCTCACTCTCTCTTTTGAGACAGAATCACATTCTGTCACCCAGGCTGGACTGAAGTGACCTGATAAAGGATCACTTACAGCCTCAACCACCCCGGTTCCAGTGATCCTCCTACCTCAGCCTCCCGAAGAGCTAGGACTATAGGCATGTGCCACCATGCCTGGCTAATTTTTTGTATATATTTATTTGTTTGTTTGTTTGTTGAGATGAGGTTTTGCCATGTTTTTCAAGCTGGTCTCAAACTCCTGAACTCACGTGATCCACCTTCCTCAGCCTCCCAAAATGCTGGGTTACAGGTGTGAGCAACTATGCTTAGCCTATTCTCTCTCTAACATCCTTCATAACAGGGTAGTTTGTTTCTGGGGGCGGACATTGTGAAATTACAGCAATAAAAAAAGAAAGACTAGACAAGAACTTCTAACAATTTATTCATTTTTTTATTATGCTAAATATTGTTGTTGCTATAAAGCAACAACAACATAGTTTCTATTCTTACGAAGAGAACAGCCAGGTACAGAAGACACATATTTTCTTTTCTTTTTTTTTTTTAAATTTATTTATTTTACTTTAGGTGCATACTATATCTGGCATTTCTCCCCATGTTACCCCTCCCCACCCTCCCCTTCCTCCCCACCCCCCATTGTCTCTCCCCTACCTCCCCCTGAACTGTCCCCTGTGTGTGATGCTCCTCTCCCTGAGTCCACGTGTTCTTGTTCAACACCCACCTATAAGTAAGAACATATGGCGCTTCACTTTCTGTTCTTGGGTCAGTTTGCAAAGAATGATGGTTTCCAGATTCATCCAAGTCCCTACAAAGAATACAAACTCACCATTTTTTATGGCTGCATAGTATTCCATGGTGTGTATGTACCACACTTTCTTTGCTCAGTCTATCATTGATGAGCATTTGGGTTGGTTCCAGGTCTTTGCTATTGTACACAGGGCTGCAATGAACATACGTGTGCATATGTCTTCATAGTAGAACGATTTGTAGTTCTTTGGATATATACCCAATAGTGGGATTGCTGGGTCAAATGGAATTTCTATTTCTAGATCCTTGAGAAATCACCACACTGTCTTCCACAATGGTTTAACTAATTTACATTCCCACCAACTGTGTAAGAGTGTTCCTATTTCTCCACATCCTCTCCAGCATCTGTTGTCTCCTGATTTTTTTAATGATCACCATTCTAACTGGAATGAGATGATATCTCAGTGTGGTTTTGATTTGCATTTATCTAATGACCAGTGATGATGAGCATTTTTTCATATGTTTGTTGGCCTCATATATATCCTCTTTTGAAAAGTGTCTGTTCATATCCTTCACCCACTTTTGAATGGGGTTTTTATTTTTTTTTCTTGTATATCTGTTTTAGTTCTTTGTAGATTATGGATATTAGCCCTTTGTCAGATGGTTAGACTGCAAAAATTTTTTCCCATTCTGTTGGTTGCAGATTCACTCTAATGATGGTTTCTTTTGCTGTACAGAAGCTCTGGAGTTTAATTAGGTCCCATTTGTCTATCCTGGCTTTTATTGCCATTGCTTTTGGTGTTTTAGTCATGAAGTCCTTGCCTATGCCTACGTCCTGGATGGTTTTGCCTATGTTTTAGAAGACACATATTTTCAAATAATCAAGCATATAATTACAAATTACTATGAGTGATATAAATGAAAAAGTCTATAAAATATGTTTCCACTAAAAATATCTGCTGTCAGAGAAGTGTTAAGTTGTTCCATATGCTCATGGCTTATGTCGAGATATTGCAGTCATATCCAATTTGACTGACCACCTATTTCTGTTTGGCACACTGGGCATCTGAATAGTGAGATAATAATGTACTGATTCTTACAAGGTGAATAAAGTAATTTGCCTTTCCTAGCAATTTTTGCTTATACCTTTCTAGTCTAAACCCTATTTAGACTGCAAAGCTCAAAATGTTCTTTGTTGACTTGCTCCCAGGTGTAAAGTACTTAAGGATGGCAATGAAAAGAAAAAAAACAAAATAAAGCAAATGACCACCCATAATCCTGATTCTCTAACTCTTGATTCCAAAAATTAAAAAACAAGAAACTTTCATAATCGTTATAGAAAACCACAGCAGCTGGAAGGCTTCCTGTATCCACCTTCTAACAGTTTTTATATTACCTGCATAACTCCTGTCAGCTGGAGGACTGAGAAGCCTAATTCTTGTTATTAGTAACTCAGTATTCAGTTACATACTGAATATATCTGTACTAAACTTTCTACCATACATCTTAGGAACAAACTTATTTTCAGAATGAACAAGATCTTAGTTATGCATTTTCCAACATAACGAAGTTGTTTTATTTCTAAAATTATTATATTCTCAGGATTACCCAGTTGAAATTAATTTCAAATAGTCACAATATATAGATTTGTTTATCCAACTGTACTTCCACTTCAGTTCCCCTTTTTCCTATGATTTTTACCGTGAATTCTTGGCCTTGTGGTCTTACCCTAAAGATGGTATTTTAAAATCTTCAAATATTTTGCACGTCCCACCCTTAGTAGTTTTTACTATTGGAATTTATGCTCTTCTTTGTTTCATAAAGCTGCCATGAGTATGTGCAATAATTAATTCAACAAACACAAAAATAAAGGCCAAGAAAATGAGCTAACTTTTATTGAATTTCTGCATATATGGCAAGCATTGTTTTTGTCCATTGGACTCTTGTAGCAGTTGCCTTATGAAGTAGACATTGTCATCCTTATTTACAATTAAGAAACCAGGGAATGGTTCTGGGATCATCCAATCCTAACAGAATTGTTAATTAGGGCAATTTTTACAGGACACTTAAATTCTAATAATTTTCTGGCTGCCTTTAAAAGGTAGAATCTTTACCCACTTCAGTAATAACTTTCACTCTTTACTTGTTGCTTTACCAGTAACTATTCAATTTTTGTTCTTACTTTAATTGCAGTCTTGCTTAGTCTCAGGCAAAGATTTGGAAGATAGTTTATTAAATTTATTTTCCATTATTCTCTTCACTGCCAGGCCCCGAAGTAGCTTGTTTGTTCAAAGAAAGAAAATACACATTTATTTTAACTTTCTGAGGAAAATGTCCTGATCATTAGGACACAAAATAGACAAATTTATATTTCTTATGTTCACATGTGAAGTGGTCAGAAGCTTAACCAGGTATGGCAGCAGAAGAAATAGAAAAGAAGGATATGACAAATATTGCAAATTCCCAAATTTCTCCATCAAATGAGAAAAACATGCAGCATACAAAATATTTCAACATGCCTAGCCTCTTTTCATCCTTTCACCAAAGCTCTGAAGGAGCTATTGTTGTTTCAGCATTCCATTCTTTTATCCACTCTCTGTACTATTCATCTCTTCATTCTGCAGCAACTGCACAATATGTTTTCTTCTGTTATTAACTGTATTCATTCTTCTACTGCCCTGAATACAAGTGTTTTTTTACATAGGCAGCTCTACTGTAAGATTTGGGTTCCCTGAGACTGTATTCTGTGTACTCAGGACTTATCCCATAGTAGTTAATAAATAATTGTTGTATTAAAATGTATTTCAATGATTTTGAAAAAAAACATTGTTTTCAAAGGACAAACATGTTAGGTGATAGTGATACACTGTGCACTCAGGTCTTCTGAATATAAATATAAATCTTCTAATTCCAATTTTGATGCCATTGGTTTGCTTTAATAAATTATGGTGACCAAACATTGATGACATTCTCAAGCAATGTTTTTATATTGATCACACTCAGACATTCTGTAAATAATCACCCACTATTAAATAATTACACACCTATTAAACTGTTTTGGTTTTCAAGTTTTGGTTCTGTAGGTAATTTTCATCTGAAAAGCATTAAATAACTTACTCATCTCTATACATAAAATTTGTTCTGTGTAAAATTTTTAAAATTACATAAAAACACAGGTCCAAATAACAAAGAATTCTACAGAGTAAATGGCAGCAAAGCATATAATTTATATATGTGTACCAAACTTAGCATTTATTGGGATGTAGTTTATCTTATTTTAAAATTGATATGTATTTCAGAACATAATCAGAGTGATAACTGACTCATGCCCTGGATGGGTTTTTTTCTTACCTCCTATAGCATCTCAAGCTTAACAGAAACCTTGTAAATCATCTAATTCAGTGTTTATAAACATAAACAATCCTGAAGAAAAAAAAATGGTGTACATTTTCTACCATGGACTCCAAAATAGTGGGTAGAGGAGAATGTCAAAAGAACATAGTGTTGATCCAACTCAATTTGAGCAAACACCATTGTATGAGCAGCACCACCACCATTTGACTAATCTCTATTGCACCCCCTCTACTTTGGAACACGTATACAGCTGTGAATTTGCAACCTTTAATGGCAACACCTTCACTTTTTGGACAACTCTAAATAGAAGCCCTCTCTTAGGTTGAACTGAAATTCCTATAAATTCTATCTAGTGATTCAGATTGCCTCTGAATCATTTGTTGTCAAACAATGTGTCATTTTTTTTCATGTAACAGACGAAGGCTTTTCAAATATTAGAAAACATTTATCATAGTCCCACTGCCGATTATCAAGTCTTTCCTATTCCAAGACACTCACTGTTTGTTCCCTTAATTACGCCTCTTATAATAATCATGTATCTTGGCATATTACTCTTTATCTATTGGATTCTCAGATAATAGATGAGATGTAGCCAAAGAAAGTGCCTCAAGCTGAAAAGGAGTGATGCAAAGACAAATTCTTCCTTCCTTCCTTCCTTCCTTCCTTCCTTCCTTCCTTCCTTCCTTCCTTCCTTCCTTCTTTCCTTCCTTCCTTCTTTCCTTCTTCCTTCATTCTATTCTATTCTATTCTACTCTATTCTATTCTATTCTATTCTATTCTATTCTATTCTATTCTATTCTATTCTATTCTATTCCTTTTTTGAAAGAATCTCATTCTGTAGTACAGGCTGGAGTGCAGTGGTGCAATTTCGGCTCACTGCAACCTCTGCCTCCTGGGTTCGAGCGATAGTTACACTTCAGCCTCCTGAGTAGTTGGGACTACAAGCCTGTGCCAAGCTAATTTTTGTAGTTTTAGTAGAGATGGGATTTTGCAATGTTGGAGAGGCTGGTTTCTAACTCCTGGCCTCCAGCAAAGCACCCAATTGGCCTCCCAAAGTGATGGGATTACAAGCATGAGCCACCGTGCCTGGCTGAAAGACAAATTTTCTAACTGGATGAAAGTGTATTTTTAGAAATGCTGCCTAGAGAAAAAATGCGTTCTATAAACTAGAATGAACTTTAAAGATTAATCCCATATACTAATTTTACATTGCCATTGTTGTTCATTCCATTTAAAGCTTAGGTTAAAAGGGATTGGATTAATCATTTTTCTTACTTCTGGGACATTGTCATCAAAATTATTTTACAACACTACAAGACATATGGATGCAGGTATTTATGTATAAATATATGTATACCAAATTGTCTTGAATCTCTATTCTGTATTTCCATGAATCTCCCATATAAGGAACCACTTGAAGGTGTCACATAGCCTTGGTTTTTACATATCCTTATAAAATACATAGCATTTAATGTTTATATGCTTTTAAAACATGTGTAGGTGGTATTATGCTACAGACCTCTTGCTGTTTCTTACTGTTTTCTCAGTAGAGTGATTTTAAGTTTTGTCCACTTGCTCCATTTTGGTTGCACAATCTTGGTTGAAACATCTAGTATCCCTAGAACCTTCCCAGGTGAACTGCATCAGAGTATCTGAGGATTAAACTAGTTTTAAAAAGCTCTTCAGGCGGTTTTACTACCATATTGTATAGTTTCATATATAGTGGTCCCACTGCTGGACACCTATATTGCCTCATACTCTAAAACCTCCCATGAAAAAGTTACTCTGGAAACGTACTCAAGGACTGTGGGGTCATAGTTACAAATGCATTCTAGATTTGGCTGTTTCTGAGCTGCTCTTCACAATGGCCACATCTCATTATATTTCCACCAGTAATACTTTGAATTTCCTATTATATTTTGACAAAACTTGGCATAATGAAAACTTCTAATATCTGTCACAGAAGTTAGGCATTTGCTCAAAATCATGCTGTAAGATAATGTAAGAAATAAAATGCAACTTTAAATGATCATGACTCTGTAGGTAGTCTCAGTATATCAAACAGTTTGATATACATTTATTATATTTTAAAATCAAGCAAATATGTTGTCTCTTGCTATTTTATATTGTCATTAATATTGTTTAGATTATCCTTTATATTACTTTTGCCATTATTGTTGTTTATATTATTCTTGTCATTACTATTTATATTATTCTTGATATTTCATATTACATTATTATTGTTTAATACAGTGCTGTACACATTATTTGTATATTTCTGGTATTTTTTTCTTAAAATTCAACAATTGCAATGATTGGCTGAAAGACTTTTCATTGGCTTCCCAAATGGACCTTTAGTACAATAATAAAATTAAGATAAGAATGATGAAGATATGTGAAGGCTAACATTCACTAAAATGATTAGAAAATAGATAACAGTATTTCACATAAATTTGTGAAATAATACATTATACTTGCCTGAAATAGAAAAGTGAATGTGATATCGTGTTAGTGAATCACAGAGCAATGTGATGACTTTGAACCTATTAACATATGCAATTTTTCACCTACTTACTTTACTTTTCAACTGACTCACTTTACTAAGATTCCTAATATTTTATCCTAAAGGTCGATTGATTGATTGATTGATTAATGGGAAATTATTTGACCTCTCAAAAGAGATCTTTTAATTTTTTTAGGTGCTATATTCCCTGATTATGATTTGATGAAATCCCATATTTCCCACACATTTTTTAATGTTTTATTTTGCTATGGACTGTGCTTCTCTCAGGTTTTATACTCATTCAGGAAGCTAATGTCAGAAATACAGATAAATATCTGAAAGAGGGATGTCAGTTCGCTATTTTTTACAGCATGATTTTACTTCTTTGCTTGTCGTGGCCTGATCTGTTCAACCCTAACACTTAAATCATTGGCATTAATACATACAATGGTAATGAATAAGTGATATTTAATACAATGTATTTTGTATTTATTAGTAATGAAGAATAAAACATGAAGAGCTTGTCCTTTTCCATATTCATTTTCTACTGATGCGTAACAAAATAGTAAAAACTTAGCAGCTTAAAATAACATCAAAAATTATCTTATAATTTCTAAAGGTCAGGAATATGGGCATGGGTTAGCTGGAGCCTCTGCTCAGGGTCTCACTAGGCTGAAAAGTTTTGTCCACAGATGAAATTTCATTTTCCAAGATGATTGATTGTCAGAATTTGGTTCCTTGTAGCTTAGGACTGAGGCTTTCAGATTCTAGTCCACCTATTTCTGCCACCTGACACTCTCCTTACCAGGGAAGTTTTCTTAAGTTCAGCAGTAGAGCATCTGCTGCTGTATAGTATCAATTCTAAGACCTCACCTGATTAGATCAGGCCCACCAAGGATAATCTTCTTCTTTTTTTTTTTTTTTTTGCTAAATTTAAAGTCAATTTACTAGGAACCATAATTACATCTGCAAAACCCTTCTTCCATATAATATAAAAATTATCACAAAAGTGATATCCCATCATATTCACAGGCTCTTCTCACACTCAAGGAAAGGATTATACAAAAGTGTATATCTCTGTAGAATATGCTAAAGGAGCAAGAAACTCTGTCTTGTTACTATAATTATGCTGCATATCATGGTGCCACCACTAAATATTTGCTGAATAAATGAATCTCCTCATAGCTAGTTAATTTTGTAACTATCCTAATAAAAAATTGTTGCTCAAAAAATATTTCTCACATAATGATTTTCAGAGTATTTTTCTTTTTGTTTTTTTTTTAATTGTTCTGGGGTACATGTGCAGGTCCTGCAGGATTGTTGCATAGTACACACATGCCATGGTGGTTTGCTCTCTCCATACCCCCGTCACCTACATCAGGCATTTCTCCCAGTGTTAACCCTCCCCAACCTCCCCATCCCCTGCTGTACCTCCCCTAGCTCCCTACCACCCAACAGACCCCACTGTGTGACATTCTTCTCCCTGTGCCCATGTGTTCTCATTGTTCAACACCCACCTATGAGTGAGAACACGCAGTGTTTGGTTTTCTGTTCTTGTGTCAGTTTGCTGAGAATGATGGTTTTGAGATTCATCCATGTCTCTACAAAGATTTTCAGAGTATTTAATGCAGATTGACCTATTTGTTAGGAAAGTAGCAATGTTTTACTAATGAATTCTGACCCAATCCTAAATTTTGGCTGAATTTCTGTATTGATGGCATGCATTTGCTATTGGAACTTGATTCAGCTCACAGATGGCTCCACAGCTGTTACACCTTGGAGGCTCTAGGAGCCTTTGAGGGATAACATATGTGAAAACTCAAGTTATTTCCAAAGGAGTTTCCTCCCTTATAAATAAACTTGGTTTTAGGGAAATATACGTAGTATTTTTCGTTCACTAGCTAAAAGTGAATTTGGGAATTACACCATGTACAATCACAAGACTTGGGGCTGGTTGACAATGCACAATCAGACTTTGAGATTTATTTTTAAGGCATTTCTCAGAAAAAAAAAAAACATTTTGAAGCTTTGGAAATGTGAGGAATTGCATACATGTCAAGGAAACCAAAATAATTCCCTGTATCTCAAAAAGAAGGACTTGAATTTGATTAACAGTATCTTGAGCAATGATCTTGAATTTTTTCCAAAAGCAGTGCAATTTTTATAAGTAGAAAATAAGTGATTGCATAGTACATCTGTATTAGTAATTAAAAAAATAAACAATGAGGGAAGATAATGAATCTGAAAGATGAGTATGCAGAGATCAGATTAGGCGTCCTATGTTAGGAATTTGTCTGTAGCAATAATGAGAAAGCAAAGTATAGTCAGAGGCTACAAAATTATGGTGAGAATTTTTCATGTCCTAAATGTTTGGATAACATGAATAAAAATAGAAAATGACCCTTTAAGAGTTTAAATTTAGTGTAAAATTTTGGAATTTTGCCTTTTTCTTTTTTCATCATTACCTGCTCCTTAGAAGATTTTGATCTTGATTCCATCAAATACACGTTTTCAGAATTTTGAACCATATATAACCAGACATTGTTTACATATTTTGTGTCTTGCATGTATACACATATGTATATATGTGCATATATGTGTATATATGTGTGTATGTATATGCATACATACACATGTATATACTGATCATACATGCAGAAATATTTAGAAAACTATAATTAACCTAAATACTGCTGAATCACTTGAGATCTTAGTGTTATATTTAGTTGTTTTTTACAAATATATGATTATTTAGAGTATTTTTATGAAGGTAAAATCTGTTGCTGTAACATGCATGAAGAAGCCAACAAAACTCTTGTTTAGTTTTACAGGTGTTTAAATATGTCCTCTGTCCACATTTCCAGAAAAGACCATGCTGAGTTGGTAATATCAGGGTGGGCTTAGTGCCTTTTGTACTGATTCATTTTGCATTCTTTAGGCAGTATTGAGTACTTTTTCTGTATTAGGCACTGGAAATATAGTTGTGAACACAGCAGACATATTCTGTACATTTATGGAGCTTACTGAAGTGTAGAAAACCAGATAAAAATACAAATAAAATAATTACATGGAAGATACAGTGGCAGTTATCATAAGAACTATGAGGAAGTTATACAGTGTTCTGTGAGAGCGTATAACTGATCCATGGGGTTTATGGAAGGCAACTGAAGGAAATGACTTTCAGACCTAAATTTGAAGAGTAAATAGATAAAGAAAACATGGAAAAAGGCTACGAGGAGGGAGGAAGGGTTATAAAGGGGGCATTTTAAGAAGACAGAATAAAAATGTGGTAAAAATAACTTTTTGGTATTTTTGAGGAATTAAAAATTCTGGCACAGTTGGAATAGTAAGAAGTTGTAGAGTGGAAGATATGGATATAAGTCTCTTTAGAAATGAGAATATGCATCAGGGCATTGCAAGTCATTTTAAAGCTTTTAAAATTTATCCTAAGAGCAATGGGTAACCACTAAATAGTTTGAGAAAGTGGGAGCGTAAGGTATTTTATATAAAAATCATATCAGCATTTTTAAAGATTCTGTGACTGAGAATACAGGGAACTACAGGCTGAGAGAAAGTGATTGTAGTGGTCTAGACAAGAGACACTAGTGGCTTGGATAAGGGTGGTCAGAGGGGGAGGTAATAATGTGTGGTTTTGAGTTATAGTTAGGAAGGGAATTAACAAAATTAGAGATTTCTTATTAATGAGTGTTATGAGTGAATGGTAAGGAATTATCAAGGAAGAGAACACAAGTGGGTGTAAATGGACCATTCGTTGAAATGAGGAATGATGGAAGCGAAGCAGAGATACCTTTAAGACAGCCAAGTGGCAAAGAAAGCACAACCCTCTCCCCCACGAGCCCCTACCCACACCAAAAAGAGTAAGTTACATTGATCTTGATCTGAGAACAGAACAGGAATGTTTGAGCTCAGTTATAATCTAGGGGAGCTTTTGAAACATGGACTGAGAAGAGAAGTGAGTTCAGGACCATATCCAAAAGTGCTGAAGTACATAAACACCTACAATAATGGAGAAGATCCAATATACTAAAATCGTAAAAAAGCAGAGGCATGAGAAAGACCAACAGAGCAAAATATCCTGAAAATAAGAAGAGAGTATTCTGAGAAGGTGTGGCAAAGTCAACTATGAAATTTTAAGTTTTGCAATCAGATAGAAGAATGAAACAATGAAAATTTTTATGCAATATATAGGTTTTGAGAGCAGAGTCTATGTCTTATATTTCTTTATTCCCATTATCTCTTACGGAACTCAATAAATTGCTGTAAACTAAAATAAAAATAAACAGCTAACAACCATAGAAAGCTCCTTTTCAAACAATCTTCATTTTATTTCTATGTAAGGAAAAGTGCTAGCATATGCAAATCTTAGTTTATTTATTTATTAGGGAGTGATTTTGGTCATGCTAAATAATTCATATTTAAAGGCTGATAAGGCCATAAAATACATAATGTTTCATGTTGTATTTCAGTTCCATGACATAATTAAACATTCTAGTAGTACACTGTGCAAGGGCTCAATTGTGCATATAATCTTTTAAGTAAAGTAAGCCCAATTTAGTTATCAATTAAATTCACAGAGATTCTTGCCCCAGCTGAATTTTATTATAGACAAATTTATTTTTATAATCTAGCAGGGAACACATTTTATTCTTTATAACTCAGTATTTCTGAAGACTTTATAATCTTTTTCACATTTCTAATGCTTTATAATTCTAAGATTTTCATATTACTAAAAAACAATAAATGTTTTCATGTATATAACCAGCATAAATAAAAAGGCATTAGTCAGCTGGCTGAAATATATATTTTTAGTGCCAGTTCTTCTTTTCCAGCCACATTTATCACTTACTCACTCAAATTTGTTCATTCTGGCTTATATACGTTCCCTTGAAGGACTTCTGTCTTTTTCTTTGCTAATGCATATTATTTGCCTTCTTCCAAATGTTGAATAAAATATACCTTATATTAGGAATTATTCAGATTAGATCCCAATTCTTTCATTTGTTCATATATTCCAGTTAGGCTTTTAAAATTGGATTCTCTCATACATTGAGGAGAGTGCAAATCAAATGATATACTGATAAATCAGAGTATAAACATTGTTGTGTCACTGATACTGTTATTATCTCTCCAGGCTGATGAAATGCAAAATCCAGGGGCACAATTCATATTACATGTGAACAGGATCTCCTATTAAAGTGTCACTTCCTACCCCCAATGAAGCATGTAGTTGCATTGAGGCTGACAAATACTGTGTAAACTCATTTTTAAATTCCTGGATATTTGACAGTAGGAAATACAATCATGTTCACTGTTTTGCTTTTGGGCTTTATTTTCTATTTTTTGATATATTTTTATTTATATTAATATAGATTTAATTTTACTTCAAATAAACCTTAACATACTTAAATTTTATTCTATTTTCAGCTTCTCTAACTGAGAAATAAAAGCAACTTCTCTACTCATAGAATATTTGGTTATGGTATTATGTTATTAAGCACTTAATTTTTATTCAATAAATGCTTATTGAAAGAGTTAATAAATAAATAATTTTGATGGAAATACAATATATTATAAATGTTGCACATGGATTCTCTCGCACTAACTATGCCTGTGTGGCCAAGAGTAATCAATGTTTTAGGGACTCACTTTTGCCATCCTCTAAATGAGGATATTCATTTATCCATTTAAGACATCTTTATTAAGTACCAACTCTGTGTCATGTACCAGCCTAGAAAATGGAACTGTAAATTGAACAAAACAAGACAAGTGACTGCTTTCCTGGAGTGGACATTCTAGCCAGAAATTAATAAACCAGTTACAATACAATATTTTTAACTTCATTCATTTCAATAAGATTTATTAAGTAAACAGGTATAAAACGCTATTATATCTTTAGTTGAATACCAAGATAAATATAATACAACTTTTGCTCTTAATTCACATTTCAGTGCAAAATATGTCTTTTCAATTATGATACATGACAAATAGTAAAAACTTCCATGGCAACACTAATGATGGAAAGGTAAGGAAAGTAAGAAGAAAGGAGAGAATTCTGACAGTTGAAAATAGGTCCAAGTGATTTCATAAGCCATTGTAACAATAGGATAGTATGTTTTAATTGACACTTACAGAAATATTCAAAATACTTGTGCTAAAATTATAAAGAAATAATTCCATGATAACATTGCTATAATACATTTTGTAAGGCCACTAGATCTCAAAATACTCTGACTGCATTCTACCTCACTTGGTAAAGGCCAAGTCCTTACAATAGCCTTCAAATTTCTACATGGTCTGCAGATCCCATTATCTCACTGGTCCATTTCCTCCCACTCCCCATCACCCACTCCATTCTAGGTGGGAGTTTAATCAATGTCTTGAGACTTCCCTCTTTTTTAACATGTGTTTGGCATTGTAAGTTTTTTTCTCATAGTGCTTTTGCTGTGCCCAACATATTTTCTTAGGTTGTTTTTACATTTTCATTTAGTTTAATGTGCTTTTAAAACATCCCTTGAGGCTCTCTCTTTGATTCACAGTTTATTTAGAAATGTGTTGTTTTTTCACAGATAATTTTTTAAGATTTTTCTGTTATCTCTGTTATAGATTCCTAGTTTGATTATTTTATAGTTACAGGTATATTCTATATAATTTTAAATATTTTAAGTTCGTTCTTGTTTGTTCTATTGCTTAGAATATGATCTATCTTGGCATATGCTTCCTGGTTACTTGAAAAAAAAAAAGTGCATTCTGCTCTTGTTGGTTGGAGTCTTCTTTGAATGCAAGTTAGATCCTGTTGATTGGTAGTGTTGTTGAGTTGTTCTATATTCTTATTGATTTTCTGTCTAGTTGCTCTATCAGTTATTGAGAAAGTGCTGTTAAAATTCCCAACTATAACTGTGTATTTTTTTTATTTTTCTCATCAGTTCAATCAGTTTTTGCTTTACACATAAAAAATGTGCAGCATTGTTTTTGGTGCATACACATTTAAGATTAGTATGTTTCCTTGGTGGACTTTTCCTATATCATTATATGTAATGTCTGTGTCTCTGTCTGGTAATTTTCTTGGCTCTCAAGTCTAACGATGCTCCTTCACTATGATAAAGCATCATAAACTGAAAATCTTGTAAGTCAAACATACAGCTCAGAGAGGCTTTGGTCCAGGAATCACTGACGCTTGAAGTCTGAAACCTTGTGGTTGCAATTGCATTTGCACCATCACAAAGCCAAAAAGCCCTAAGTCAAAGCATTGTAAATCTGAGACTATCTGTATTTAATGTTATAGTAATATAGCCACTCCTGTTTTCCATTGATAAATGTTTCCACTATACTGCTTTTTCTATTATTTTCCTGTGATTATGCCTATATTGTTATATTTGAAGTGGGATTCTTTTTTTATTCCTCTTTTTTGTTTTAGGCTTTAAGTTCTGGGGTACATGTGCAGATCATGTGCAAGCCATGGTGGTGGTTTGCATCATCCATCACCCTGTCATCTACATTAGGTATTTCTCCTAATGCTACCCCTCCCCAATTCCCCCACCTCCTTCTATTCCTCCCCTAGGCCCCCAGCCTCCAGGCCCTGTGTGTGATGTTCTCCTCTCTGTGTTCATGTGTTCTCATTGTTCAACATCCACTTATGAGTGAGAACATGTGGTGTTTGGTTTATTGTTCTTGTGTCAGTTTGCGGAGAATGATGGTTTCCACATCCATGTCTCTGCAAAGGTCATGAACTCATCCTTTTTTATGGCTGCATAGTATTCCATGGTGTTTATGTGTCACATTTTCTTTATCCAGTCTTTCACTGATGGGCATTTGGGTTGGTTCCAAGTCTTTGCTATTGTGAAAAGTGCTGCAATAAATATACATGTGCATGTATCCTTATAATAGAATGATTTATAATGCTTTAGGTATATACCCAGTAAATGCTGGGTAAAATGGTATTTCTATTTCTAGATCCTTGAGGAATTGCCACACTGTCTTCCACAATTATTGAATTAATTTTCACTCTCACCAAGAGTGTAAAAATATTCATATTTCTCCATATCCTCTCCAGCATCTGTTGTCTCCTGACTTTTTAATGATTGCCATTCTAACTGGTGTGAAGTGATATCTCAATGTGGTTTTGATTCGCATTTCTCTAATGACCAGTGATGATGAGCTTTTCTTCAAATGTTTTTTTTTGGCTGCATAAATGTCTTCTTTTGAAAAGTGTCTGTTCATATCCTTTGCCCATTTTTTGATGGGGTCGTTTGTTTTTTTCTTTTAAATTTGTTTAAGTTCTCTGTAGATTCTGGATACTAGTCCTTTGTCAGATGGGTAGACTGCAATTTTTTTTGCCTATTCTGTTGGTTGCCACTTCACTCTTGATAGTTTATTTGCTGAGCAGAATCTCTTTAATTTAATTAGATCCCATGTGTATTTTGGTTTTTGTTGCCATTGCTTTTGGTGTTTTAGTTATGAAGTTCTGGCCCATGCCATGTCCTGAATGGTATTGCCTAGGTTTTCCTCTAGAGATTTTATGGTGTTAGTCCTCATGTTTAAATCTTTAATCCATCTAGAGTTAATTTTTTTCATAAGGTGTAAGAAAGGGAACCAGTTTCAGCTTTTTGCATATGACTAGCCTGTTTTCCCAACAAAACATTTATTAAACAGGGAACCCTTTCTCCATTGCTTGTTTTTGTCAGGTTTGTCAAAGATTAGATGGCTGTAGGTGTATGGTGCTACTTCTGAGGCTTCTGTTCTGTTCCATTGATCTATATCTCTGTTTGGTACCAGTACCCTGCTGTTTTGATTACTGTAGCCTTAAAATATAGTTTGAAGTCAGGTAGCATGATGCCTCCACCTTTTATTTTCTTTTTTTTTTTCCTTTGGATTGTCTTGGCTATGTGGCTTCTTTTTTGGTTTCATATGAAGTTTAAGGTGTTTTTTTTTTTAAACTCTGTGAAGGAAGTCAATGGTAGCTTGATGGGGACAGCATTGAATGTATACATTACTTTGGGCAGTATGGCCATTTTCATGATATTGATTCTCCCTATCCATAAGCATGGAATGTTTTTCAATCTGTTTGTGTCCTTTTTTATTTCCTTCAGCAGTGGTTTGTAGTTCTCCTTGAAGAGGTCCTTCACATCCCTTGTAAGTTGTATTCCTATGTATTTTATTCTTTTTGTAGCAATTGTGAATGGGAGTTCACTCATGATTTGGATCTCTGTTTGTGTTATTGGTGTTTAGGTATGCTCGTAATTTTTGCATATTGATTTTGTATCCTGAAACTTTGCTGAAGTTGCTTATAAGCTTAAGGAGTTTTTGGACTAAGACGATGGGGGCTTCTAAATATACAGTCATGTTATTGGCAAATAAAGACAACTTGACTTCCTCTTTTCCTAATTGAATACCCTTTATTTCTTTCTCTTATCTGATTGCCCTGGACAGAACTTCCACTACTATATTGAATAGGAGTGGAGAGAGGGCATCCTTGTCTCATGCTGGTTTTCAAAGGGAATGCTTCCAGTTTTTGCCTATACAGTATGATATTTGCTGTGGGTTTGTCTAAATAGGTCTTATTATTTTGAGATACAATCCATCAATACTAGTCTATTGAGGATTTTTGGCATGAAAGGCTGCTGAATTTTGTCAAAGGCCTTCTCTGCATCTATTGAGATAATCATGTGGTTTCTGTCTTTGGCTCTGTTTATGTGATGGATTATGTTTACTGATTTGCGTAGGTTGAATCAGCCTTGCATCCAAGGGATGAAGCTGACTTGATTGTGGTGGATAAGTTTTTTGATACGCTGCTGGATTCAGTTCGCCAGGATTTTACTGAGGATTTTTCACGATGATGTTCATTAGGAATAATGGCCTAAATTTTTCTCTTTTAGTTGTGTCTCTGCCAGGTTTTGGTATAAGGATGATGTTGGCCTCATAAAATGAGTTAGGGAGAATTCCCTCTTTTTCTGTTGTTTGGTATAGTTTCAGAAGGAATGGTACCAGCTCCTCTTTGTATCTCTGGTAGAATTTGCCTGTGAAACTTTCTGGTAATGGACTTTTTTTGGTTGGTAGGCTATTAATTGCTGCACCAATTTCAGACCTTATTATTTGGTCTATTCAGGGATTTATCCATTTCTTCTAGATTTTCTGGTTTACTTGCATAGAGGTGTTTATAGTATTCTCTGACATTAATTTGTATTTCTGTGGGATTGGTGGTGATATCCCCTTTTTCATTTTTTATTGCATCTATTTGATTCTTATCTCTTTTCTTATTTGTTAGTCTGGCTAGCAGTCTATTTTGTTGATTTNATGTTTTTCCATCTGTTTGTGTCCTCTCTTATTTCCTTCAGCAGTGGTTTGTAGTTCTCCTTAAAGAGGTTCTTCACATCCCTTGTAAGTTGTATTCCTAGGTATTTTATTCTCTTTGTAGCAATTGTAAATGGGAGCTCACTCATCATTTGGCTCTCTGTTTGTCTATTATTAGTGTATAGGAATGCTTGTAATTTTTGCACATTGATTTTGTATCCTGAGACTTTGATGAAGTTGCTTGTCAGTTTAAGGAGATTTTGGGCTAAGACACTGGGGTTTTCTAAATACACAATCATGTCATCTGCAAACAGGGACAATTTGACGTCCTCCCTTCCTATTCAAATACCCTTTATTTCGTTCTCTTGCCTGATGGCCCTGGTCAGAAATTCCACTACTAGGTTGAATAGGAGTGGTGAGAGAAGGTTTCTTGTCTTGTGCCAGTTTTTAAAGAGAATGCTTCCAGTTATTGCACATTCAGTATGATATTGGCTGTGGTTTGTCATAAACAGCTCTTATTATTTTGAAATACAATCCATTGATGCCTAGTTTATTGGGTTTTTAGCATAAAGGGCTGTTGAATTTTGTGGAAGTGAGATTTTTATAGGTATCAAATGATTGAGTCCTGCTTTCCAATCTACTCTGCCAATCTCTTTATATTGTTTGATGTATTTAGATTTTTTACATTTAATGTAATTTTGATGTTAGGACATAAATCTGCCATTTAAATCTATTTTATGGATTTTTTTGTTTGTTTTTCATTTGTTTTTTTTGTTTTCATGTCTTTATTTGAACATATTTGTGAAATGCTGTTTAAATTTATATGCTGTATTTTTATTGTATCACTTAGAGTTTTATTAGTGGTTTCTATGGGTATTGTATTATATTTATATAAATTATCAGAGCTATGTGTATTTACATGTATATAAATATATATTAAATATATATAAATATATGTAAGATGGTGCTGTCATTTTAGCAGTTCAAATGAATTGCAAAAACTTTACCTCTTGTTATGTCCCTTCATACCCCTATATTTATAGTAAATCATAAATATCTTCTCTACATATACTTAAAACCAGTGTTACAATTTTTACTTTGACCATCAAACATAAAGTAGAAAGCTCATGGTAAGAAGGAAAATCTCTTATATTTATTAATTTATTAATATTTTGCTTATTCTTTTATTTTTCTTTCTAATATTTCAAATTTTTGTTATTTTCTCTTATTATTTTCTCTTTAGAGAACTTAGCCATTCATTTAGGGTAGGTTTACTGCTGACACATCTGTTTATGTTATATTACAGTCTAGTTATTTCTCTGTTCAGGTTGTGGAACTTCTATTTCTTTGTTATCTGATTCACTCATTCTTTCTTTTGTTGACTGTTCTGTTAGCCCATCCATTGAGTACTTTTATAGCATTTCTCAAATATCATAGGTCTTTTCCCTTTTCTCTGTTTAATGATATTTCAAATGTAAATAAAAGTAGTTGCAGACATAATACAATACCAAACAATACATAATAATTACATATTCTTTAGTATTATGTGATATGCATATGTATATATACATATATTCAGATATATGTAGTACATGACATACACATATATATAATATATACACATACATACACATTTAGTTCTGACAATGACTTCAACAGGGAATTGAAATTCAGAGACCCAAAATAATTTTCACTTGATCACACAGGTAAAATTCAAATATAGCTGTCTCTCACATGAAAATATGTCTTCTTTTCCCTATATCTGAAATCTCATCACAATAACACAATGCCTTATAAATTTGCAACATTCCTTCAGGTCTTTTATCCAATGCCTATTATTATATTTGTATTTGCAGTAAATATAACAGCACTGAAGTTTTATTTAGAAATCTTACTTCAAATCAACTTCATTATTAAGATATATAATGAATTTATTTTAGCATTGGGATTAACCTCTAGATATTGCTGAAACCTATTGACTTATTTGATGGGAACTGCAATTTAAAATGGCAGCAAAGTTACTAGAAGATAAATAGATATGTGAATTTACCAACGTTTATAAGCTAAGGACAATAAATTTATATTTTTATTTAGTTGCGTTTTTGATAGTTTTAAAAATTTACCATTTTTAGTTACAACTCATGACACTGATCCTCAGCCTATAAACCACTAAAATCACATAGGTCCACAATTATGGATAGCATACTTCAAGACAGTCTATAAATACCACAGGTTTAGGAAAACATTTTGAATAAAAACTACTGTAAATTGAGTGGCCTTTGTGTGTTTTCCAAAGTGTGGGTTTAGGTAGAATCATAAAAGTGTGATTTTGCTGAGGTAAAAGACAATTTAGCATTACATTAGACAAAATAAAATAGAGCAGGTGCATGTTTGATATAAAAGAAAATTGCAATGTATCTTCAGAAATGTTAAGTAAGTTTGTTATGGGGAAAAGCATTCATATTTTCATGCTGAAGAGTGCTGAAGAGAAAAAATTAAGATCTATCTTGGGACTAATTGTGTTATATAGAGTTTGTGATTAATTCCAATAAGAAACTGAGTGTTATGTGAATGGAATATAAAAGCTTGGTTACTACTTTGGTTTGAATATTCTTGTCCCCTTCAAAATTTTTGTTGAAAAATATTGGGAGGTGTGGTCTTTGAGAGGTAATTGAGTCAAGATGGTTCTGCTCCCATGATTGTAATTAGGTTATCATATAAAAGGGCTTAATAGAGGGAAATGGCCTGGTGTGCCCTTCTGCCTTCTGTCATGTGAAGACACAATGTTTCTCCTGTATAGAAAATGTAACAACAAGGTGCCATCTTTGGAAGCAGAGAACAGATCCCCATCAGACAACAAATACGCTAGTACCCACATATTTTGGACTTCTGAGACTCCAAAACTGGGGAAATAAATTTCTATTTTCATAAATTACTCAGTCTCAAATATTTTGATACAGCAGCACAAAGGAACTAAGGCAATTGCATTGGGAGTAAACTAAGTAAGACAAATTAAAATACATGCAGATTCTGAATTAAGAAACTTTTTATAAACATATAAATTCAATAACACAATCTTTATTATAAAGTGGTAAAACAGAATGTTAAGTAATCTTATTATAGCAATTATATACTTATTCTATTTTTAGACAATGCAAAGTAAAACCAACCATCATTTATATTTTTTAAACTCTTAATCTCAGTTCACAATGTTGTATTCTATTGTTACTGCAAGTTTTTAGTTTCCTACCTCAGCTGAGAACTTGATACACTTGGACTCTAAACATTGCTATCGGATTGGAACCTTCGTTATTCTTGGCAACTTTATCTGAATCTTTATTGCTCCCTCCAGAATTCTACTCTCAGTCTCATCCCTCTTGCTTAAGTGTATCTTAATACTTGTTTTCTGTATCACAGAGGAAACCTACTAAATTTTCTTAATATCTATATATAAATTTATTTCTTTGTAAACTTTCTCTTTTATCCAGAGAATATTTCTTCTTCCACTTATAGGCTATATGCTTGACTTGCTTCTTATTTCCTGACTAAATCTGCTAGAATCTAAACTAATACTATATTCTATAAAATTACCTGCTTTTCTGACTTCCCCACTATCTGTGAACATTCTCTAGTCATAAAATCTTAAAATCCCTCCTTACACTAGTTTCCTCAAACTCATCTTCCTTAATCATTCTCTTTATACTGACATACCTGAAAAATAGTAAATTCTTGCTGATTTCTTTCACTTTCCATTCACTAATCTACTAAATCCAGTTTTAATCTACTAAATCCAGGTTTCTGCATCTAATCCTCCATGACAAACTAGCTTTGCCTATGTCACCATGATCATTTAATAAATCTGGTAGGTTATTTTCTGTTTTCATCCTACTTAAGCTTATGTGACTTGAACATGACAAGAAAGGCATTCTAAGATTTTGCCTTTGTCTATCTCTTCATCACCATGACTTTTAAACCATACAATTTATATCCTAACCGTAACAAATTACTCGCAGTTTTATGTAGTTCTACTGCTTACTATGGTAGCCACTAGCCAAAATTAGCCGTTCAAATTTAAGTATGTATTAATTGTAGTTGAAAATTTCTTCATTAGTCATACTAGCTACATTTCAAATGCTCAATAGGCACGTATGGCTACTGGATACCACAATGTATAAAGTACTTGGTATCAAATACTTAGTTGTCTCCAATGGCTCAGAACACTTCCTAGCATCTCAATATTTTCTGTCACAAGCACTGCTTCCCAATACCAGAAGCACTTGACCATTCCCTTCCTTGTTTTCCAACCGAATTCATATTTAATTTGTTCTCACAGTGCTTATAGTTTACATAATATGGTGAAATGTCTTTCTCCCATAATATAGCTGTTTCTCAATTTCTGTCTTTTGCCTTTTTGCATTCTCAATATCTTACAGTGCCTGATACATTTTGACACTAAAAATATTGCAGCATCACACACTGGGGTCTGTTGGGGGGCTTATGGTAGAGACAGCGGGGGGTGGGGAGCCTGGGGAGGATAATATGGGAAGAAATGCCAGATATAGGTGATGGGGGGATGGAGGCAGCAAACCACCTTGCCATGTATGCACCTATGCAACAATCCTGCATGATCTGCACATGTACCCCAGAACCTAAAGTACAATTTAAAAATATATATTGTTAGATGAATGAATTAATGCAACAATAATCAGAGAAACTTAGAGGTTTTATTAAATTAGACTTAAAATATATATTTTTTAATATTTTGAAGTCACTCATATTTTAGGGCTTAATTCAAATTTAACACGTGTTTCTACAGAGGTCAATCCAATACTGGCCTGCGGGGAAAAGGTCCAGTCTCCTCAAATGATTCTCTAAGAGTTCCTAATTTGAAAGGATCCAGGTCATTGGATTCTTTTAAGAAAACGAAGATTTGGCTGAAAAATACATAAATAAATTTTCAATGAATTGCTTTTGAGGCTTCATTTTTGCCTAAGCATTTGGAAATTTTTAATATTTAAATAATACATATTTTAAATATATAGTGATAAGAAACACATTTTCTCACTGGAAGGTAGCATCTAATTCTTCTTAAACCCAAGTAAATTATATGGTGGTTAGAACTATAGTGTACTCAAATATTTCTTTGAGTTTCACAAAGCCAGTCTTGTCATGCAGTCAACTCCTCTGTAGGAACACAATACATATTAATTTATATGAATAATCAAAAAAATTATTTAGGTCAAAGAAACAACTGGAATCAAAGGACTGGGTTTACAACTGAATTGGCAGATTATTTAAATTATCTGTATTTATTTTTATTGTGTGCATCTAAACTGAAATAATCATTTTTTATTGTTTATTTTCTAATTTTTCAGTGATTTACAAATGGTATTTATATTTCCTTTTTGTATACATATAATAAGTTAGTGTGGCAATTGTAATCTACAGGCTAACGTGCATCAGTTACACAATTCCAGCAGTTGCTTTTGAAAACACAGTCTGTTCTGGCTTCAACGTTCTCACCAAAACTCAAGTTAGTACTTAAATTTCCAGTTTAGCAATGTTGGGAGTTTGTGCCTTTAAGAGGTGATTAGATCATTACGATGGATTAATATTTTTCTTCTGAGACTGGATTGGATCGAATGGTAATGGATTAGCTTCTTAGGCAATGAGTTGTTCAAGGTGAGATTCCTCCTCATGCTTGATCCCTATTTGCTCACATTTTCTCACCTTTTCACTTCTCTGCCATGTCTCAATACAGCATGGGGCCTTCACTGGAAGCTGAACAGTTGCCACTATCTTACTCTTGGACTTTCCAGCTACCAGAATCATTAGTTAAATAAACCACTTTTTAAAATTAATTAACTAACCACAATTATTCTGTTATAGCAACTTGAAACAGACTAAGACAGCATCCAACCTTGAATATATACGTATGTAAATATAAAGGCTATGGAAAACCACTACCTGGTTTACTGCGGTTATATTACAAAATTGTAAAGATTTCATATGTGTGTATGCACACACATATATAAATATAGGTGTATACATGCACATATATAAATATGGGTATGTGTATAGGTAAACACACAGACACACATGGGTTCCCTTTAAAAAGATTACAGTTGTCATCTATAGTTTGTGTCTTATGAATGACTGACTGTGTTCTTACAGGCCTTTCTAAATCAAATTCTTTGATTGTGTGTTTCCAGTTTAAGAGTGTGAATACTATGCAATGTAATGAGATGAGCATTGATCTCATCTGAAATCATGCTCTTAAAACTAAAATATGTCTAATACATATAGAACATTGGGACATCATAGAGCACTAAATAAGGTGCGTAGCTTTTTACATCAAAATTAAAAGCCTCAAGCCTACGTGAAACATTCCTTATAAGAGTTAAGTTTACACAGAAAGGAGTAGTAGAAGAAAGTAACATAGAAAAGTGACCAAATGATAGAAAGACTGCTTATTTTACAGTTTAACCCAGAGCAAGAAAAGTATTTTGGTATTTGATCTCATATAAATTAATTAATCCTTCTAATCACTACAGTCTGAAATCTGAAACTCTATATCTGTTAAATATCTCCCCTTTACTCCCTCCCCATGACCCCTTGTAATCACCATTCTACTTTCTGTTTCTGTAAATTTGACAGTTCATATAAGTGGTATCACACAATATTAGTTGTTTTGATAAGTGACTTCACTTTATAATATGAGACACAATTTTCTTCCTTATAAGACTTAATAATATTCCATTCTATGTATACGTCACTTTTTGTTTATTCACTTATTTATCCATGGACATTTTGGTTATTTTCATATCTAGGCTAGTGTGAACAGTGCTGTTATGAACATGGGTGTGCAAATATCATTTTAAACTCTGCTTTCATTTCTTTTGGGGATATAAACACAAGTGGGATTGCTGGATTATATGGTAGTTTTATTTTTTAATTTTCTGAGAAATCTCTATATAATTTTCCATAGAAGATGCCTCATTTTACAATCTTACCAACAGGCACAGGGTTCTGATTTCTTCCACATTTTTGTCAACACTTGTTATTTTTTGTTTTGAAGTTGTTTGCTGTTGTTTTTATAGTAGTAATCCTAATGGTGTGAGGTGATGTCTTTTTGTGTTTTTGATTTGCATTGTTCTGATGATTAGAGATATTGAGAATCTTTTCATTTGTTAGTTGGCCATTAGTATATAATCTTTAGAGAAATGTCTATTCAAGTACTTTTTCCATTTTTAGTGAAGTTTTACTTATCTTTTGTTGTTGAATTTTAGAAGTTTTTATATATTCTGCATATCAGTTTCTTACAAGATATAATTTAGAGAGTTTTAACAAAAATTTCAGGTTGCCTTTCACTCTGTTGATTGCCTCTTTTGATTCACAAACATTTTTAAGTTTGACATGGTTCCATTTGTCTATTTTTGCTTTCATTACACCTGCTTTTGGTTTTCTTTTTATTGCAAGAATATACTGTAGAAAACTTTATCCACCATCCAGATAATGACTTAAACTAGAAATTTCAGAATGATCTTCATGTTTTCCTTGTAAGAAATCCTGTTACTCACTTGGTTAAAAAATTAAGACCAGTTAGGTGTGGTGGCTCACAGCTTATACCAGCACTTTGGGATGCCAAGGTGGGTAGATCACCTGAGACCAGACGTTGGAGACCAGCCTGGCCAATGTGATGAAACCCTGTATCTGCTAAAAATACAAAAAGTAGCTGGGCTTAATGGTGGGTACCTGTAATACCAGCTACCAGGGAGGCTGAGGCAGGAGAATTGCTTGAGCCTGGGAGGTGGTGGTTGCAGTAAGCCAAGATCATGCCATTGCACTCCAGCCTGGATGATAAGAGCAAAACTCTGTCTCAAAAAATAATAATAATAATTAAAAACCCTGAGGCCATTGGATAAATTTTGCACTTCATAACAAAGGCACATAGCTTAATAATGTAGACTCAATGTGCTTTTTCAAATTAATTATATGTAAGCCTCCTTCCCTATTCCCAATGCACAGTCTCATTGGGCATTTCCTGTTTTTAGAAAGCGTCTTGCATATTCTTGTGAATTCTTATATTTTTATTCTTTGGGAAAGCCTCTGGATTAGTTCACTTTCCCATTGCTATAAAGAACTAGCTAAGGCTGAGTAATTTATGAAGAATTTAATTGGCTCACAATTCCACAGGCTTAAAAAGAAGCATGACTGGGAGTCCTCAGTAAACTTACAATCATGGTGGAAGGAAAAGGGGAAGCAAGTACATCTTACCATTGTAGAGCAGGAGGAAGAGAGAGAAAGGAGAAGTGCCACACACTTTTAAACCATCAGATCTGGTGGTGACTCACTATCATGAGAACAGCAAGGGGGAAATATGTACCCATGATCCAATCACCTCCCACCAGGTCTCTCCCTCAATTACCATGAGACTTGGTCAGGGACACAAAACCAAACCATGTAATTACAACCCTGGACCCTCCCAAATCTCATATCTTTCTCACATAGCAAAATACAATTATCCCTCCTCAATAGTCCCCAACCCCACCCCCAAGTCTTAATTCATTTCAGTATTAACCCAAAAATCCTAGTCCAAAGTCTTATCTGAGACAATGTAATTTCTTTCCATTTATGTGCTTGTAAAATCAAAAGCAAGTTAATTACTTCCAGGGTACAGTGGGGGTACAAGCATTGGGTAAACGCCTCTGCTCCAAAAAGAAGGAATTGGCCAAAACAAAGAGGCTATAGACCCCATGCAAGTCTGAAACCCAGCAGGGCACTCATTAAATCTTAAAGCCAAAATGTTCTCCTTTGACTCCATGTCTCACATCCAGGGCATGCTGAGGCAAGGTTCGAGGATTGCTTGAGGCCAGGAGTTTGAGACTAGCGCGAGCAACATAGTGAGACCTTGCCTTGATGCAAGGAGTTGGCTCCCAAATCCTTGAGCAGTTCTGCCTCTGTGGCTCTTCAGGGTAAAAAGCTCCCGAAACTGCTTTCATGGGCTGGCATTGAGTGCCTCTGGCTTTTCCAGGTGCATAGTGCAAACTGTTGATGGATCTACAATTTTAGGGTATAAAAACAGTGACTGTTTTTGCACAACTCTACTAGGCAGTGCCCCAGTGGAGACTCTCTGTGGGTGATCCAACCCCACATTCCCCTTCTGCACTTCCAGAGTGAAGGTTCTCCATGATGTCTCTGCCCCTACAGCAGACATCTACCTGGACATCCTGGTGTTTCCATACATCCTGTGAAATCTGGACAGAGGTTCCCAAACCTCAACTTTTGCCTTCCATGCACCTGCAGGACCAACACAATGTGGAAGCTACCAAGGCCTGCGGCTTGCACCCTCTTAAGCAACAGTTTAAGCTATATATTGGCCCCTTTTAGCCATGGCTGGAGGTAGAGTGACTCAGATGCACGGCACCGTGTTCTGAGGCTGCACAGAGCAAGAACTTCCTGGGTCTTCCCCAAACAACGATTTTCCCCTCCTAGGCTTCTGGGCCTGCAATGAGAGGTGAGATCTCTGAAATGCCCTGAGGACATTTGCTTCATTGTCTTGACTTATTAGCATGTGGCTCCCTGTTATTCATTCAAATTTCTACAGCAGGCTTGACTTACTCCCCAGGAAATGTAATTTTTTTTTCTACCACATGGTCAGGTGGCAAATTTTCCAAAATTTTATATTCTGCCTCCTTTTTAAATATAACTTCCAATTTCAGACCATCTCTTTCATCATGCATATGAGCATACACTTTTAGAAACAGCCAGATTACTTCTTGAACACTCTGCTTCTTCAAAATATCTTCTGCCAGATACCCTAAATCATCTCACTCAAGTTCAAAGTTCCACAGATCTCTAGGTCAGGGGAAATATGCTGCCAGTCTCTTTTCTAAAGCCTAGCAAGAGTGACCCTCCTCCCATTCACATCTCCATCTTAGATCACCTCAGCCTGGACTTCATTGTCCATATCACTATCAGCATTTTGGTCAAAGCCATTTAATAAGTCTCTAGGAAGTTCCAAACTTTCCCACATCTTCCTGTCTTCTTCTCAGCCCTCCAAACTGTTCTAACGTCTGTTCCTTAACCAGTTCCAAAGTTGCTTTCACTTTTTCATGTATCTTTATAGCAGCGTCCCACTCTGAGTGCATATTTTCTGTATTAGTCTATTTTTTCACTGCTATAAGGAACTACTTGAGACTGGATAATTTATGAAGAAAGTGGTTTAATTTATGAAGAAACAGGTTTAATAGGAAGCATAGCTGGGAGGCCTCAGGAAACCTCCTATCATGGCAGAAGGTGAAGGGGAAGCAAGCACACCTTACTTACCTACAGTAGAGCAGGAGGAAGAGAGAGAAGAGGGAAGTGCCACACACTTTTAAATTATCAGATCTCATAACGACTCACAGTCATGAGACCAGCAAGGAGGAAATTCCTCCCCATGATCCAATCACCTTTCACCAGGCCTCTTCCTCAATTCAACAAGAAATTTGGATAGGGACACAAATACAAACCATATCACCCTCTATCCTTTTGTATGACAAAGTCCTATTAATCATGTGAAGTCTTCATTACTTTTCTCTAGCTTTATTTTTCTCTGATCTATCACTATTATATACAAATTAACCTAAATTCACTTCTTTTTTTCAAGATTACATTTATAATGCATTCAAAGCGCATTGTACAGTGTCTATCACATAAAGCTTAATAAATGTAAGCTGCTTTTATGTATCAAATTTTAATAATATTGATTAAAATTATATAGCATTATTGATTATATCATTAATCCTATTATATATATGTTAGATTTTCAGGATATCATAAAGTTAACATGTATAACTAAAATAAAAACATAAAACTGCTACAAAATTACAGGCTGTATCCTTCCTATCTCTGTAAAAAAAAAAAAAAATTATGACCTGGTACCAGATTCCAGGTTTCATCATGTGGCTCGAATCACCTGAGATATTTCTTCAGCACAGAAGAAAAACAAGGTCAATGTTCAGACTTTTTTTTTAGTTACAGTGGAGTCCCCCCCTCTGATCCCCATGTGTTACCTCCCTTTCCTTGTTCTTGTTATCATCATCCTCCACTCTCCCCTCCCTTATTTGACTTGGCTAATTTTACAGTCATGCTTTAATATTACACATGTGTATACTTCTCTGTGAATCCTCCTTGGGATAGCTGGCTCTCTCCACGATTCTCATAGTATCCTGTGATTTTTACATGCAATTTATAGCTTTCTACTGAACATGAAGTTTTTGAGAGTATCATTTTTCTGTCCTTAAAGCCCTAACACAGTGCTTGGTTTTAACAGGCTATCAATAAATATTTGTTGAGTAAATGAGAATTGCATGACAAATTTCCATCTGGTTGCCCATGTTAATAAGGTGAACTAAATTTCCTTTTCTACGCTTAGTACTGTTCAGTAGGAGAGCCTGAGTGGCTTGCTTTTAAATTCTTTGCCTAGTTCTACATCTTATCACTGGATCTCTGAAGGAAGATAGAGCATGTTTTTCTAAATCTCTAAGCTATCATCTCCATGCATTCTACTCCCTGGATCCCACCCAAGTGCCTCCTAAGAGAAGCACCTTTGCCTTCAAATGGTGGGAATATCTCCCTAGAAGAAAAATATCAAGTCTATTGAGCTGTAGTCACTGAATTTCTGTTGCCTAAACTATGCTGACAATATGAAGAGAGAAACATAAAATATGTATAAAATTGAACTCTGTGTATATGAAAATCCAATATTCATTATGCATTTTAATATTGTTTCTGTATGCAACAGTTCATATATGCCATTATCATTGCTGAGAAAATATAAAACCTCTACTGATTACTTCCAAATGGCAGAGAGTCTAGTAACAGATCACTAGCTTTCTCAAATATGTTTAAATGTCTCAGTAAACTGAGTATTTGAGCAGGAATGCATTTTGAGTTTTGATAAAGTATCATACTACCCAATTTTACATATAAATGTATGTCATTTAGTTAACTTTTTCTCTATGCCTCGAGAACTGTATTCACTTAGCACCACACACTACTTGTAAGTATCAATATGTAGATATGTAGTAATTTGAAAATAAGAAAACAGACAATGAAAGCAGTATTTTGAAATTGGTCTTGAAATTATAAGCAGTTATTGGAATTGGTTTATACAGTATATTCAGAATTTAAGGAAGGCACTGTCTGAGGATGTATTAACTATATCTCTTTCAGTTTTTAAACATAGATACTTTTATGCTTGGAAATATATTTCAAATATGTATGATTTATATCAATGCATCTAGGTCTTCCTTTTCTATATAATTTTAATAAATTTTACATAGTATAATTTATATACAGTATGTTAAAAAACTTAATTTGACATAAGCATTGAGTAATAGAGTAAAAGTTCTACATTCAAATTTTATTTTCTATCTCTATTTTTTCAGTACAAAATCTGGTATACAATGAGATGGTCATAAAATTTTGCTCATAGACAAAACATTTTTTTCATGATTTTTTAATAGGTAAGCAGCAAGCTGAAAATGTGTATTTTTTTTTTTTTTTTGGCCTTCCTACCTTCCTTTCTACCTATCTCTTTTCCTTCCTCTTTTTATTAATTCATTCACTCATTCAAAAACATGTAATTAAGCTTCTTCAGCACTTTAAGAACTAAAATTTACCAAGGTACCCAACCTGCTTAGTTCCCACCTTCATGGGGCAGAACAGAAAAACAACACATAATTACAAAAATTGCAAATTGTGGTATGGATTATGAAAGAAGCAAAGATCTGAAATGAAGAATAATGTACATTTATTTCAGATGAGGTAGTCAGTACATACCTTTCTCAGTGGGCAATGTTTAAACTGAACTGTAAAAGTTAATAGAGAACTTTTCCAATGAGGAGTATAGTAAGGAATATTCTAGGTAGAGGAAAAGTCATAGGCAATGACTTAAAGTTTGACCTGGGTTGAAGTGTTTGACTAAATGAAAGAACACTATAATGGTTGGGTTGGAGTTGCTAGCAAAATAAATGAGGCAATATTGGAGGGCCATATCATCAAGATCCTTGGGTCTTTCAGGAAATAAGATGTTGATCCAAATGTAATCACAATTTTTGAGGCATTATAGGAGGGGAGTAACATGTTTTAATTTATATATTTAGTTTCCATAAAATAATTTATATATTTTATTTTTATGCTATACAGAGTCTGGATTAAAGGGGATTAGAATTTATGTGAGGAGACACATTAGGATGATCAGTAATTAAACATGATGAAAGCCTAGGTGAAAGGAGTAAACCTGGTGATATGGAGTAGTTGGCATATTCAGGATTTATTGAGGATAGAATGAATAGGACCTGCTGGTGACTTAGGTATTGGGGAATTTGGTGAGGGAAAGTAGAAGTCAGAGGGTTTTTCTTTGAGCAACAGGGTAGTTGTTGGTGCTGGTTGTCCCTAGGGCTTGAAATACAGCCTGGTACACAGTCAGTACTCAATAAACTTTACATGCAAGAATGGCTGACTAAATGAATGAATTCGTAATAAAAGGAGATGAATGTGGAAGAAAATTATGGCCTTATTTTGTTATTATCAAGTTTTGAAATGCTTGTAACAGATCCAAGTGGACATGACAGGTGATTGTTAATATGTGATTTTGGAACACTGATTCTGATGTGTGAATCATTCTTCATTCAGGAATCTCCTTTGAACAAATGTTAGTTAGACACAGCTCAGGAGCGAGGCAATCTGCTAGTCAAAAAAGAATTGTAAGATAAGGCACAGCTCTGCCCTCAAAAAGTCCATGCTATCTTGGACACATATAAATTTATATATTAGTGTAAAGTATTATGGTGCTATGTGAACACCTTGGTTGAAATTGTCAACTGGTATGGGAAAGTGAGAAAATAATTCTTAAGGAAAAGAGTAATTAATATTATGCTGGAAACAAAAGTTAAGGGTTATGTAGTTAATGAAAGAAACAAGGGGGGAAGGAGTTTTCCAAGAGGAGAGGGGAAAAGGTGAGACTCTCTTGGGCTGATGGTAGGAGAGGGCTTGCTCTGTTAATTTCAGGGAGCAGGGAGAAGGTGTGGAGGTGAGGTATAGAAATAACTGAGACTTGCAGGGTAAACAGAATCCTCTGCTGTTTCTTTAAGTTAATTGTAAAAACTTGAAGCCAACAACAATATAAACAACAACAACAACATAATAAGAGTTTGACAGCCCATGCAATTCTCCTTCCCCTTCCTCCTCCTTCTTCATTTTGTCTTTTTTTGAGACAGAGGCTTGTACTGTAGCCCAGCCTGGAGTGCAACTGCACCATCTCACCTCACTGCAACCTTCGCCTCCCAGGTTTACTTGATTCTCCTGCCTTAGCCTCCCAAGTAGCTGAGATTACAGGGGCACACCACCACACTCAGCTAATTTTTTTTGTATTTTTAGTAGAGACAGGGTTTCACTATGTTGGCAGATTGGTCTCAATTTCCTGACCTCACGATCCACTCGCCTTGGCCTTCCAAAGTGCTGGGATTACAGGTGTGAACTAGTGCGCCCTTTTTCCTCCATTTTTTATCCTTTGGCCAATCTATGATACTATTTCCTGGACACTCTGTCTCAAATCATATTCTCTTATCAAAATTGCATTTATTAATACCATCCAAATTAGTACTTGTCTATTCTTTTAATATCAACTTTGTAATATTTGTTTATATTTACTATATTATTTGTGCAAATATACATATGCCTTATGTATTTTCAAATATATACATCAACATAGTTTTCACATATATATATTTTAATATATGTATGTGTCCATGAATTTTCAAGTATTTTTCCAGTTTGTCTCTCCTTAGACATTAAAAGTTGATAGAGTAAAAAAGTCTGTAGTTTTCCTTTCTCCGCTACTTATACTTTCTCTCATTCTGGCCTTGTAATGTGAGATTACAGAGCCAGACTGCCTGGGTTTGGAACCTAGCTTTATTATTTCTCCTCTATGCTAGTTATTTAGCATCACTAGATTTCATAGAGTTGTTTTGAGGATTAAATGAAATAAATGTGAAAAAGTTTAGTCAATTTGAAGAGTTACACTGTTCCTATGCCTTCTCTCAAGTGCATTAGTACTATAATGGAGATAATTACACTGTTTCATCAGTATACTGATAATTTACTGCATCTTTAAGTTTTCCTTCTTGATTGGATACCATTATTTTTCATGCATACCTATCCTGTTACCTATCTTTTCAAGAAATAATTACTGAACAATCTCCTTTGATATACCTCACTCCAGTTCCATTTCTATCTAATTTTGCTGTTATTCTTTAATAACATGTTCAAAGGAGTTTCTTTGCTCCATAACTCCTTTTTCTCTACTTCTCATCAGACTTTCCCCTATCCAGTCCTCTAAAACTCATCAATGACTAAAAGCCACCAATGATTTTCAAGTTGCCAGATCCAATATCCAATGCTCAGTCTTTGTCTTGAAACACTTTTTTATTTAGTTTTAGAAACATCTTACTCCCTTATTTCCTAGCTTCCTCCTGCCTAACAATATTTCAAAATAAGAAAGTAGTAAATCATGTTAAAAATGTTTGTATTAATTTTATATTGCTGCTGTAACAAATTACCACAAATACAGTGTCTTAAAACAACAAAATTTTATCTTATGATTTTGTAGGTCAGAGGCCTGCCACAAGTCTCACTAGCCTAAAATCAAGGTGTTGTCAGAGCTGCATTCCTTTCTTAGGGAAGAACCTATTGCCTTGGCTTTTCCAGCATCCAGAGGCTGCCAGAATTCCTTGGCTCCTAGCCCTCTTCCATCTTCAAAGCCTGAAATAGCACATCTATCTGATTCTCTCTTCTCCTATTTTAAAGATTCATGAGATTAGATTGGGACTGCTGGACTAATCCTGAGTGATCTCATAATTTCATCAGCAGCCTTAATTGCATTTTAATTGCATCAGGTGATTAGCAAGCTTAAATGTATCTTCCACCTTAATAATTACATTTTGTCATGTTAAGTAACATAATCATAGGCTCCCAGGGATAATATCTGTTTGGGAGAGATATTATCCTGCCTAACACACATTGTTCAAACTATTTAACTAAACATAGATGCTTCTACTTTTTCATAGTGTAATTGGGATACATTTATTAACAACTCTGAGTTAATTTTCTCAACTGTAATATAGACTTATGAATAAGGTTTAAATAAACAATACAAGTAAAATATCTGAGAGTTTGCATAGTATATATGCTCAATCAGTGAAGCTACTAAATCCAATGTATGTGACAATTACCTATGTTCCTGTAGACTTCGAGTAGAAATGAAAATAATGTCTCAAGAAGAAACCACAAAATTGGTATAGGTACTTTAGTTCAAATGATGTATTTTCTTGAAGTGGACCTAAGAAGGAAAAAAGACATACTGAAGATAAAGATCAAAGCTATATAATACCCATTTTTATATATCACATTCTTTTCTATTCCCTGGTTAATTTTTTAATAGTAACAACAAAATAATCCTCTTAAATAATCCAGATAGAGATTTAAAATATTAGATGGTATAAGAAGTATTTGAAGAAATATTTTTTAAAGTTTTCAAGTTTTTATATTTTAGTTATAATTCTTTTGGGATCATAAAATTTAGAACACTTAAAAAACATATGAAGACCTGTAAACAAATCCCAATTTTTTTCCAGAAGTGGAACTTGACTGATCTCTAACTGTGTAATAGAATTTTTTTTCTATGTTTCACCCAACAATTTTAGATAATAAGCCCTTTAGAGAAAGGATTTATTTCTTGAATATTTTTGTTTATTCATTGCTCAGTTTGGAAATTTTCAGCCATTATGTAGTATTTTGAGGTTAAAGCTCAAGCCTATTCAGCCCCAGACTAAGAAAGAGACTAAAGTGTTTTGTTCTTTAGGGAGAAGCTCCCTTGGTGTAGGTCTGGGATTAAATATCACAGAGAATTTAAGCTTTTACTTGCTCACCTCATTAGTAGCATTTAAAGTAACAGTGATAGTTGGTTCTAACAAATCCATCTTCGTATAAAAAAATGGTACACTCAGAAGCACATAATAATATACACTAGAAGCATTAGCACTCCACCCTGAAGGACAAGAGAAGCAGATGCTCTGTCCCCCACACCAAGTATTTAACACAGTTGATTGTGCATGACTAATTCTTTTGCTAATCTTGTCTGGTGTCAGTCTTTTGGTTTTTAGTAGAAATTTCCTTTGGGGATTGAGCAGCACACAATGCTGACCTGCGTACTTCTTATTAATCTGCAGGGTTCTAATAAAATATTAACATATAAAACTAAATTGATTTAGAAAAATAAGGCAAAAAAAGCTGGTTTCATGAAAATGTTAGCACTGTATAACAGAGCCCATGGACACCATTGAAAGTGGGGCTTCACTTCACAAACTGGTTAACTGACATTTGGATGGATGCTAAAATTAACCATTTAGAAAAATGTAAGCATTGTTGTTTCTGGGGCCCTGTATGTAAAATGTGGATGTCTAATACCCCTGTCCACCTCTTATATTGCCAGGCAGTCAAAGTTTTAAAAATTATCCAAAAGGGCTGAATATCCAGAACTCATTTACATTTGGCTTCGGATTTACCTTTTTAGTTATAATTGGCTTTGGACTCCATAAAATTAGTTTGTATTCCCTAACCACATGGCAACTGACATCCCGAAAAACTGACCCAGATAAGTACTCAGTGGCAAGGTTTCAGAGGAACAACGCATAGCTCAAAATTTACAGCTGGGATACTGATTAGCTATAATTTTGGATAAATGCATTTTGGCTATAGTAAGTTTTATTATAGTAGAACCTGACACATATTTCTTACAGTAATGCCTTGCACAAGATTGGTGCTGAAATTATCTACTGACTAAATAAAACAGTTTACTTTTATACGTAGCATATGTAATTTATTAAATGTATTAGAATTTTCATTTTCTTTCTTCATTACTTTGAATTTTAAAATATTTATATATACATTTAAATATACAAAAATACAAACACTAAGCTTAATTAATAAAACATGCATATAAATCTATTATTAGAGGACAATATTTATTTAATTCATATAATTTTAGAAAACAATGAGTATGTTGATGAAAATGGAAGCTTACAATTGTTAATGAAATGAAGCTATTTCAGTATAAGTTTGTCAAGTATAGTACAATCACAAAATTTTACAGGAGCTTTCTGAATGTCATATTGCATAAACTCATTGAAAATATTTTAAAAGTCATGACACCTGAAGCAGATTGTAGGTGAATGCATTATAACCTCATTTCTTAGACTTTTTTGGAGTATGTGTATATATATGTTTGAACATATACACATGTATTTTACATTGTATTTTTAGGCTGACACCTTCCAAATTCTGAATTTAAAAATAATTAGGAAAAATCTGTTATATTTGTGTAATGAATATGAATATGGAACCTGGATTATTAAATAACTTAAATAAATTTGAATATACTCTCTTTAAATCCATGCTTTAAAGAAAAACAAATCAGAGGCAATAATACAAAAATGCAACATAAATCTTATAATGATTGTTTTACATGCATAAACCAGTAATTCTGTCATTACAATTTACTAAGAATTCAAATCAAAAATTTAATATGTATTCTGCATTTTCATTGTTTATTCAATAATAAATTTTACAATGTGTATTTAACTATTTTTCCTAATGATTCAAATTCAAATACAGAAGATAAATTTAGATAGAACTTTGCTGTGAACATTGTTTATTGTTGATATGTGCTTCAGCCTAGTCAGGAAGGACTTTCTAGAAAAAGTAAAAAGGACAATGTTTGTTTTTATGTCTTTGGTTTTGTTTCCTCTTTTGGGCATCTTCTTCCATTCTTGACTTTTTTCACTTTCTTTTTCTCTTTTTTCTACCATCTCAAACTGCAGTATGTTTAATGATTAAGGCTATTCTCTCAGGTGACTTTCTTTGAAACTTGACTCCACCACTTTTAACTGCATGAACTTGGGCAAATTACTCACTTTTTGTGACTCAATTTTCTCTCTTATAAAATAGGAAAAATAATTACTTTATTTTGTTTTCTTATTCTTAGAGTTATTGTTAGAATTAAATTTGATGATCTATTTTAAAGGCTTAAGACAGTGTCTTATGTACACAATAAATATTAGCCACTATTTACCAAATTGTCTAGTCTATATAATGTTTTATCAAAGATCTGCTTTCTCCTGAATTTCACTGGGATAAAATATGTTCAAAGTCCAACTGTAATTTAAAATATAGAATTCAGGAGCTCATTGAGAGGTAGCCTATTTTTAAGCAATCTGGCTCTGCAAAACTCCTCAAATTATACTAAAAGTGCTCTTATACTTTGCCTTTTTCAGAGGGCTTCTCGGGGACAAAGGTTTGCTACTTTTTTTTCTCATGTTTTATTCTCTTCTTACTACTCTATTTTGTAGCAGAAAATGAGAAACAAGCAGCAGCAGTGAACCTGTCATTTAACTAGTAGAGATAGCAAGAGTGAAATGAAATCTATGCGACTGAGAGTGCCTTCTCAATCCCCTGCTGCGGCAATTTTGCCAGAGGGAGTAACAAGTCAATTGTGCCATCACCTTGCTGGAATCTTCTTACTGGCAAAAATAAAACTAGGATTCTGATAAAGAAGTCAGAAAACTTGTAACTGAGACTACTGGCAGCATTAAAGTCAATAAAAATGCACTATTAAAATAATGTTACATTTTTAAAAATTAGACACAGGATGTGGCTCTGTCCCACAGGCTGTAGGGCAGTGGCACAATCACAGCTCACTGCAGCCTCTACCTAGTGGGCTCAAATGATCCTCCTGCCTGGGCCTCCCAACGTTTTGGAATTACAGATGTTAACTACCATGCCCAATCAGTAATAATTTTACAAATATAACACTAATTCAGAATAGGCTTAAGTAAATTCATTTAAGTCACACTATTAGTGTCAGATTTGTCACCAAGTCTTTCTGATTCTAGAGCACCCACTTTTAAGCTCAATACAATACTGCCTCTCAAATAATTGTCCAAGAAATTGTATGGACATATTGAGGAGTAAAAAACATATTTAATCAGATAAGATATTCTTTAGATATCTACCGTAAGTCAGCCTCATTCTAGGTACATAAGATAAAGCTATAACTAATGTGTTAGTAATGTAGTCAAGAGTTGATGGCATTTGTATTCTAAAGTCAAATGAAACAACAATAGCAAAAATCTACTGGATCTTGATAAGTTGAGTGAAGAAAATATAATTGGATGTTGTAATTGCGACTGATGGGGGATTGCTTAAGCTAACTTAGTTATTAATCAAGAAAAGCATTACTGGTTTAAATGACATCATGTAGTCAATCATTGGAAGATCTTGGGAAAGAAGCTACAAGCCACCAGGACCAACAAAGGTCCTAAAGTTGAAAGGAGCTTTGTTAAATTTAAGAAAATGAAAACTGAGCAGTGTGTTGAGTGTACTCAGAGGTCTGTGTATTAAGATTAAGATCATGATAAGGACACTGGCTTTATTCCAAATTCAAGAAGAGCAATAGAATGTTACAAACAGGAGATTGTTTGTAACAGAATCTAATTTTCACTTTAAAAATACTCTTGACTTCACTGTAGAGAATAAATTATAATGGGACAAGAGAGATTGAAGTTGATGGGATATTAATTTGGTCCCATTGAGAAATGATGTAGCGTGGATAAGTGAATCAGTCAGTCACTTAGATAGAAATAGACAAATGTTTGCATATATTTAAAGTTGATAGCATTTAACTGACACAAAATGAATACTCAAATATATGGCTACCATTAGTTATGTTAAACATGATTCTTATCTTCAAAAAATTCAGCGAATATTTGAAAGATTTGAAAAACACACACATACTGTAAATTAAATGACAATTTCTTATCACTTTTAGAAGAACGTTACTAGACAAAGATAAAAGTGTTTCTTTCTTTCTCCATACAATAATTTGTACCTACACCTGGAATGAGAAAACCAAGGAGTCATCCAACTTGAATTAAAGGAGGCAAATATTCTAATTTATTAAAAAATTTTTAAATGTCCACCTAAAAGTCAAGGATGTTCTCTAAAGCCCTTCTATTAAATATCACTTAAAATAGCTATTTTGATCACTCACTAAATGCTTAGCTTATTTCTTCTCTTTTGTTTTTTTTTTT
>NW_016107565.1:2137007-2152698 GCF_001604975.1 Cebus imitator | reverse complement strand
TTTTTTTTCAGTAGAGATGATGTTTCTCAATGTTGGTCAGGCTGGTCTTGAACTCCCCATCTCTGCTGATCCCCCTACCTCAGCCTCCCAAAGTGCTTGACCTCCCAAAGTGCTGGGATTACAGGCTTGAGCCACTATGCCTGGCCATGCTAAGCTTATTTCTAAGAACTGAAATTGCAAAATGAGAAGGATAGACATGATTTCTGTCCATACAGGATTGAATTCTTGCTGTTAAATGAGACTTATTGTCCATAAAACAACCAGATTTGCACAAATTTTCAGTTTTTCAGTTTCATGAAAACTGAACTCAAGCTTACTAATTTTAGATATGGTAAAATACTGCATGAGATTTATGAAAATAAACAAAATATATGAATGGATGTTTACTGGCCTGGCATGTGAAGTAGAATAGGAAGAAAGCTACTCAAACATGCATTAGATGTAAATCCCGGCTCATGCCTATAATCCCAGCACTTTGAGTGGCCAAGGCTGAAGGATCACTTGAACTCAGGTGTTTGAGACCAGCCTGGCAACATGAAAAAACCCTGTATCTGCAAAAAAATAATTATATATATATATATACATATATATATATATACACACACATATATATACACACACACACACATATATATATATATATATACATGTATATATAACATTAGGAATTCCTTATTTCTAAAATTTTTAAAAAATTCACTTGGCATAATGAGTTCCAGTGGGATAATTGTTTTAATTTCTATATAACTAACAGTCCACACAGCAATAATAAACAAACCTTGACAATCCAATGGTATAATTTAATGAAGATTTATTTCTTATCTATGCAATATACAATTGCAGGCTAAGTGAACCATCTTGATCTTCTACTTATTGCCATTTGTGGATAACACTGTTTTAGTGAAAGGTTTATGGATTACGATCATTTAATGTCATGGTAAGGACATTAGTTTTATTCCAAATTTAATGAAGCTATTAGAATGTTATAAATAGGAAAGCATGTTGACATGATCTGAATTCAACTTTAAAAAGATAGTCTAGGCTTCTGTATTAGTCTGTTCTCATGCTGTTAATAAAGACATAATTACCAAGACTGGGTAATTAATAAAGAAAAGAGGTTTAATTGACTCACTGTTCACCTTCCATGCTGAAAGTTGAAAAGACATTAGGGTAATGTTCTCTTCTTAATGTGGGCGCTAGCAACAAAGCCGAGTTCATTTTGTGAAAATTTATCAAGCCATTCACTTAGAAGTTGTGGACTTTTCAGCATGTATGTTGTATTAATTTAAAACATTATGAAGTAAAAGGGAGAACACCTCAAAATTACATATTCTGCTAGTTACTAATACAGTGTGAGATGTCTCACAAATCTCCAAGGGACTGGTGAGATCTAGTCCTCCTCTTTCTGAATTCCCTGAGATGGTGATTAGAATTCTGACCGTTATTGAAGCATTCAGAATTTTCCTAGGTCAATGGCTCTCAAAGGTTAGCATGGATGAGATTCACTTGGAAAGCTTGTTAAAACCTCCATTGCTGGACCTCATCCCAGAGTTTCTGATTCAGTAGGTACATGGAAAGGCCCAAGAAATATGGTTTAAGTAACTAAAGTAGCCAACATCTCAGGTCTTTATGTTTTATGACAACTGTCTCTTTATTTGTGCCTACTTTCATTATTAACCTTCACTGCTCTCCTTGATTTTCCATTCCATTTGATGCTTTTACTTTCAGAAAGCAAATTCAATGTTACTTCATTTATGAAAGTGAAGATGATAAGGGTATGATTTTTCTCAAAATTTCCAATGTTCTATCTTCCTGTGTTTCAAGCTAGGCTGCCATCAGAAACACTTAGAAAACATTTAAAAATACCTATAATTCATCTTTAGCCCCCTCAATTTTTAATTTTTTGTAAAAATGTTATTGGTTAATAATGGGGTCTACAGTAGGACACTTTTTAAAAGTTCTCTAGGTGATGCTAATGCATGGTCAGAATAAAAAGTTACTGTACTAACCCATGCATAATAAGTTAATCTATTCACTGTGGTAGTCCCCATCTTTTGCCTAGGTCAAGGTCTTTCTCCACCTGGAATCCCTTCAGCTGATAGACATCTCTCCAATATCCTTCCAAAATCCAAACACAAATGAAGCCAACACCTCCTATTCTCAATAGCAACACAAACTAAATTTTTATTATTTTATTCTATTATCTTTTCCTAACAGTATATTTTTCCTCTTCCCTTTTCAAATTCCTCAGAAAATGTGTCTTTGTTTAACATTTCTACTCATTTACCTGCTATTTATTTCTCAGCTGACTGCAGTCTTGCTTCTTTTCACACTTTCTATTGAAACCATTTTCCTAAGTCCAGCAGTAGCTTCCTAATAGACACATAATTGTTCACATTTTTAAAATAGAGTCTCTCCATGACATTTTACAATGTTATTAACTCATTCCTTAGAGAACTGTTTTTTTTATATATGTCTTGTGAAATACTTTATTGACCATTCTTGTACCTGTCTAGCCACTACTCTACCTCATTGCTTCCTGTTTCTCCACCAATTAATTTAATATTATGGTTTCCTAGGTTTCCACTGTTCACACTGTATACTATTTATTAGAAGGTAATATCTACTTTATTGATTCCAACATTGTCTTCCATATATATGATGATGCTGTAATTTATAGCAGTCGGCTCAATCGTCTTAACCATTCAACAGCCTGTGGAGAATATTTAATATTCAAAAAGCATCTTAACTAGTTTGGGTAGCAATTATCTTTTCCAAAAATTGTGTTCATTTCAAAGAATTGATTTCATGAATTTTAGTTTGAAGGGTTATTGATTCTCATTTGTAGAGAAGACTCTCAGAAACTCTATCAGTTTGAAGCAGCTGCTTAGGACAAGTAAAAACAGAAGAATTTATTGAGACATAGAGAACTTTTACTTTCATGACTCATTGCAAATATTGTGAGAGAGAAAAACAACAGTATGTGGTTATTTCTCTATTTTTAGGGCAAGACTGAATGTCCCTACCAGCAATACAGTTAAGATGGTTCCCTGAAACTAAAGGCTGTCCTGTAGGAAGTAGGAAAATGTGACCTAAATCACATCTAACACTTAAAAACATTATTTGTTTCTTAGTATGATACTTGGTTAGCACATAGCTATTTTTTGTCTTTTTATCTTCCATGCCTACCCCAGATGTAATCATTAAATGTGGAATAGAGCTTTATTCATTTCCTTAGAGGAAAGAGACGCAACATTACCATCTATGTTTATTGCTGTATTTAATTTTATTTGCAGATTTCAGCAATTGCACTGAGGTCAGCAGTTTAAATTACTGCTCCTAATATGACTATGAATGATTGAATTATGATTAATAAATTTATACATAGCATGCATCCCTGTATCTATAAATAAAACTAAAACAAAATATCCATAATTCTTAGTCTAGGAAACTTTCAAGCTTCAAAGTCTGAGGTTTCTCCACTTAGTAGATGTTTTATGGCCAGAATCCCAGGCTCCAAGGAGCACATAGTGCAGTGGGAACACCTGGGAGGAGATGTCAAGAAAGCCAAGAAATAAGGCAAAGTTGAATGTCAAAGGTGGCACAGTCAGCTGTGGCAGTGCAGGGATCAATAAGCGTGTGTGTGTGTGTGTGTGTGTGTGTGTGTGTGTGTGTGTTGGCCCTCCCCTATTATAGGATTCACTCCCCTATTATATGCACAGAAGTTAGTTATGTAGTTTTGATCATACTAAAAGGCCAGTACTTCACTTGCAAAACAAAATATAAACCTAAGCCATTTATTAAAGTGGCCAGAGGACATTTTTTAGCATTGGCTCAGAAACAAAACAACAAAAATCCCAACTGTTTTACCTTAGGCAAGTCACTTAAACATTCTTGGAACAAAGTTCAATCTTCAATGAAGTGAGAACTCTGATTAGCACCATTTGGGAGATTCCAACATTTGGACATGAAAACTCTCCTTTTATTGTTATGAAGGCATTGAAATAAGACTGCCTGGGAAGCTTCAGTTTTCTGCCATGACTTCAGACTCATGAATACTTCTCAGTCCAGGAAATGGACTTTCTACAAACCCAGGACAATTGCAACTGGAGTTGCAACACAAAATAAAGAGCAACTTTTGCCAAGCATGTGCATGTTTGTGGTGTGTGTCCCATATATATGTGAGTTGTGTATATCATTGTATACTGAGAGGTCTGGTTGCAGACCAAAGTCATTGAACTGGCAAGCTCTTATCCTAGGGCAATTTGTAGTCAATTATTGGTATTCAACTTCATTTAAAAAGATGTTTTCTCAAAAACTGTCATCACATACATACTTATGGAATATTACTCAGCAATAAAATGGTTTAAACTACTGGAATATGCAATAACTTGGAAAGACCTCCAGATGAGCAAAAAAAAAATGTAAGCACCATAAGATTATATTCTGTATCATTTCATTTTATAAGACATATTGAAATGAAAATCTTTAAAATAAAAGACGGATAAGTAAATAATTGCCAGAGATTAGGGAGTGGGGAGAAGAAGGAGATAAGTGAATATAGTTAAGAAAGAGCAACATGCTTGGGTGCAGTGGCTCATACCTGTAATCCCAGCACTTCGGGAGGCCTAGGCAGGCAGGTCATTTGATGGCAGGAGTTTGAGACCAGCCTGACCAACATGGTGAAATCCTGTTTCTACTAAAATACAAAAATTAGCCAGGCATGGTGGCAGGCACCTGTAATTTCAGCTACTCGGGAGGCTGAGGCAGGAGGATCACTTGAACCCAGGATGCAGAGGTTGCAGTAAGCTGAGATCAGATTGCACCACTGTACTGCAGCTTGGGTGACAGAGCAAGACTCCTTCTCAAAAAATAAAATGAATGAATAAATAAATAAAGCAACATAAGGAATTCTTGTAGTAATGGGCCTGTTTTGTATATTGAGAACAATGGTAGATACTCAGACCTACTCATGTGATAAAATTGCATAGAACTACATACACACAAGTAAATGAATACAAGCAATACTGGAGAAATGTGAATAAGATTAGTGGATTGGGGGGGCAGAGGGATAAAGTGAATAGTCACTGGCTAAAAGGTACAAAGTTTCAGATAAACTACAATAAGTTTTAAGATCTATTGCACAGCAGAGAGTCTACAAGCAATAACAATGTATATTTCAAAATAAGTCGCAAAATAAATTTCAAATATCAAAATAAATTTTAAGTATCTCACCTCAAAAATAATAGAGGTGATACATAGGTGAATTGGCTTGATTTAATTATCCCACATTGTAAACATAATTTAAACATCACTCTGTACCCCACAAATGAATATAATCATGGTTTGTTTATTAAAACAATTTAAAAATCCTTGAAAACTTATTCTGCCCTAGGAATGAACAAAACAATGACTTCAATCCTGTCTTCTCTTCTTATCCCATGCTGTAGTCTAAATTTATATCCCCCCAAAATCCATACATTGAAAGCCTATTCCCATGGTATGATATTAGGAGGTTGGATCTTTTGGGAGATGATTAGGTCAAGAGGGCAGAGTTATCATGAATGGGAATAGTGCCCTTATAAAACAGGCCCTTGAGAGCTCACTCAACCCTTCTACCGCATAAGTACACAGCAAGAAGGCACCATCTGTGAACCAGAACATAGGTCCTCACCAGCCACTGAATCTGCCATTGCCTTGATCTTGGATTTCCCAACTTCCAGATCCATGAGAAATAACAGCTTGAATAGACTAAGACAGAAAACTGGTATGAAGAAGAAAGGATGCTACTGTAATAATACCTAAACATGTGGAAGCATCTTCAAAACTAGGTAACAAATAGAGGCTGGAAGAATTTTGAGATACATGCTGAAAAAGCCTGCATTACTGTGAATGTACACTCATTAAGGGCAATCTTGGTGAGGATACAGAAAGAGAAGAGGTGAGCTGTAGAGAAAGCCTCAATCTTCTTAGATAAAACATAAGTAGTCTTAAAAAATGTTCGTAGAAACATGGACAGAAAAGATTATTCTGATGAGGTGTCAGAGGGACATTCTAATAACATTATTAGAAACTAGAGAAATGGTGACCCTTGTTACAAAGTGGCAAAGACCTTGGCTGCATGGTGTTTATGTCCTTATGTTTTATGGAAGGTAGAACTTGGGACTAATGATATAGGGTATTTGGGTGATGAAATTTCTAAACAAAGTGTTGAAGGTGTTGAAAGTGTGACTTTGCATCTCTTGAAGCTTATAATAAAATAGGATAAAAAAGAAATGATACAAAGAAGGAATTTTTAATAAAGGGAAGTGGAGCTTAAGCATCTGGAAAACTGTATAATTGTCAATATTATAAAACATGAGAACATGTGTACAGGAGACAACAGGAAAGTTGTGGCCAAGCGACCCTTTGATAAAGAGGTTAACATGGATCAACCTGGTATTCAAGGCAGTGGAAGAATGATGCCAAAGACAATTTGGAGATCATGGGGCTACCATTCCCATCACAGGTCCAGGGTACAAGGGCCTTAGGAACCGAATAATTTCAAAGAAAGGACAGGGATGCTTATGGAACCTCAGCTCTTGCTGCTTGCAGTCTGTTTCCATGCTTCTCAACCACTCCTGGTATAGCTTTGGTGGGTCCTGGAATGACATGGGCTATGTCCAGTGAAGCTGTGGGGTCATGGCTTCCTTCATTTAGATTGCAGCGGATGCCCTGTAAAGCTGTGGAGCTCACAAAGAAAACTGCTGTGGAAGTGAAGCCACCATGAAGAGTTCCCTCTATGAAGAGTCCTGCCCAATGGAGCCATGTGGGCAGGACTACCCCCAGAGAATCCAGACCAGTAGAGCACTGGATATGTGATTTTAGCTCTGGAGAGCTCCAGGCACAGAGCCAATTCAGAGATGGAGCCACAACACAGAACTGTCGTGGGAGCAAGGCTGCTTGAAGCCTTGAGAACACAATGGTTACTGGAAGGTAACCACTGGGCGGAGGTCTTGAGCTATAATATTTAATAATGGTTGCCTTGTTGTATTTTAGTCTTACCTGTTACCCCTTTCTTCTTTCCTATTTCTCCCTATTGGAATCAGTCTTGAGCTATAATATTTAATAATGGTTGCCTTGTTGTATTTTAGTCTTACCTGTTACCCCTTTCTTCTTTCCTATTTCTCCCTATTGGAATGGGAATGTCTATCTTATATGTCTGTCTCGCCATTGTATTTTAGAAGCACATATCATTTTCTATTTCAGAGGTTCATAGGCAAAAAGCAATTTGCCTCAGCACAAATGATACCTTGAGTCCTATCCGTGATTGATTTATATGATACTGAAATAGGACTTGACTTTAGACTTTCGAGTTGATACTATAATTAGTTAAGACTTTTAGAGCTTCTGGAATGGGGGGAATATATTTTGAATGAGAGAACAGCATAAATTTTGCGGGCCCAAGATTGGAAAAGATGTTTTATCCTTATTGTTCTACAGTATTGCTATTGCTATGAATCAAGGGTTTAAGTACGTGTGAGTCTTTATCTGAACTCTTTATTATGTTCCATTGGTTAATTTGTCTATACTTGTTTTTAATTCTCTATTGTTTTGATTACGGCAGCTGTATTTGTATAATAAGTCTGAAATTTGGTTGTTTTTCAGCTGTATATTCTTCTTTATAATTGTCTGAGTTACACTTAGCTCTTTGCATTTCCAGATAATTAAAAAATCAGCTTGTCAATTACCCAGACACACTTGCCCGTATTTTGATCGTGATTATACTAAAGCCAGAGATTAATTTTGGGAGACAAAATATTAATTTGTTTACATAGGTTTTTTTGTATTTTTTCTCAAAAATGTTTTGTAATATTTTGAGTAGAGCTTTACCCCCAGCTTTTTCACGTTTTAGTACTTTCATTCCTAGGCATTTACATTTCTATTATATTAAAAATGATATTTAAAATATTTCAGTCTAATTGTTTATCTCTGATATACTTTTGTATATTCCCTCATATTAAGTTCTGATGAATTCACTCATTTAGTTTGATATTTTATCTGTGACTTTAAAAAATTTTCTACCTACGCAGTTCTGTAATCTGTATATAGTGATGTTGCCTTTTCTTGAAATTAAGGAGGGAGCACAGAAATTGATTAACCAACAATTTCCACTTGTTGAACAGAAGTAGAAATTTTCCAATTATGGTGTTTTTCTTTATTATAAAGTTTTGACCTGCAACATACGTAACTTGTTCTTTTTGTTTGCTTGTTTGTTTTGAGACAAAGTCTCACTCCGTTACCAGCCTGGAGTACACTGGTGTGATCTTGGCTTACTGCAACCTCTGCCTCCTGTGTTCAAGTGATTCTCCTGCGTCAGCCTCCTGAGTAGCTGAGACTACACACACGTGGAACCACTACCAGCTAATATTTGTATTTTTAGTAGAGACGGGGTTTTACCATATTGGCCAGGATGGTCTCAGTCTCTTGACCTCATGATCCGCCCACCTTGGCCTCCCAACATGCTGGGATTACATGTGTGAGCCACCACACCTGGCCCCATAATTGGTTCTTAAAATGTATTTAGCAACTCACCCCATCATTTTACTTTGTTTTGTCTTTTTGCTCCATTTATCGTGCTATTCTGTTTCTGAATAGTGATGTATTCTTTGAAATTCTGTTTATTCTATTCTGTAGATGCTCAGAGATCAGAATCCAAACTGATGATCAATTTTAATAATTATATTCATTTATTTGTTTATTTCATGTTTAATTAAATACATTCTTGGAGTCCCTACTATATATGTAGATACAGTATTTTTAAGTAAGAGAAATGTAATATAAGCAAAAAGGGACATAAGCCCTGTCTCTATGAAGTTTACAATGAGAGGGAGGCAAACATTTTTAATACTCAAGTGGACAAAAGACTCTGCCATCATCAACATGTAGGCACTAAAGCTGCAGAAGACCTCAGCCTCCATCCAGATAGAAAGAGAATAAAGAATATGGATGGCAAAGATTGCAATTCCATCTCAATTCACTGACAATCCATTAATCTGAATTCAGCTACATGATCTCACTTAGATGTGAAAAGCACTAAAAAATTTGTCCTGGCTGGTAGCTCCCTCCCAGCAACACCTCATAAATGGAAGTGGAACATGAATTTCAAATCTCAGCTAGTCATCTCTACCACATTAAGATGCAAACTACTCTATGCCTTTTATATCTGTGGATTTTATATTTTCATCAAATTTGACCATTAATCTTTCAATAGTTTTCCATGCTTGGCCCTGTTCCACAACCTTTTTGGAACTTCAATAACATGAATTCCTTCAGGGGATATTTATTCTTTAAAAAGAAATCTTGCTCTTCTCTTAGCAGCATTTGAATAGTTTCTATTGCCGTGTCTTTAAGTCCACTACCTTTTCATTTGTACTGTCTAATCTTCTATGTGGCCTCTTGAGTATTTCTTTAAATTTCTAGTAATGTATTTTGTACCTCTTAAAGTTTCATGTGGTCATCTTTTTATATCTTCCCTTCTTTCCTCACTTGTTTGCTGAGTTTAATTTTTTTGAAAAAGGCTACATAGCAAATATGTTAGGATTTGCTCTGGTTATATAGTTTCCAATATGTATTCATCTTTACTTTTGGTTTGTTTTCACAATCCTTTAAAAATGTAAAAATCATTACTAGATTACAGGCAATAAAAAAACAAGCTATAAGCCAGATTTAGCCTGGGTTATAGTGTGCTAACCCTTATTTTAAGTAGTTGAATATAGTAATATCTGTTATAAAGTCCTTATCTTCTATTTCTATCATCTCCATATTTTGGTCTGTTTCTAGTGATTTTTCTCTTGCTTATGGGTCATATCTTTTTGTTTATTGACATGGCTAGTACTTTTTATAAAAAACTGTATATTGAACATTGTGAATTTTAAGTTATTTGGTTTCTGGATTTAGATATCTTGAAAGAATCCTGTGCTTTTTTCTGGTGTGTATTAAAGTTACTTTCGGTTCAGTTTGTGTCTTTTGAGATTTGCCTTTAAGCTTTAAGTATTGCATTTTTAAGTGACCTTAACTCCAGGCATAGTTTACTCTCTCTACTGAAGTGTACCCCTTTTGAGATTTCTACTGAATACTCCATTCAGTTATAGTGAACTCTCTATTCTAGCTAGTTGGTGCCTGAACAAATGTCAGCCCTGTGTGCTTTGTTGAAATCATTCATCTTACACATTCCTCTTTGTGTGACTTCATAAAATTTCATCCAATTGCATGCATTTATTAGTATTTAGCAAACACTGATGAAGATAACCTAATGTAGATCTTTTGAGTCCTTTTCTTCTGCAAAGCTTACATTCCCCTTATGCTTCCTCAGTTCTATTTACTGAGCTCAAAGGAACACCATGCTCTGTTTGTATTCCCACTCCTTGTTCTATGGTCCAGAATGTATCTCCTAAGAGAAAGCCAAGTGATTATGGACTCTCCCTCTTAGTTTCTGTCCTTTCTTAGATCACAGTTCTGCATGGACCTGGTCTAATGTTTTTAAATGGTTATTATATATATTTTTCTTAGTTTTAATTTTTAAAGCAATAATGTAAATTTGTTCCCTGTTGCTCTTTCATGGTTATTACTTGATTTAATTTAATTATTTTTTCTCCAAATCTTTAAATAATATAAGTTTTATTGAATAAATGCTTATATTTTTGTCTTATTTAGAGATTCTGAGAAATATTTTAAGCTCAATGTTTAAAAACATGTGCTTATTAATTACTTTCTTTAGTGCATTAACTGTCTCTCATTTTCTCAACATGTCTCTTAGGAAGGTAAATGGAAATTATTGTAGGATATTTGTTAAAAGCATATTTGTGCATTCAAAAATAAACCTTCAAAGCTAAAATGCCATTATACTTTGCTCTTTTTACTTCTCAGAGATGTTTATCTCAATGAATGTTGAATATTTTTCTTTGATCTGTTATACATCTTTTTCTTTTTAATTTCTCTGTTTTAATATGAAAGGAACTGAGGGAGCTAAACTAAAAAATAAAAATATGAGAATCTTTAATTTCCTTTAGAATCATTGAAGATCCAGCTTTCTTCAGAAGCTGGGAAGGTATTATTTGTTGTGCCATGACAAACGTAAAACAAAACTATTAATTTGAAAGCTATGTTATTTACCCAGTTGCTCAATTTTCTTTCCATGAGAAAAGGGTTTCTCCTTAAACACAGCAATGCATAAAGTTGAACTATTAAATGTAACTAGAGACAGTTACAGAAAATTAACTACTGTTCCACATATGTAGTATGATGGCTAATTAATAACAGTGTAATATTTAAATAACTTGCCTAATTAAGAGGCATACAACAGTGATGCCTGTCTTGGGAAGAAATAAAAAGACTCACATAGATGTCAGTTTCACTTGAGTGCTAATGGAAATTTTAGATTTCGCAAGGGAAATTTGCAGAAAAAAAGTGTCCCATGATAAAGTTTGAAATTGGATCGAATGCTTAGCATCTGAAATTGACCAAGTGTACTTGTCTCCTACAATGTACACTTCATTTCTCTTTGGTGATAAGCCTATTTCCTGCACCCCATCCCCAACCCTAGGCCATTTCAGAAAAAAACTAATAGCAAAGCAGAGCGCAGTTGAGATCAGTATCTGAAAAGATGTGTTATAGAAAACTGTTTAGATGTTTTTTGAAGCTGTGTTTATTTTATTATTTTAACAGCCATGTTTGGAGAAGTTTGAATTTATATTATCTTAAATGATATGGTATGGTCTCATACCCAAAGCCAAAACAAGGTCATATATTTTCAATATCTAAATAACTGTCACAGAGATTAAAAATAAATAAAAATTTAATTTCAGAAAAAAGTACATTTGTGAAATCATAGTGAACTATTTTTAAATACCTTTTCACTTTAATACAACTAATGTTTATTTTATTTTATCATGTTTCTCTCTGCTGTATAGGTAAGATACAAAACAGCAGTATATATGAAGTTTACATAAATTCAGTTATTTTAAAGTATAGTAAAACATATTATATGATGATAGGTTTTATTATAATATTTTAAACAATTAAAATAATATTTAATAACATTTTTAACAGCCAAGGTTTTTAATTAATAGATTTAAGTACATTAAGAATTTACAAGGGAATTGATAGTATTGCTCCAGAAAATTGGATTAAATCCAGAGTCCAAAAGGGTTAAATTTTTTAATCCTCATTCTTAAAATTCCACATTATCCTTATTGATTCCATTAGCTGAATTTGTGGTTTCCTTTATGTTTTACAGCAGATTGACTGTGCAAGCTTCTTAACATGCAATTTGCCAACATCTGGTGTATATAAATGTATATACATATACATATATAAAAATTAAATGACTTTAAATCTTACAACCTTTATACTTTTCCTAGAACAAAAGTAGAGAATCCACCATCATTTTTATTACTCACTGTATTATCTGTATGTTAAGCAACCACATTCTGAAGCAATCACAACTTCTAGTTAACCTCAAGGGAAGTCTAAAGTATTGAATGTCATTGCTTTACTGTTTAAGCGAAAACATATTACTCTTAAGCCTTGGCCAAAGATGGATGTTCTGATTTATTATGGTATTTATAATTCATCATGGTATTTTTTCTGACATATCTAGAAAGACTAAACTAAACTTTTGAAGACAATGAGATAAAAGTATAGTAATATAGTCAAAACAAGAGATGTTTTATCTTTAGGGAGCAATGATGCATGCAAAAATTTGTGTGGACTCTTCATTCAGCCTCCTAATCTGCATCAACTACGGCCTTCCTCAGTTATCCCTCCATAGAGCAGCTAGATGATCTTTTCAAAACCTAAATCCAATTATCTCATATCTCCACTAAAAACACTTTAATGTTCCATACTATGAATAAATTCCATACTCTTGTCAGAAATGTCCTACAAGGTCTAACCCTTAGTTGCCCTTCCAATTGCATTTGGTACTAAATAGCCCCTCACTCTTTTTGCTGTAGCACTCAGGCCCATTATCTTTGGTAAAAGTGTCAGTGAAGCTGCTGGAAACACTCTTCCCTCTGCTTTTCATCCAGTTACTGTTTACTATTCATGCTTTGAGTTTCCAGTCTAGCATCACTTTCTCAGGAAATTCTTGTTCCTTAATTCTTGAACTAGTTGAAGGCCCCAAACATACAGCAGTAGCACTAAATATTCCTTCTTCATAGGACCTGCCAGAAATGTAATTTTATCTATTCATTTTCTCATTTGCTTAGAGCCTGACTCACTAATAGAATGCTCTGTGAGAGCATGGATCATGAAAACATTGAATAGTCATTATAGTCAGATTATATGGTTTCTTCCTGGTACTTGGCAGATTTCAATGAATACTTTTTGAACAGATGACAAAATGAATAAATTTTGTTTCACAGGAAGTTTATACAAATAACCAATATGATCCTATGTGCATCTTGTGCCTTTAAGGAGATGGTTCTATGGAACAACCTTCTGTTAACCTCTCATTTTCTGTGAATTGTTGGATAGAAACGTAGGCATCATTTATTAAACAAGCAAGCCTGGAGGCCACAACAGAGTAATGATGAAAGAATAGAAGCCTCTATTCTGTCATTTACATGACATGTGCCAACTCATTTGGAAAAAAGAACAAGCCATGGTACTTAGCAGCAAGAGCACACCACTGGATTCAAGAGTTTCATGGTTTGTTCTAATGCTGCCTTTTACTTGTCACAACTCTGCTATAAGTTCTTTTTAAAGTAACTTAGGTAGTATGCACTTCTATGAATTCATAATTACACTAATTATGTTGTTTTTTAAAATATTGCCTTGAATTAACATTCAATTAGGGACACCAAGCCAAATGTTATTTTAATCTATATTTACTGAAGCAAAGTTTACCTATTTCACCATTTGTCAGATACTGATTCTATGATAGTCTCTGTAATAATAAACAGATTAAACAGAAGTGCTGAGCATAGAACTTGGTACAAGAATTGACATGAACATCGGTTTGAATGCTGAAGGAACTGAGTTTGTATCTTCGTTTTCAAGTGAAAATTAGTCATACCTTTTGGTTGAAATTATTTTGCTATAAAATAAAAATTTCCTTGAAGTGAGCTATTTTCTGGGTTGTTCTTTGTTCTGTGTGTCAGGAGTTTATTTATCTGCATTGTGAGTCTAGATTGAAGAAATTCAGAAATCATTTAGAGAAATTGATTTCTATGTCTTGGAGATTAAGGGATATAATATATTATTATTATTTAAATGATGGCTAAAATATTTAAATATCTGTTGCAAACCCAGAATACTACATTTTAAAAGAAACTGCATTTCCACAGAGGTTGAGCAAATGGGTATGTTTTCATTTGACTAAATGCAGGATTGTTCTGTTGGAGTTCTGGCTTGACATGGTCTTACATCCTGCCCAAGAGGCCAATCTGGAAAGATGAGGAGACATACGGAAAGAAGGCGGAACTGTACTGTTCTATATCCGTAGCATGAGAGGGAAATGTAAGCAGCCAGCTGGAGGGACACACCCACAGTAATACAACTGATGGGGACAGCTCTGTGGATCCCATGAAAGGGTCTATGAGTGAAGGAATCATCTTTCTTCGTCTGCCAAAATGCTTAGAAACCAATGCCTAATTAGTGTTAGGAAAATAAGAGTATTCAGATCCCCTGATCCTTCCTACTTGTAACCCCAGGAGGCTTACAGAGAGCTCAGTGATAAGGGGAGGATGGATAGAAATACTAGCAGGGAAAACAAGAGAAGACCTATTTCTCTACCTCACCTTTGCCCTACCTCTGCTCCATCTGCCACAAGCCCAAGGTCTGGGAGCAATTAAGCTTAATCAAAATGAAGTCAATTTTTTTTTGATTACCTAGGTCTGGATGTACTAATTGATGGATTGTGATATTTAAGTTAATTCATTTATTTTTAAATGAAAAAAATTATGTATATTTATCATGTACAAATGATGTTTTGAAATATGTGTTCATGGTGAAATGGCTACATTGAGGTAATTAACATATGCCTTCATATACTTACATTTTTAAGATGAGAACACTTAAACTATAATCTCTAAACTGTAAGATTTTTTATTTAATCTGAGTATGATCCATAATGTTATATGTCTGCTTCAGATTTTATCCAGAGAAAGGATAAATAGCTCATTGAGCTGGTTTAAATAGATTGTGCATCAGTCATACTGTGAATATGTACCAGTGAAATAATTTATTATCAAAGCAATATTCAACCTTGGTGTTGGCACTTGAGAAGGCGAAGAATAGAGTGGTTTATGGTTGGGGGTAGAGATAGCAGGACAGGTTTACTAGAAGGTTTAGGTGTTGAAGGCATTGGTGAAAATATTTGTAGCAGTATGTCACATGGTCTAGACAGGACAACTAGTTCATTTTAAATATCTAACAAACGTAAAAGAGAAAGGGCAAACAATAAAATTTAAAAAATATCCAGGAGCTGGTTTTTTGAAAAGATCAACAAAATAGACAGACCCCTAGCCAGATTAATAAAAAAGAAAAGAGAGAATAACCAAATTGATGCAATAAAAAATGATCAAGGGGATATCACCACAGATTCCAAAGAAATTCAAACCATCATCAGAGATTATTACAAACAACTCTATGCACACAAACTAATAAACCTGGAAGAAATGGATAAATTCCTGGACACTTGCCTCCT
>NW_016107565.1:2101157-2134177 GCF_001604975.1 Cebus imitator | reverse complement strand
TTTTTTTTTTTTACTTTCTACCCATCATGGAATTGAATAGAAAAATGTTGCACATCTCGATTTATTCAAGTTCTAGAGTTATCGGTCACATCAAATAATGATTGGTTATTATGGAGTGAGAGTTTTCCTCAAAAACTTGAAGGAATTCCCTGAGTTGGACAAGGCAATAACATAAGTAATGAAACAATTTATTGCATGAATGAACTTGTAACCTATTAACTTGACTGGCCTAAACAATTTTATGATAAGGCAAATGTCCCAGCTTCAATTCCTTTATGAAATTCCTTTATGAAACAAGAGCTTTTTTTATGTTTTCATTCCAAACACAGCTACTCATATAATCACACTGTTAGCGTCTACTATCAACCAAAAGTAGACTAGCAGAGAGTCTATGGCCCCAATTTGGAAAATTAGAATCATAGATCCAAATGTAAGGTCACTCAAAAAGTGATTTATGATGTTGTATCTATGTACATTATATGACTACTTAGTAAAAGATACATTGTTTGATGTCATAGGAATACATTTCTAAAGATATGTTAGTTACATTATTATTTCTCTGTAAACAAAATATCCTGGATATGTCATATACTTTTATTTGAATCATATTTCTACAAGCATTTTTCAATAACTTCTGAAACACACCATAGACATGAACTATATCATATTATCTTTTAAATTATGTCTTTGTGTTGTACATACCTGCATTAAAAAACAAAAAAAAATCCTCCATTAACAAAGTGATCAAAGATTTCCCATCACAGACTTTAAGATACATGTTTCCTTTGTTTAATTCACTTTATTACTTAAACATGAAAAGAAAGTCTTAATTCTATTATCCTAACATCTAATTTTGGAGTGTAGATGTTTTGCTTACTTTTATTGCTATTTCAACCAGTTGCTATAAAAATGTTATGATACAGATTATATTTGTATATGTGCTTATAAGTTTTTTATAAACTCCTCATTTTATTTAATCTCTATGATTATGTTATGCACTTTGTATCACATGTGGACTGTTATTTTTATCCAAACATGTTGACTTGCTTTTCTCTTAATAACATACAACTGAGCAATTGCATTTATCTTAATAACTTACAATTGAACATTTTGTCATTTTTAACAGCTGAAGATGCTTGTGGAGGAACAATGAGAGGATCCAGTGGCATCATATCCAGCCCTAGTTTTCCTAATGAGTACCATAACAATGCTGATTGCACTTGGACCATTGTAGCAGAGCCTGGGGACACAATTTCACTCATATTTACTGATTTTCAAATGGAAGAGAAATATGATTACTTAGAAATAGAAGGTTCTGAGCCACCTACAATATGGTAAGTGAATAGCTTCTATTAACCTAGCATTGATGTTGTTGAAGCAAACTAGGGAACAGAACAACTGAATGTGGATTTTTACAGGTTTGGATATTTTAAAGATCTTGTAGGAAAGTTATGAGAGGAGGTTGTCAGATCTGAGGGATATTTTGAAGCTGGACAATTTACATAAAAAATAGATTGAAATTTTTGAAATACAAAGCCTCCCATTGGTATTATTTTATCATTCAATCAGTAAAAAGTAATCTATGACTTTATCAAAACTTGTATAAACAAATAAAATTCATTCCTACTGTAAACTACAGTTGTGTTTCTTAGCATGCCAGTCCATACTTGATGTTTTCTCTCAAATTAATTGAATAGCCTTGGAAGTAATTTGCCCTTGTTTAAGTAGACTTTTTATATACCTTTATATCTGAAAGCAAAAATTAAACACCATCACCCAGGGAAATATGGTTTGTTTCTTAGGAAACTCAAGGCATGATCTAATGAAACCTGCAAAGTATTCAGAACATGCTTTTAAGACATAGTATTTTTAAAGTAAAATGTTTATGCTATTTTAAAAATTTGTATCTCATGATATCATTGAGTAGATTATGATTCAATAACTGAGTGAAAGAAAGAATGGTAAGATGACATTGATAAAGGAAAGAGATAGACAAACACTAGACTAGAAAGGACCTTTTAAGCCATATAAAGATTTGCTAAGAAGCATGGGAATTTATCTAAAACAATTACATGAAAAGGTTTGAATTTGCAAATGATTATTCTTATTGAAATGAAGAGACTGATTTGAAGAAGGGCTAAATTAGCTGTAGGAAGGTCACTTAGAGATGATTGCAGTATTCCAAAAAAAGATTATGGTAGCTTGAATTAGACTCATATTAATGAGATAAGGAAGTAGACTGAGTTGAGAGATACTGATGATGTATAATCAAAAGGACATTGTAATGGACTGGGGGGTGATAAAAAAGTATTAAAATAAAACCTGGCTTTCTGACCTGAACAAACGGTGAAGGCAGTAGTAATATTCACAAAATGGGAAATTGCTGAAGAAAGATCAAGTTCGGAATGAGAACCCTATAAATACTGAGATTTGTTTTGAATATATTTAGTTGGAACATTGTTTGAGATGTGAAATTAAAGCCATCTAATAGACAACTATATCTCTTACATGATTTAATAATTTAGAGCAAAAGCACAACACTTATATTTAATTAATATTGATGGTAAGTAAACCAACAGGCAACGGTATAATTGGATAGATAGGGATAGGATAAAATGAGAAGACAAGGGGGACTAGGACTGAATCTGAAAATTAACAACATATAAGGCCGGGACTTAGAAGGATGAAACAGCAAAGAAAACTGAGGGAATTCATTTGAAGCGGTATCAGAAGGAAGTCTTAAGAAATAAAGTTTCATGCAGACAAGGAAAGAAGAGTGAAGAAAGAAAGCAGACAGCATTGTGGACTGCTGCTAAAACGACACTATGTAAATGTTTTTAAAATTTTACAGTTTCCTGGGCTTCAGAAAAAAGTACAAATCATTTCCTTAATTATAAATCCTACATTTCATGATAGAACAAAAGTAACACACTTATATATACCTACTTATTTCCTGCTCTATGTTTAGGCCCTCAATACTCAGAGTTACATGCCTTTAATTATTCCCATGATAAATTTGTATCAGAATGCAATAAGATCCACCTAAGTTTTGTGTTCAAATGCTAGATAATTTTAAAACTATTGCTTGAGAAATTGCTACTTCAGTGGTGATTCACATTCAAGTCATAACAAGGTAGATGATAATGCCATATATCTTTTAATAATTGTAACATATTTTACTATATAAGTGATCCTATTAAAATGGCAGTTTTTAACTTGACCAATATTTTACTACTAGATATAGTAAAGGAAAATGAACACTGTTTTATACTACTAGTTCCTGACCTACAACCAAACTCTAGAAACCAAATCTGTCACATTTACTCTGGATTATAATGCCTCCATTTATGTTCATATAGTCACTTTCTTGTTTCAGATTAAATATTCTTAATAATGATTTGTTTATCTTCTTATCAATCTAAGTTGTTTCAACAATATAGCTTGTCCAATAACAGCATCAGATCTACAAATTTCTTTCATCTGTTTTCTCCTTTAAATGACACTCTGCCACTGTATTTATTTTCATCTGCCTTAGAAAGAAAATAGCAACTAAGAAACGTATTGTTTTGGTTCTTTTTAAATTAATGTTACAGTGAAAGTTTAGGTAGACCTGTCAAAATCTTTCTTATATGCTAAATAAAAAATAAAATCATTTGGCATGTTTCAAGAAAATGACACAAATGTTCAAACTGTATTTCTATAAATGCCAATATAAAGATATATAGAATTGGTAAACTAATAATATTATATATACTCACTTCAGTATCATAAAATAACATTCCTTTTAAAATGTATTACTTACAGAATTTGTGTATTAAATGATCTGTAAATAATTAAAATAAAACTTTTTAAACTCTGGCCCTGTAATCCCCTTAAATCCTTCAAGATTCTCCTATCTTTTTAAATACATGGTCATCAAAATAACACACTTTATTTCATGTAGCATTATATCAAGCAGTCTTCCTTGTAACTATGCACTGTTCATATAACATATTCAATTCATAATAGCATTCAAAACCAAGGTGAACAGGGAGACCTTCACATCCTTTTGATTAAAATTACAAATAATTATTCTGACTTCAGAGCCTTCATTCAGAGACTGGAAACTTGTCACTAGCTACAATATATTATAGTTATATTCTTGAAGTGCACAGAGTGTGGCAAGGCTTAATGAGCCTGTTTTTGACTTTGGTCACACAGACTAAACCAGCCCAACAATTGTGCTGCAAAAAAAAATATTTACACTTAGTCCATGCTTTACTTGCAGACTATATATACTAAGTTGTTAGGTTCTTGTTTATTTAAAAAAAAAAATCAGTAGCATCACTGCATAATCCAACAGGAATGCAATTCATTCATTTAATTAATTATTACTGGTGGATAAAACTGTATGTGAGACCTGAAAAATGTCAACTGATCCATTATAGTGAAGTAAAAAATGACATAGCATAAAGATGCTTGTATTCTAGTTTCAACTTTGACTCCTTGTTGATGGAAGACAATGGGTAAGTCATGTCGCCTCCCTAGATCTCAGGTTTCTCACTTATAACATCCAAGGTTTCTCTTAATTCTGATATTATGGCATTCTCTGCTTAAGTGCTATAGCAGAAACAAAGAACTAAAAAGTTAACTAAATACAATACTTCATAAATAACTATTTACAAATCCTTGGATGAAGAGTTGGATTTGATACTCTTAAAGTTATTTCCAAACTTAAATAATGGAATTCAATACTCTTAAAGTTATTTCCAAACTTAAACAATATCATGGAATTGGCCAATTGTCAAATGTGTATTATTGGATTTTTAATAGAATTCCATTTATTCAATGTTTATTCAACAAATACTTGTTGGGGTATCTGCTTTCTAAGAGCATTATTCTAAGGGCTTCTATTTCTAAAACACCAGAGAGGCCTGCTTCTGCAGAGCTTACGCTCTACCAGGGGATAAAGACAATAAGCAGTAATCAGCATAAATGAGGTACATATATACTTGATGTAGACAGTGATAAGAAAGAAAAGGTGTGGAAGAGTAAGAGAGGTCAGGAGAACAAGAATGTTGTGATGAGTATGTAGCTTACCTAATTGAAAAGTTGAGATTTGAGCAGTCTTGAAGACTATAAGGAAGTTAATCAACCGGTTGAGTCCTTAGGCAGAAATGGCACCTAGAGCAAGGTACATAAAGCAGAGTGGGCCTTATTGTGTTGTAGGATGACCTAAGAAGCCATTGTGGCTAGAGAATAGTAACGATGGATGAAGGCAGTGGGAGAGAAAGAGAAATAAAGATAATTAATAGAGCCTGGCTCAAGACTTTTAATAGATAATTAATAGAGCCTGGCAAAAGACTTTGGCTTTTAGTCTCGAAGAAATGTGAATTCATTGGAGGGGCTTGAGCACAGTAGGGACATGATTTACATTATCACTTAAAAAAAATAGTCACTATGGCTGCCATGTAGAGAATAAACTATAGGGGGAAAGATAAAAGAACAAAGATTATTTGTGGCAGGAAAGTGAGAGTTTATAATTATGAAATAAGAAAATAGCACTGGAGGTGAGAGGAAATTATTGGGTTTTCAGGATAAACCATAGAATTTAATTGAGATGTGAAGTTGGAGAAAAAAGAAAAAAAATAGCTCTAAAGAATAGCTCTAATAACCTACTAATTCAGATCCCAGATTATTTGGCCTGCAGAACTGAGCAAATACAATTTACATTAGGAAATATTGGGAAGGCTATTGATGAAACATTTTTGGAGGGATGTTGTGGAGCTTAAATTTGGACCTGTTAAGCTTCAGATGACTAACATGTCTGTAGTTGAAAATTTCAAGGAGACAATTGGATATACAAATTTTAGTTTCCAGTCAAAGATGAGGGCCAAACTTCTAAATTTGGAAATCTTTAAGTGGAAGTAATTATTCCGGTTTATACAAGTTGAAATGATTATTAAATTAAAAAAAAAAAAAGAAAAAGGAACTAATACCTGAATCCTAAGACACTCCAAAACTAAAAAGTCAGCAAAATTAGGATAAACCAGTAAAGGAGATTAAGGATGAGAGTAAATGAGATAGGAGGAAAAACAAGAAAGTACAGTTACCTCTTAGTATCTTCAGGAGATTGGTTCCCAGACCACCCCTGCTTATACAAAAATCTTGGGATGCTAAAGTTCCTTATATAAAATGTGGTAATATTTGCATACAACCTACACGCATGTGTCCATATATTTTAAATAATCTCCAGGTTATCTACAATACCTAATATAATGCAAATGCTCTGTACATAAATTTTATACTGTATGGATCATTTTGTGGTATTATTGTTGTATTGATATTGTTTTTTTTTAAAATATTTTTGATTTGTGATTGGTTGAATCTGCTAATATGGATCCCACAGACATAGAAGATTGACTGTATAAATATTCCTGGAAACCAAATGAAAAAATTATCATGGAATTGGCCAGTTGTCAAATGTGTATTATAAGCTACTAAAATAAGCTCCAAAAGTGATCACTGGATGTAGTTACGAGGGGTCATTGGGTAACTCTGATGAAAATAATTTTGTAGGTGACAGGCTGACTGGAGAGGTTTGAAGCCAGAATTGGAAGAGATATTATAGACAATTACTATAAATAAATTGTTCAGAAAAGTGCAAAAAAGACAGAGTGGTGGGACAATAGGTTAAAAAGAAAGTAGGAAGGGAAGAATATTTTTCTCCTTTTTTAGAGTTTATTATAAAATATGTTCCCAAATTAATCAATGAATTTAGTAACATGGAAGTTACTGATAACTTTGATGAAAGTAATTTTGTAGTTGACAATGTGATTGGAATAGTTTTAAGGGAGAATCTGAGAGCAGATATTATAAATAATTTGTATAAATTATTCAGGGAAGTTTACAAGAAATAGATGTAGGTAGTTAACATAATAGATGCACATAGTTTTGGGGTACATATGATAATTGAATACATTCAAATAATTTATAACAAGTCAGTGTCCTTGGGATAACCATCACCGAAAACATTTGTCTTTTCTGTATGCTAGAATCATTCAAATTATTCCCTTCTAGCTACTTTGAAATATACAATAATTTATTGTAGACTATAGTGAATTAGTTTGCAAATATAGGATGCAAATATATGATCTGTTAGAAGAAATAAGACCTAGTGATACACAGATTAGTAGAATGAGAAGAATTTTTATTTATTTATTTTTGTGGTTTTGCTCTGTAATTGGGAGAGTTAATACTGTGATGCAAATCATATATCAGCCATTGAAAACTTAATAATAAAGAAAGTGGGAGGGCGTCACTTAAGCAAAGTGAAAGACTAAAGACAGTGAAAGTAATGTTTCCTTTGAAAATCTGTCAGTGAAAGGAAGGAGGAAAAAATTATAGTAACTAAAGAGTGAGACAGAAGAAGAAAGTGAAAATTAAAAGACCATTTAGGTGGCTGCTCTATGCCAGAGACTGAAAGGAATTTAATTAATTTGGAAGCTCTGCATATGGAAATAAAAGTTTATAGGTGATTTTCAAAGACTAGAATTAGGGAATGAGTGATTTAATTTCACAAAGAGTAATAGTGATTTCTTCAGATTAAATTATGGAAAATATGTAAATAATAAAAGAAAGGTCAGAAAGACATTTTCATACGTTGGGCACAGAAGATAAATAGTGATTTCAATTTGTAATGTGTAGGTTGCCAAAAAGCAGGATTTCCACAAGAATATGTCCCATCATACATGTGACTTACTTATGATATACAGTTTGAAGTAAGAATGAGAATTTATAAGTCATTTAAAATGAAATACTAGCTTAAATCAAGGGAATAATATGGTTACCAAGATAAGAATATTAGTGAAAACATGGCATGCAGGTTATATAACATAGAAAATCTATTTAATTGTATTCAAATTAATAATCCAATAAGGTATGTAATACATTTTGTTTTATTTAAATAGTTTTGCAGAATTATTTATTTTTATTTGTAGTTAAAGTAATACTAAACATTTAAACTAACAAATTTAGTCAATACACATTTCCAGTGAAGGCTGATGCTAATCTAAAGCTATTTCCTCCATTTGTGCACTGTTCCTTCTAAACTACTCAAGAGGGTCATGCCCCATTTTTCTTAATTCCTTTCTATAACATCAATTTTTGCTCCCTGATCAATCACGATTCAACTACTTTACCCATCATTTGACTGGAACTGCCTTTTACAAAATAAACAATAACTTCTTAATTTCTAATTTAATACTTATCTCACTTGATTTATGTGCAACATTTGACTTTGTTAATTATTACCTCTTTTCCAGAGCATCTTTTACTTTTAGTCACTGGAGTGTCTTTTCTTTCTTGTATCTTTTTCTGTTACTCATTGACTATATCCTTTCAGACTTTTTCTTTTGTTTTCTTTTCTTCCGTCATTCATTCTGTATATGTTTGTAACTGCGCAGCTTTTTTTCTCATCTTATCTTTTGTTTCTGTTCACACTACTTTGGAATGCATAAATTTCTGACTTCCACAATCTTAAGACTTTGCAATTTTTCTCCTTCCTATTTCTCTCTTGCTTTGTTTCTATTTGTACACATATCTTTCCACAAATAACAGGATCTTAATGAGAACTTGGATCTCAAAATAAACAGAATGATTAGCCCTGAACATTTCACACCATTTGTGAAATGTATAAGTGATTTTTGTTTCACATAAAATTTGACATCATTGACAATCTGCTTTTATCTTTTTTTCCCAATGGTCGTACATGATTTGATTGAAGTTACATAAATTAGTTTGGATTAGGTTCAACTGTGAATAAAAGAAAATATACAAAATGCAAACAAAAACCAAGAGGCTAAAACAAGACACAAGTTGTTTCTGTTTTGTTATTGGTTGGTTGTTTTTAGCGCAGGTTTCTGGAGGTAGGCATTTACAGGAACCCCACCACCACTACCTAGTATAAACACTCAGGATCCATTTATATGATTGCTCTACTTGTAGGTTATCTTCATTCCCAAGATCATATCTTTTTCAAGTCGAGCCATTAAGCTACAGTCCAAACGGCAGGAAGAACAAGGAAAAGGAAAACCCAAAAGGCAGTCATCAGCTATCTGTTAAACAAGGTTTTGGTTGCTGACCTACATTCTCTATTTCATTTTCTCCTGTTTCTGCTTATATCCCATTGGCCAAAATCTAATTACATGGCTATATGGCTGTTAGAGACATAGGGGAAGGTAATCCTTATTCTGGCTAGTCATCACCCAGCTACGATCCTATTTTTAGTAAAGAAAAGGAGAAAAGGTATTAGGGGATAATTAATAATCTCTGATACATGGTTTTTATTGATGCAGTTCCTCTAGGATAAGTGTGTATAATGAATACTCACTGGTATACATGTTATAGAAATATGCATGTTTTTATGTTTATGTCTATACTGGCATGGATAGATGCAGTATTAGAAAGTAAACTTTCCTCTGAAAATCTGTCTGTGAAAGAAAGGAGGAAAAAATGACAGTAACTAAAGAGTTAGACAGATGAAGAAAGTGAAGATTAAAAGACCGTTTAGGAGACTGCTATATGTCAGAGGTTGTAAAGAATTTAATTAATTTGGAAGCTCTGCATATGGAAATAAAAGGGCAAAGTATGTTTATCAAAGAATAGAATAAGGGGAATGGGTAATTGAATATCACAGAGAATATGATCTTTATTCCCAAGAATAGATATCACAAATAAGGTATAGACATCACATATATGGGTATACATATATAGATACACAGATATGAATGTGTATATATTTGCATATACACATACAGGAATAAATATAGGTATACATATATAGATATACAGACATCTTTGTGTCTTTACCTGTCTGTGAATCTATATGCATATATATGTAATTTATATATCTTTTATATATGTTATATACATGTGTATATGTATGTATATCAGAGCTCACAGATCCACATTGACCAATACTGCTCAAATAGTGTTCTTGTAATACCTACATCAGAAGTACCTGTGATGTTTGTTGAAGTACAGATTTCCTAGCTCCCACACAAATCTATTGCTTTGCATTTGATAGGCAAGGATTCAGGAAATCTGCAAATGAGGTGATTCCAATGTTCAACTGCTATCATATAAATTAATGCAATAAATTTGGTTTCATCATTACTGCAACTATGTTATGTAACTATACAAGTATCTCTCAAGAACTGAATTTTTTTTTCCAAAATGGTGTATTATTTTGTTGCTTTTCATTTTTTGTTTTTGTGGGTATACATATATAGACACACAGATATGAACGTATGTATATATGTATATACATATACAGGTATAAATGTAGGTATCCATATACATACATACACAGACATCTTTATATAGTTGTATATATTTATGAGTTACATGAGATAGTTTGATACAGACATGCAATGCATAACAATCACATCAGGGCAAATAAGGTGCCCATCACCTTAAGCATTTATCTTTTGTGTAACTAACAATCAGATTATAGTTGTTTTCCAATGTACAATTACATTATTTTTCCAATGTACATTTAAATTATTTTTGACTTCAGCTATTCTGTTGTGCTTGCAAATACTAGGTCTTATTTATTCTTCCTAACAATAATTTTTATAACTGTTAGCCATCCTCATTTCCCCCAACATCCCCAATACCATTCTCAGCCTCTGGTAACCATCCTTCTACTCTCTGCCTGTATGAGTTCAATTATTTTAATTTTTAGCTCACAAATAAGTGAGAACATGTGAAGTTTGTCTTTCTGTGCCTGACGTATTTTATTTAACATAATTACCTCTACTTCCATTTATGTTGTTACAAATAGCAGGATCTCATTCTTTGCTTTAGCTGAATACTACTTCATTTGTGTATATTTTCTTTATCTACTCATCTTTTGATAGATGCTTAGGTTGATTCCAAAGCTTGGTTATTTGTGAGTAGTGCTATAATAAACATGGGATTGCAAGTATCTTTTTGGTATACTGATTTCCTTTCTTTTGGGCATATATCTAGCTACGATTGCTGGATCATATGGTAGTTATATTTTTAGTTTCTTGAGAAACCTCCAAACTGTTCTCCACAGTGGTTGTAGCAATTTACATGCCCGCCAAAAGGGCATGAGGGTTCCATTTTCTCTACATCCTCACCAGCATTTGTTATTGCCATTTGAACTGGAGTGAGATATGGTTTTTTGCAGTTTTGATTTGCATTCCTCTGATGATAAGTAATGTTGAACACTTTTTCACATACTTGTTTTTCATTTGTATGTATTCTTTTGAGCAAAGTATATTCAGATCTTTTACCCATTTTTAAATTGGTTTATCATTTTTTTTTCCTGTAGAGTTCTTTAAGGTCCTTATATGTCCTGGTTATTAATCCCTTGTCAAATGGGTAGTTAGCAAATATTTTCCTCCATTCTGTGGATTGTGTCTTCCCTTTTTGATTGTTTGTTTTGCTGTAGCTATTGCAACATATCAAAAACATAGGGTTTGGTGTGTTGTATTTTCACTAACATTTGTTTTCAGAAACTTTTCAGTTTTCTCCTTATTTCTTCATTGACACACAGGTCATTCAGGAACATATTGTTTAATTCCTATGAGTTTGTACAGTCTCCAAAATTCCTCTCATTCTTAATTTGTAGTTTTGTTCCATTGTGGTCAGGGAAAATGCTTGATATTATCTCAATGTTTTTGAATGCTTAAGACTTGTTTTGTGACATAACATATGGTCTATCCTTGAGAACGAACCATGTGCTGAAGAAAAGAATGTGTATTCTGCAGTCATTGAATGAACTGTTCTGTAGACATCTATTAGGTCCATTTGGTCTATAATGCAGATTAAGTCCAATGTTTCTTTGGTGATTTTCTGTCTGGAAGATTTGTCCAATGCTGAAAGTGGGGTGTTGAAGTCTCCAGCTATCATTGTATTGGTGTCTATCTCTGTCTTTAGCTCTAATAATATTTGCTTTATGTCTGTGTGCTCTAGTGCTGGGTGAATACATATTTAAAATTGTTATATATTTTTGCTGAATTGACTGCTTTATCATTATGTAATGACCTTCTTTGGCCCTTCTAATTCTTGCCAATCTATTTTGCCTGATATAAATATAGCTACTCCTGCTCTTTTTTGATTTCCATTGACCTAGAATATTTTTTTCTTCCCTTTATTTTCAGTCTACGTGGGTCTTTATAAGTGAAATGTGCTTCCGGTAGGCAATGTTAGGTCTTGTTTTTTTTTTTTTTTTTTTTTTTTTTNTTTTTTTTAAATCCATTCAGTCAGCTACTCTGTGTCCTTTGATTGGAGAGTTTAGTCCATTTACATTCAATGTTGTTATTGATAATTAAGGACTCATGCCATTTTGTTATTTGTTTTCTGGCTGTTTTGTGGTCTTCATTTTCTTTTTTTTTCTTTTCATTTATTTATTTATTTATTTAGACAGAGTCTTGCTCTATCTCCAGGATGGAGTACAGTGATGTAATCTCAGCTCAATGCAACCTCCGTCTCCCGGGTTCAAGTGATTCTCCTGCCTCAGCCTCATGAGTAGCTGGGATTACAGGCACACACCATCACACCCAGCTAATTTTTGTACTTTTAGTAGAGATGGGATTTCACCATGTTGGCCAGGATGGTCTTGGTCTCCTGACCTTGTGATCCAACCCCCTTGGCCTCCCAAAGTGCAGAGATTGTGGGTGTGAGCCACTGCACCCACTGGTCTTCTTTTTTCTTTGTTTCCTTCCTGTCTTCCTTTGAGTGATGGTGATTTTCTCTGGCAGTACGATATAATTTATTGCTTTTTATTTTTTGTGCATCTGTTATATGTTTTTGATTTGAAGTTACCATGAGGCTTGCAAAAACTATCTTATAATCCATTATTTCACACTAATAACAAGTTAACACTGCTTGTATATACAAACAATCAAAAAGAAAACTAATAAAAACTCTACACCTTAACTTTGTCCTTCAATTTTTTAACTTTTGTTGTTTCTATTTATATCTTATTGTAGTGTCTATGTCTTGAAAAGTTGTTGTAGCTATTATCTTTGATTGGTTCATCATTCAGTCTTTCTACTTAAGATAACAGCATTTAAACACCAGTTACAGTGTTATAATATTCTGTGTTTTTCATTGTACTACTTTTACCAGTGAGTTTTGTACCTTCAGATGATTTCTTAATGCTTATTAACGACCTTTTCTTTCTCATTGAAGTACTTCCTTTAGCGTTTCTTGCAAGATAGATCCGATGTTGATAAAATCCCTTAGTTTTTGTTTGGAAAAATTGTTATTTCTCCTTCATGTTTCAAGGACATTTTCACCATATACACTATTTTAGAGTATTTTATTTTTTTTCCTTTGCACTTTAAACACCACTCTCTCCTGGCCTGTAAGATTCCCACTGAGAAGTCTGCTACCAGACATATTAGAGCTCCATTGTATGTTATTTGTTTCTTGCAGCTTTTAGGATCCTTTCCTTATCCTGACCACTGGCAATTTGATTATTAAATGCCTTGAGATAGTCTTCTTTGGGTTAAATCTGCTTTGTGTTTTATAGCCTTCTTGTACTTGGATATTAATATCTTTACCTAGGTTTGGGGAGTTATCTCTTATTATCCTTTTTAATATACTTTTTATTCCTATCTCTCCATCTCTCTATGTCCTCTTTAAGGTCAATAACTCTTAGATTTGCCCTTTTGAAGTTTTTTTCTAGTTCTTGTAGACGTGTTTTATTCTTTTTTCTTTTGCATTCTCTAATATAAGACATTTTCAAATAGGTGTTTTCAAATAGCCTGTCTGCAAGGTCACTAATTCTTTCTCCTGCTTGTTTAATTCTACTGTTTAAAAATATTGATGCATTCGTCAGTATGCCAATTGTATTTTTTAGCTCCAGAATTTCTGCCTGATTATGTTTAATAATTTCAATCTTTTTGTTAAATATGTCTGACAGAATTCTAAATTATTTCTCTGTGTTATCTTGAATTTCTTTGAGTGTCCTCAAAACAGCTATTTTGAATTCTCTGTCTGAAAAGTCATGTATCTCTGTTTCTTCAGGAAAAATCCCTGGTGCCTTATTTAGTTTGTTTGGTGATGTCATGTTTTCCTGGAGGGTTTTTGTGCTTGTGCTTGTTTGTCAGTGTCTGGAAATTAAAGAATTAGGTATTTACTGCAGTCTTCACAGCCTGGGCTTATTTGAACCTGTCTTTCTAGGAAAAGCTTTCCAGGTATTTAAAAAGACTTGGGTATTGTGATCTAAGCTGTATCTCCGTTAGGAGGCGCCCAAAGCTGAGAAATGCAATGGATCTTGCAGGCTTGTAGAGGTATCACTTTGTTGGTCTTGGGTAATATCTGGAAGAATTCTCTGGATTACGAGGCAGAGACTCTTGTTCTGTTTCCTTACTTTCTCCCAAACACAAAAGTTTCTCTCCCTGTGCTGAGCTGCCTGCAGCTGGGGGTGGGATAACACAAGCCCTCCTGTGGACACCAGCACTGGGACTGTGCTGAGTCAAAGCTGAAGCCAGTATAGACCTGGGTCTCGCTGAAGGCCCACTGTTACCACTATCTGGCTACCACCTATGTTTGCACAAGGTTTTATGGCTCTACACACAGCCTGTAGTGAAGCTAGCAAGGCTGTGTACTTCCCTTCAGGGCAGCAAGATCCCCCAGGCTCTGGTGGATTCAGAGATGCCATGCTGGAGCCAGACTGGAGTCAGAAATATTAGAAATTTACTTGGTGTTTCACTGTACTGCGGCTGAACTGGCTGAACTGGCACTCAAACTGTGAGATGCAGTCTTCCTACTCTTCCCTTCCCTTAAGGCAGAGTAGTCTTACTCCATGGCCACCAGCACCACAGGCCCACAAGGAGTACTGCCAGGCTACCATGAATGTTCACTTCAGTCTCAAGGGCTCTTCAGTTAGCTTATGATGAAGGTTGCCAGGCCTGAAACTCACCTTTCAGGGAAGTGGGCCCCCTTTGGCCTAAAGCCAGTCCAGAACTGTCCAACAAGAGGCAATGCCTGGAACTGGGAACCTCAAGAGCCCACTTGGTGCTCTACTCTCTACCTGAGGTGCAAGACAAAGTCCCCTTTACTGTTCCCCCTACTTTTCTTAAGCAGAAGGAGTCTCTTACCATAGCCACCACAGCTGGGAACGTGCTGGGTTTCACCTGAAGCCAGCACAATTAGGTATCCCCAAGGTCCATGGGTTACTCCCAAAGCAGCACTGGGAGTTTATTCAAAGCTCAATGGATCTTTAGTCAGCAGGTGATAGGTCCTGTCTGGACTAGGTTCTTCCCTTCAAGGCAGCAGTTTCCTTTCTGGCCAAGGGTATGTCCAATATTTTTGTCCAAAAATGTCATCAAGGAAGGGGCCTGGTATCACCTGGTTTGGGTCAGGACACTTACTGGTACCCTATTGTATTGTGGCTGAACTGGTATCCAAGATGCAGTATAATGTCCTCTTTTCTCTTCCCACTCCCTTCCTCAAGTGGAAGGAAGAGATCTCTTTTGGAGCCATGAGCTGCATAGCCTTTTGTAAGCACAAGTACTTCCTTAGCCACCCCAACTGGTGTCTCAGTAGGCCATGTGCCCCCACAAGGCCACTGGCTCTGAGTTCAGCTCAGCACTAGGGCTCGCCTAAGAGTTGCAGGCTTTGTGGCCTAGACTGACTTTCAGGTTTACATAAGGCTTCAGAGTTCTTTAGTCTGCACTGGCAAGGTTTGTGGGAACTCAAGCTATGAACACTGGGAAGTGAGATTCGTCTCTGGCTAGGGCTACTCTATAGTCTATATGCCCCCTTCAGTAGACAGGTGTCAGCTGAGTTCAACTGGGTTTTGCTTTCTGCTGTGACAGGGCAACAATGAGTTCAAAGCCATATCTCACAATTGCCACAATTTCCCTCCCCTAACCGCAGCTGCTAAAGGGGGACTGGGGAATGGTAGCATCAGCAATTTTAGACTGTCTTTCCTATCATCTTCAGTGCTTCTTTCAGTGATGTGAAGTTAAAATCAAGTACTGTGAGTGCTCACTTGATTTTTGGTTCTTATGAAGTTGCTTTTCTGTGTGTAGATAGTTGTTAAATTAGGTGTTCCTGCAGAGAGGAATAGTTGCTGGAGCCTTCTATTCAGTCATCTTAGTTTACCCCTCTCTCTCAGATTTCCCTTTTGAGGGAAAAGAAATCAGAGAAACAATGTGTATATTGAAAATCCAAGATGAGAACTGAGATCTTTTAATACCTTCTCTAATGTACATTTTCACAAAAGTGCCTCTTGTTATTATGCTTACAACTAGGACTTAAAAAAATCTCCATAAAAAGTTTGATATATTAATAACATGGTATGGTTTAATGTTTTTAAATTTAGCCTGAAGTTGCTAATATAGATTGTGTTTATACTTAAATCTAATTTTCATACATAGAGTTAGAGGTTCTCCCAGATAGGCAAGAATGCCTAATATGGATAATCTATCATTTTTCATATATTTAAATATAATTTTTCTGCCATAAGGAAAATCCATTTGGCAGTGTAGCGAGAAGAGTTGTTAATATATGTAAGACTTGCTGATCCATGAAAAAGACTTGCATAATGGATAAGGTTAGAATTAACACAAATATCAGGTGAAAACTGAAAGAAATATTTCCAAACATTTCTCATTAGGCAAGTTTAATTTAAATACAATTTTTTTTAGTTGCAAATTTTGCTTACTAGAAAGAATACCTCATATCTTTATATAAAAACAATTGTATAAATATATAAATTAAAAAATATGTAATTTTATATATAATCTATATAAATTTCATATATGTTATATTTGTGAGTGTTGACAGATTTGAAATTATTCTTGCAATTATTAACATGGAGAAATAAATTCTTTAGTGAGGTTTTCATACTTTCAAGAGCCAGAGCTTAAAGTACTTATATTTATATTAAATAAATTGCATTTTAAAAAGAGTTATTTGATCCATAGAAGTTAATGAATGCATGTTCTGCTTTTAAATTTAATAAAGTAATTTGCCTACATAGGATATTTTAATTAGGGAGTACATTATTCAAATATATGTTTAAGTTTCAAAGAAAAAAATGTACATCTAATTCTACATTTTTTAATCTTGTGTGAGTTTCCACAGATATACAAAACTTTGCAAAACTCTAAAAATAAATCAAAGCTCTAGTATATACAATATATAACTAACTTTATGACCTCATTTAACCTATATAAATCAAACACCAACTTATGTGTCATCATGAGTTATGAGGAGGTCCCAATATGCATTTTTTATAATAATTCCTTGTTCTCCTTACCTTTGCTCTCTTTATTATTATTATTATTATTGTTATTATTATTATTTTGAGACAGAGTCTTGCTCTGTCGCCAGGCACCAGGCTGAGTGCAGTGGCGTGATCTCGGCTCACTGCAACCTCCGCCTCCTGGGTTCAAGAAATTCTCCTGCCTCAGCCTCCCAAATAGCTGGGCCTACAGGCACGCACCACCATGCCCAGCTAATTTTTGTATTTTAGTAAAGATGGGGTTTCACCATGTTGGCCAGGATAGCCTCGATCTCTTGATCTCATGATCTGCCTGCCTCAGCCTCCCAAAGTGCTGGGATTACAGGTGTGAGCCACTGCTCCCGGACTCTACTTTAAAAATACTTTCATGACCATTTTTCCAGAGCCCCTACCACTTTGACAGTAAACTCCAACATTCCTCTTGCTTATCCCCTTCATCTGTTTTTTAATTTAATCACAATTTCCAATGTTTGGCATATTAATTTTTCCTGCAATTTATTAACCTCTGACTTATTCTTAGCCAAGAGGAAATACCATTCCCATTTTGATAGAAAAGTATAAAAAGATAGATAAATCTCATTTAATTTTATAAGGGCAGTGACCAGAAATTGAACTATATATATTTTTGGGGATATATTTTAATTTCTTTCAGAAGGAACAAGCAAGATCATGTCCTGAAAGTGAGGAGAGGTAGTAATTTAGAATATTTTAGGAGAGTTATATTTATTTGAAATAACTTCTATGGAGAATATGAGAAAAAGGGAAGAAATCAAAGGATTGTGGGGCAGTATTCTGAATAGGGTTGAGATTTCACAACATGTGTTTATAAAAGAAACAATGTATAAGCTTCCATAATTTTTTTACAACAGTTTTGTTAACTTACATGTAGGCATAGCAAGACAGCCAACAGCATTGTTGGGTTATGGAGTGTTAGGACAATGGAGGGGAAGATTGATGATGTTGGCAAAGCACAGTGTGGATAGGGAAGGTAGGGGCTTCCAATGGAGTTTGCCTCTTCCAAGAACATTAATTTTATCCATACATTTTATTCATAAGTCAGCATAAACAGTTTATTCCTGACAGTTTGTATAAAAAGAAACATAAAGAACCTACAATTTTCTAACATATTAGAGAATGTAAGGGTTTAATAATAAAGAAGTTCTCTTATACTGGAATATTATATTTGTTTCTAATATGCAAATATCTTAGCTTAAGTTTTTAGACACACTTAGAAATATTTCAAATTTTTCATCTTAATAAGACAATATTCTGAATGCTTTAAATAATTCAAGTTGTCAAAATTTAACTTCTTGATTTAGGCATTGCTTTTGAAAGTCACCTTGGCAACTCCCCTCCATTAACATCATTTTCATGAAACTATCCTATGCCTAACTTGACTAATTTCCCTTATCTACCAACTGCTTACAGACAAAATTTTTAGCCCCAAATCCTTTGATGGCATGGATTAAAAAATAAGTAGCCAATTCATATAGGATCATTTTCATACAACAAAAGCATAAAAGTGAAACATGAAAATCTACTTTTAAACTAACTGGTCCCTTCTGCAATACCTTTCTATGCTATAATGACTCTATCATGTTTTTCTGAACACTCATTACATTATCCTACAAAACGGGATAATGGTTAATCAACCAACAGTCATAATGATTAGTCCAAAGTCAGGTGTTTTCTTTTTTATTTTGTTTTGTTTTGGGTTTTTGTTTTGTTTCTCCTTGTTTTCCAGATCAAGCATAAAACAATAGGATATCAGACCTTGTAAGCTGATACGGAATTTTCAGTTCTGGAAAAAGCAGACAGACTCTTGGGTGGAGCTGCAAAGTCAAATTACAAAGGGCATGATAAAGGAAGGCAAGTGACACAAACGATAAAATAAGACAAGTGGAGACTACATTCTACTTGCCTTATTTGCACTATAGTACATAAAACCAGTTGATTTTAACAAGAGTCAGCATCTTCTGTCTTTGAAAATAACAGGTAATTAAAAATTAATATCCCTTTATTATCTCTCATGCAATATAAAGAATTCAGGGTTTTTCATCCATGTATTTAACAAGATAATTATATATTTGTTCTGCTGTATAGAAGATGACATGTCATTATCCAATGTATTGTTAACTCTGTGACTTAGATAATATAATTTATGTTCTCAGACTAAAATTATTTTGTGGAATATAGAAAAATAGCTACCTTAGAATTCCTCTTGAATAACAGTTGCCTTTGTTAAGTGATTGGCTAAAAATGACACCCTTTGGCACAGAATAGATTGGCTGGTAGTGAGATTCTGACATTGTTCCAGGAATAACATTAACTGCAAGTAATACAAAAGAAAAGAAGAAAACCAAGAGTGATGTTGAGTGAAAATTATGTCTTGAAATAGGAGAGGGGAGGAAGTGGAGACAAAAAGTAGTATATCAAGAAATTCCTTCAAGGAAGATTGCTTGAGTACATAGTTCATTGCCATGGTACTCCAACCTGGGCTACAGAGTGAGACCATATCTCCTAAAGAAAAAAAGAAAAAGAAAAATTCTCTGACAGATTCATGACTCAGAAAGTTTGAAGAAAAACATGTGTTTAATGTTCAATATTAAGATATATTTTCTATATCCAAAGGATTATAAATCGTTCTACTATAAGGACACATGCACACGAATGTTCATTGCAGCACTGTTTACAATAGCAAAGACCTGGAACCAGCCCAAATGCCCATCGACGATAGACTGGACAGGGAAAATGTAGCACATATACACCATGGAATATTATGCAGCCATCAAAAATGATGAGTTCGTGTCCTTTGTAGGGACATGGATGAACCTGGAAACCATCATTCTCAGCAAACTGACACAAGAGCAGAAAATCAAACACCGCATGTTCTCACTCATAGGCAGGTGTTGAACAATGAGAACGCATGGACACAGGAAGGGGAGCACTACACACTGGGGTCTGTTGGGGGGAAATAGGGGAGGGACGGTGGGGGGTGGTGAGTTCGGGAGAGATAGCATGGGGAGAAATGCCAGATATAGTTGAAGGGGAGGAAGACAGAAAATCACACTGCCATGTGTGTACCTATGCAACAATCTTGCATGTTCTTCACATGTACCCCAAAACCTAAAATGCAATACAAAAAATAAAAGAAAAATAAATAAATAAGATATGTTTTCTACTGGGGTAGAATTTAATCCTTAATCCTAGTCTGGTGGAAGAATTGTTTGCATACATCTATCAAGTTAATCTTCTGAATAAGAGGTTGGTGAATTCATTAAAAAGATGTCACTTTATGTGGTTTGTGGTGGATCCTTTAGAAAGACAAAAACAACCAGAAGAAATGAAACATGAGGGAGATTAAGAGTAGTCAGAGGAGAAATATGGAGTGGAAAATGACTGAAAAAAATAAACTCCTAGGAATTTGCAGAAGTGTTAGAGAGAATCAGGTGTCTTTCATGTGCTGGGTGATGTGGTTCCAATAAAACATATTCAGATAACAAAAGTGAGGACCTAGTTGACACCTAGGTTATACTTGCCTTGTTGGAAAATGCACAAAGAAGTAAAGCCACATATATCAAGTTTTTAAGTTATTAACGATCTTTGACTGATAAAATGAACATCCTCGATAGGACACTGATTTAAAATAAAAACTCGATTATCAAAGAAAATACAAGTCATAGTACCAATTTGCTAAAAATGATTAAAATATAACTCAAGGAAAACCAATAAAATATCATACTTTAAAAATAAACACCTAATCTTTCAATGTCTTTTGCAAATGCTGATATTCTTAATTAGCATATGTAAAGGCAAGCTCAGCACTATTATACTCAGTAGATATGTCTTGATGAAATGCAAAATATATTACAAATATTCATAATGTATTTTCTTAATATTAAATTAAGTAAATTAGAATTATACACACAAGTCAAAAGCTCCCAATAATATATTTTGAATTTATTTACCATGTCATTATTTATTCTTCATAATCATATTATTAAGAATTGTCATTTTTAACACTTTCTACTTGTATAAGTCCAATTTATCAGTGACTTCCTACTTTTAGAGGTTCAATTTTTAACCTATTGGAATGATAAATTACAAAACGTCATGGTTTATACTGTTAGAATTTATTCTCTATTTCTATAGATTGGTTGATGGAACATGACAGTATGGAGCATTACCAAGAATTTTTGTATGTACTGGTTGGCTGGTTCTGTTTGTTGGGAGCATTCAGAATCATCTCTTCTAGCGTTTTGAACATACAATGAATTATTGTTAATTATATTCATCTTCTATTGTTTTAGAACAGTAGAATTTTTGTTTTTTGGTTTGAATTATCTTTAGAACTTTTAATGCTACTTTCAGAAAAGAACATACATTCTTCAAGTTCAAAGTATTACTTTTTTCTTTTCTTTTTCTTTCTTTTTTTTTTTTTNACTTTAAGTTCTGGGGTACATTTGCAGATCTTGCAGAATTGTTACATAGGTATATACATGCCATGGTGGTTTGCTGCATCCATCCCCCTGTCACCTACATTAGGTATTTCTCCTAATGTTATCCCTAAACATTAGAATTTATTTCTTCTAAGTAGATGTAATTTTGTATTTGTTAACCCACCTCTCTCTAGCCTCTTCTCCTCTTACACTTCTCTGCCTCTGATAACCATAACATTATTCTACATTTATGAGCACCATTTCTTTTTAGCTCCCACATATGAGTGAGAAAATGTGGCATTCTACTTTCCATTAGTGATATTTCACTTAAATCATGTTCTTTAGGTTCATACATGTTTCCATTAATGACAGGTTGTAATTTTTTTTATACGTGAATAGTATTTCATTGTGCAATATACCACTTTTTCTTCATCCACTCATGTGTCGATGGGCATTTAGGGTGATTCCAAATATTAGCTCCTGTGAATAGTGCTGCAGTACACATGAGGGTGCAGATATCTGTTTGATATGCTTATTTCATTTCCTCTGTATAACTATTCAATAGTGGGATTGCTGGATCATGTAATAGTTTTTGTTTTAGTTTTTTGAGAAATTTCATAATTTTTTTTTATAATGGCTACAGTGATTTACATTCTCACCAAAATTTATGATTTCCATCTTCTCATGTGCCTATTAAGATTTTTGGCCCCCTTTTAACTGAATTATTTCTGGGTGTGTGAGTGTTTTTCTCTTTTGGGCTGAGTTTGATTTATTTGTATATTCAGAATATTAGTCTTTTGTTGGATGAATAGCTTTTAAATATTTTCTCCCAGTTTGCGAGTTGTCTCTTGATTCTGTTGATTGTTTCCTTTGCTATCCAAAGCTTTTGAGTTTAATGGAGCCTCATTTGCCTATTTTTAGTGCTTTTATTTTTATGGCCTGTTCTTTTGTAGTCCTAAAATATTTGCCCAGACCAATGTCCTGAAGTGTTTTTCCTATGAATTCTTCTAGTAGTTTTGTAGTTTCAGGCCTTACATTTAAGTCTTTAATTCATTTTAAATTGATTTTTTAAAGTAGAGATATAGGTGTAATTATATTCTTCTGCATATGGATATCCAGTTTTCTTAATACTATTTATTGAAGAGGGTGTTTTCTCTCAAGTGTATGTTTCTTTCCTTTCTTTTTTNTTTGCTGTCTTTGTAAAAAGTGAGTTGACTATAAATATGTCTATCTATTTTTAGGCTATTATGTTTTATTGACCCATGTGTCTGCTTTCATACTAATACCATGTTGTTTTAGCTATATAGTTTTTTACTACATTTTGAAAACAGGTAGTGTGATGTGTATGGATTTGTTATTTTTTCTCAGTATTACTTTGGATATCATGGTTTTTTTTTTTTTGATGGTCTCATACAAATTTTAGAATTTTTTTATATTTCTGTGAAGAATGTCATTGGTATTTTAATAAAGATTGCATTAAATCTGTATATTGCTTTAGGTTGTATGATCATTTTAGCATTTTTAATTTTGCCAATCCATGAGCATGGGATATCTCTTCATTTGCTACATCATCTTCAATTTCTTTATCAATGCATTTTAGCTTTTATTGTAGAGATCTTTCACTTAAGCGGTTAAATAAATTTATTACTAAGTATTTTATTTTTTGCATCTATTACAGATGGAATTTCTTTCTTGACTTATTTTTAGCTAGTTTGTTATTAGTGTATAGAAATACTGCTGATTTTTGTAGGATGCTTTTGTATCCTGAAACTTTCCTAATATTTTTTAGCAGTTTTAAAAGCATTTGATAGAGTGTACATTTTTCTAGATATAATATCATGACATCTGCAAACAAGGATAATTTGGCTTTCTCTTTTGTAATTTTGATGCCTTTTATTTCTTTTTCTTGCCTAATTCCTTCGTTTTAAATCTTTGTGTGACTTCATAGGTGAAGCGAGTTTTCTGTGCTACATATACTTGTGTCTTGTTTTTTATTCCTTTAGCCAGTCGGTACCATTTTATTTTTTAAATGTTCATTTATTATTGTTTTTGAGGCAGGATCTTGCTTTGCTGTCCAGGATGGAAGGCAAAGGCACAAACGCAGCTCACTGCAGCCTCAACCTCTTGGGCTCAAGTGATTCTCCCTATCAGCCTTCTGAGTAGCTGGGGCTACTAGCACATTCCACCATGCCACCCAGCTAATTTTAATTGTAGAGACAGAGTCTGAACACATTGCACAGGCTGACCTTGAACTCCTGGCTCAAGTAATCCTCCTTCTATCTTTAAATTGAAAACTAAAATGGTTTATGTTCAAATTTTTTATTGATAGATAAGATCTACTCTTGTTATTTTGTTGTTTTCTTACTGTTTTGCATATTCTTTTATTCTTTCTCTCTTACTATTCATCATTTTTTCTCATTTGTGTATCTTTTGAACCAGTCAGTTATATACTTTTGTTTGTTTTCATGATGGTAGATATTGTACTTTTACTTCCACATATAGGAGTCCTTTATGCATTGCTTGTAGGACTAGTATGGGGGTGATGAGTTGCCTCAGTTTTTGCTTGTTTGGGAAGGACTGTGTTTCTTCTTCATTTCTGAAGTATAGCTTTGCTAGGTAGTTAATTTCATTTAATATTTTTACCTTTTTTATTGTTATTTTCAGCACTTTGAATATATCATTTCATTCTCTCCTGTTCTATAAGGTTTCTGCCGAGAAATCTGCTGTTAGTCTAATGAGGATTCCCTTGTATGTGACTTGACACTTTTGCTGTTTTTAGAATGCTCTCTTTGTTTATGATTTTGGCAGTTTGAATATAGTGTACCTTGAAGAGGAAATATTTCATTTCTGTGGTCCTCTTCATTGCACACTATATTCAAACTGCCAATATCTATCAGTTTAGTCAGTGTGGGGATCTATCAGTTTCCTAGATCTGGATGTCTAGTTCTCTCCTAAGACATGGGAAGTTTTCAGCTATTATTTCATTAAATAGGTTTTCTGTACCTGCTCCCATCTATTCTTCTAGAACTCACAAAATGTGAATTTTTTTTTTTTTTTTGCTTAATAGTATCTCATATATTATGTAGGCTTTATTCATTTTCTTGTATTTATTTTTATGTCGGATGATGTTATTTCAAAAGACTTGTCTTTAAGTTTAGAAATTCTTTCTTCTGCTTGATCTAATCTATTGTGGACACTCTCAATTGCATTTTTAAAATTTTATTCATTGTATTTCTCAATTAAAAGATATCTATTTGTTCCTTTATATGGTATCTGTTGAATTTCTCATTCAGATCATGAATTGTTTTCCTGACTTTTTTCATTGCTTCAAAATAACAGAAAGAATGACATACCTGAAAACAGCTGATATTGAGAACACAAAAATATGGATTTTTATTGTGTTGAATCTTAAGTAGAACTAAAGGAAATATATATTTATGGTCTGCATTATTTATTTCAGTCAAATTTGATTTGTCTGGTTAGAAACTACATCTAGGAAAATAAGTCTTCCGTAAACTTGATAACAAACATAATTTTTCACTAGCCCCATGCTTTTTGTAATGAAAATATTCATAGTAGTAAAAAAATCTTATTGTGCCAGAAAAAATAATGACTTCCTTATTTGGGTTTCCATTATATTTTACATATACCTGCATTATTGTAGTCATCACACTGTGTTAGAAAGATATTTTTGTCTGTTTCTTTTGCTAGATAACTCCTCAAAGACAAATAAAATTATTCATTATATGTAAATTTCTGTCCCTACCAAAGTGCTGGGTATGTGGTAGGCTCATAGTAAATTATGAATTAAAAGTTATTAAATTAGTAGCTTCAACAGTTACATCCATAAGGTATAGTTTATTTTAATGCCACTTTCAAATAATAAAAAGCATAAAAATTGTTTTTATGGACATTACCCAATTAAGAAAGAAAGATGTAAAATAATTTAATTGCTTACCTATCATGGGATTTTAGTTCATTTATCCTATATGTGCAGCTGAGTGGGTTGACAAAGTGTTTTGTTTTATTTAAGAAGTGCTGAAAAGCATCTACTCATCAAACATTACTGAGCATATGTGCCAGATAACATGTTAAGGGCTAAAGAAAAAAAATCTTCTCTCCTTGCCCATATGAAAAAGAGCGAAAATTCCAACAAATGAGGCAGAAGGTGCCATGCAAGCTCAGAAAAAGAGCATCACAACTTAGAAGTTGTGAAATTTGGAAGAAAAAAACCCAAACATTTAAAATGCCAAGTGTATGTATTATAAATTGAAAGGACTTTAACACTTGGTTATATGACTTTGAAGATAACTACTCCATGTTTTATTGCAACAGTGCCCTTAAACAGAAATATCTTATTTCAGTTAATTAAAAAGTCAGAATATTATAACTGAAAACAGAAGCACTGATTTCTGTGACTTCTCAAAGAACTCCAAAAATATAGCATCAAATGGAAAAAAAATTCTGAATTTTAACTTCAACAATCAAAGATTTGGCTTTTGCTCTTCTAGTGTGCCTTTCCTTATCTATGTCATTTCTACATGACTTATCCTCATCAAAGTTTGTACAAGAAGACTGAGGTTTCAGTCCTAGCTCTCAAAAAGTCTTTATTTCTCTCTGATGTCACCAAATCCCTGAAATGAATTATGCCATCTTAAATGCAGTCTTTCTTAAACTTTGGTAGCATCCTATATATAATATTCTCTTTACTTAAGAAAAAAAAAATGTAACTAAGCTGAATGGAAAAAAAATCAAAGTGTGATACTTGGGAGAATTTTTCTAGTAATTGTCTCACTATTGCCAGCAAGTTCATTTGTGAAATCAGAATATCTTTGGTAGAAGTATTAATGTAGGTTTTAGATTAATATATGAATCTTTAATTTGACAATCTTAGAATTTATTAGGAATATATTTTCCATCTACATTTTTCTATTATTATGTACTGAACAATGACATTTATTCTGAGAAATCCCAAATTTATTTTACTATATCAATCATCTGCTCAATTTTACTGTTTTATTTAGAAGGCTAATTTAGGATAATTAGAGATATATAATTTTTAAAAGATGAGTGGCAAAAGAATATACTCAAATATGGTTTTTTTTTCTGGATCTGGGTTGCTAAAACCTTTTAATAATAATCTTTGCTCAAAGAGAAAAAATATTCTGTTTGTGAAGCAAACATCTTTTTTCTAAAAACAGGTGTTGCTTCGATAATCTTGTATGTTTCAGACATTAACAGGTACGTATTAACTAGGACTTCAACCTTCCTGGTATACTTTGCTCCAGGAGCCCTGGATGGGTTTTCTAAACGTAATTGTTTAGCTTTGAAAGTGTTTTGTGAGCACTGCTTTCTGTGGCATTTACATGCAGATAGGATTCTTAGGAGGACTCTGTGCAGCTATTACTCTGTAAATAGAATATGAAAATGATGCAGTTTGTTTGGGTAACTCATGATATTTTTAAACTAATTTTTGTCAAGGAGGAAAAGAAATGGACTTTATACTGAAGATTTACACCTTCATTAAAAACTGACGTAGGTGTTCAAAAATTAACTAGAAGATGTAAACCTATTAAATCCCTCAAATTTACATAAGAGCAAAATGACTAAGATAAGTCCAAATAAAGTCATGATACAATTGAAATTTTATTCTCATGTATTTCAATTAGAGGTGGTCTGAACTTTCATATGATCAGCTTCTAATTTCCTTTAATGTAACAGTATTTTAGAGCATAGAACATGTTTTATGTTTAATTTACTAAACTGAAGTTCTTTTCCCAATAGAAATGGCATACACGACATCGAGTGTTTACTGGGATTGATTCTATAAGAAAACATTTAATTTTTCTGTTTCATCTCTAATTTGTCTTAATGGGATCTCTGTAACATAAGCAAAAAAAAAAAAAAAAAAAAAAAAAAAAAAAAAAAAAAAAAAAAAAAAAAAAAAAAAAGAGTATATCTCTTAGTCCCCAGAACCACTTTAATACAGCTCTGCAGGTGATGCAATATACAACTTCAGGAGTCTCCAATAATATGATAGTCTTCATATATGACATTCTTAAGTGTTGTACAGTATGTGACTGCAAATGGCATCTTATGCCAACATTAAATATAATTTGTTGTTTCAGCCTGATTTTGCTAGGATGCTCTTCCCTTACACTGGCTCTACTCATGTGAATAGATATTGTTATTTTTGATAAATAAAAGGATGCCTTTTCATGTTTTTGTTTACATTTAATTTTTAAATTTTAATTTTATTTAATTTTATTGTATTATAAGATCCTTTGAACTGGGATCAAAGCAATCTACTTATTTTCTTTAAACATGCTGTACAAATCAATGTTTCATTTTCATACTGTTTCACCTAATAATCCACTTCTTTAAAAAGCCATATTATTTTGAGATCAACTGTGCTCCTATTTTAAACCTTGAATTTTAGCGTGCTTCAATTGGAAATGTATCTTAGAGCTTTTTTTAAACTTTTTTTGAGACTGAGTCTTGCTCTGTCATCCAGGCTGGAGCACAATGGTGCAATCTCAGCTCACTGCAACCTCCATCTCCCCGATTCAAGTGATTCTCCTGCCTCAGCTCCCCCTAGTAGTTGGGATTACAGGTGCATGCCACCATGCTAGGCTATTTTTTTTTATTTTTAGTAGAGATGGAGTTTCATCAATGTTGGCCAGGCCGGTCTCGAACTCCTGACCTCAGGTAATCCACTCACCTTGGTCTCCCAAAGTCCTGGGATTACAGGCATTAGCCACCACACCAGGCCTCCTTACAGCTTTTTATATACAATTTACTAGCATAATGGTTTTGCTGTAACTGTTTTTAAACTTTAATTTTATTTATTTTTCGCTTTTAGTCTCTTTTTAGAGTCTTTTTACATTTTATCTTTTATTTTGAGATAATTTAAGATTACATTTAGTTGGAAGAAATTATCCAGAGATCCTGTAAGTCTTTCCCGCCAGTTTTTCTAATAGTAAGGTTTTGAATAACTCTAGTGTGATATCACAACCAGGAAATTATAGAATCTATCAAAATTATTCAGATTTCACCAGTTTTACATGCACTTGTGTGTGTGTTTGTGTGTGTATTTAATTCTGTGTAATTTTATCACACGTGTGGACTTGTAACCACCACCATGCTCAAAACACAGAACAGTTCCATCACAAGGATCCCTCATAGTACCCTTCTATAGCCACAACTACTTCTCTTCCTTTTGTCTCCAAAGTAGCTGGGCACCATCTTAATCTCTATAATGTCACTTCAGGAATAATATAATAGTGTTTTCAAATCGTCTTGTGATCAATTATTACCTGAATTTTTAAAAGTTTGGTATCTTGGTGCTTCCAATGACATTATAGTTGTAAGTTGTTTGCCTAGACTTTCCTATTCAATAAAACATCACCCACATTATTGTAAACATAGTTTTATAGTTCTATTACCATACTTTTATTTAAAATCCATTTTACTCTTGTAACTGAGGATATGCTTTAATGAGCTAAAATTTGCTTTACTTTTATTTATCAAAAAATTATATTAAAAATGCCATTTATTTTTTATGAAAAAAAGCATTCTAATATGGAGAATGTGATAGTTCTACATCTAAATTACTGGGTAATCTTATTGAAAATATTTAATCTTTTTGGGTTTTATATTTCTCACATTTTTCTTGTACTTTTATAGATTTAATCAAATGAAAGTTTATATTTTATTATTGTTAACTGCCTCTAACTGAAGAACTTTTTAATATTGCTCTCCTGGGTATTATGGCATTGACCTCTGACTTTAATTAATTATTTAAATGTATTCAGAATATCAATTATAATGTATTAGACCAACGTTATAATCAGTTTACAAATTTGCCCTTGACAGTGGCAGCAAAAGTTATATTATGAACAAGTGTAATGACAAAGAATCAACCTCAAAAGAATAATTGTGTTTATGTAAATTCATAATCTAGATATCTATGTAGATAATTTACTATATATTTAGTATTCATTAAAGTATCCTGAATTCTAATTGAACAAGTTTTTATTCCCATGCTCTTATTTCCATATCACAAATAATGAGTTCCATGAATTTACAGTTTATTTTATAAAATAATACCTTTTTTTGTGCCTTGTTGTTCTTAAACTCCATTTCAAAGATAGCTTTTAGTTAGAATACTCAACAGGAATACAATAGTTGGAGATACCAGAAATTATGACTGCTTTATTCAATTCTTTATATTAACTATTTTCCTATTAAATCATCTAAGTAGAAGAATTTACAAGCATATTCAGTTTTTATATTGCCAATAGAAAATGTTTTATCTTTGCAGGTACACTGGTACCTTCTTTAAGTATATTATTATTTATGACAATATATATATCAGTATATATATCACTGGTACATTTTTAAAGAGTGTACATTTATAAAGAATGTTTATTTATAACAGTATGCACTTTACAAATATATTTTCATCTATTATTTGCTCTCCCATAAGTGTCAGGATCAACATTCATCAGTCTGAACTGTTCTAATAATACTGGATAACATTTAAATAGGTTGAGATAGAATAGTTACCCTGAATAATGTAGGCATGTTTCATCACCCTTAATCTTCAATCAGACTCTTTCAAATATGCAATCCTATGTCTCTATGTTGATGAGAAATGAATTAGCCAAGGCCTCATCAGTTCTGAATGTTATGACTGTCTATATACAATGAAGCTATTTCATGATGATCTTTAGCATCAAAAGTTTAACATTTAGGATGGTCATATGATATCTTTTCAGATGTTGAAATTATAGATAATGTAACAAGGATCATACCTAGCTTGTTTGAATAGATAAAAAAAATCAAGGCCAACAGTTATAAATTGTGAGAGGAGAGAATTTGACTAAGATTAGCAAGCATTTAATATGATTAATAAATGATTAAATTTATAATGAAAAATTATAAATAAATAACTTCTTCTGATGTAATTAGATCCTTTCTTTGAAAAGACTTATACTGAGAAAATTCTAATATTGGCAATATGGGATTTATGAAGTCAATAGAATTGTTACATATGATTACTAAAATGTATTTTTAATGCCAGGTCTATTTTTATTCACAATATCGTCAGTATTACCCAAGTGTTATTAATATTAAATGTATGTCAGATAAAATCTACCTAGACAACATTTTGCTTAGAAACAATGCTTACTACAGCACCAACCATTTAACCATATATTGATCATTTCAGTCATGAAAATGTAGGACATTATCAAAACCCTACAAAAAATTATAAATTATAATAAATAAGTTGTAGTAAATGTTTGATGCAGTATTTTAACATAATTTTTGAATTGTCTGGATACAGCATAAATAATATTTATTTTTTATTCTCCTGGAAGATAATTTTCTATTATAAAATAATTCTGTTTTTTTTTTTATATGAAGCCATGAACTGTAGGAAATAGTTTATGTCCTTGAAATTACCCTTCCTGGAGAGGTTAGTAATGTATAATGGGTTTCTTTTGAGATTAAGTTTGTGACTTAAGAAACGCAGATGTGCAATATTTGTTGTATGTTGTGGGGAAACTTCATGGACATAAAACAAAGTAAATAAGGCTATAAAAAGTGTCACAAAGGTAGTAAACACATGGCTTTAGCCTCCTTCGCTCTGTGGTCTACCAAATGTTCTAACTATAGCATGAAAGATTATATGATACATAAGTCCATTGATTAAGGCTCTGATTGGAGCATGCAAAAAGTTTACATTCTAATTTTCTAGTTATCTAGGTTTGTGCAAACGATACACTATTAAATAAAAAAAACGGTAGAAAGGTCTGCCTTAAGGTTATACATCCCATAGCTCTTGATAATATTCAGTTTCCAAATTGAAATAACTTAATTACATTCTCAAAGCATCCATTTTCAGAGTAGGTGCAGCTGTTGCATTTTCTTTTTTAGAAAGACAATTTTAATTACAGGCAACTTGCATAAGAAGATGGAATTAATAATGCAATACAATTTTAGAGAAACAGTGAGAATGAAATTTGGTACGTGTAGGAAAGAGTACGTGATGATAGATCAACAAAAAGCAAGGGATTGTGTGTGTGTGTGCGTGTGCGTGTGCGTGCGTGCACGCACACGCACATGCGCACGTATGAGCGCTTTAGGTCTTATTTTGGAGAAAGTATTTAAGATAAGATTCTACCAATAATTTCTTAAAGAGTCATCTAGTGTTTACTACATAGAAGCTACTGTGAAAAGCAAGGATAATATTTAACAATAAAATCACAATTTGGCAGGAAGAATATGTGTAAACAAGAAATTTCATGAGAGGTTCAGAGAGATATGTACACAACATACCTTGAGTAATATAGGAGGTGAAGACTTAGTCAAGGATTTAAGACAGACTTGTCTTAAAAGAGGACATATATTTCAGCTGAATCTTAAAGCAAAGCCTGTAATTAATTAGGATGACAAGACTAGGAAACATAGGAAGTAAAATTAGGCAATATTTCCAAAGGAGAATGCTGCCAAGAATTGTGAAAGGCCCTATACATGCCCATTATATTAAACTATTGTCATTAAAATTTTCTATACTTACACTGAAAAAAAAAAAAAAGAATTGTGAAAGATCACTTATTGTATGCTACTTATCCACTAACAAATTAGCCTGCTACATTTTCAAATATTCAGGAGAAAGCATGAGACAAATTGTGGTCAGAAACACAGAATCTTATTAATTATGGCCCAGAAAGCTGGATGAACTTCGGGTTTGTATTAAATTATCTTATCCCATTTTCTACAGGGTGGTATAAAGACGACGAGGTTACACATATATGTGCAGCAGGTTGCCTTATAGGAAACCATGACCTCTAGTGGGCAGTAACAATTACTTGTTCATTCCTCTAGACTGAATCACTGTCTCTTTTCCCCAAGGATATAAGGGAACCTACTATTTCTATCAAGGAGCTTTTGAACTCTACATTCCAAGGCTGTTTGTAATTTAAAAAAAAAAAAATGCTGAGGCATAGTGAGGCCAATGCTGAGGCAGCCCGTGTTACCAAGGCAACCCGCCATTGCTGAGGCAGCCCGCCGTTGCCAAGGCAACAGCCATTGCTGAGGCAGCCCGCTGTTGCCAAGGCAACCCACCACAGCAGAGAGACTCCGCCTCAACAGAGGCGGGCCACCATTGCCAAAGCAGTTCTAACTACACCCATATAAACAGGACTGCAAGGAAGTTCACTAGGCAGCTGGGCGGAGCACCCAGCAGCTCAGCAAAGCCTCTACAGGCCGACAGTGAATAGGCTGCCTCCTTGCTGGGC
>NW_016107565.1:2095023-2096561 GCF_001604975.1 Cebus imitator | reverse complement strand
GGGTGTGGAACAATGAGAACACATGGACACAGGGAGGGGAGCACTACACACTGGGGTCAGTTGAGGGGAAATAGGGGAGGGACGGTGGGGGGTGGTGAGCTCGGGAGAGATAGCAAGGGGAGAAATGCCAGATGTAGGTGATGGGGAGGAAGGCAGCAAATCACACTAACACGTGTGTACCTATGCAACAATTTTGCATGTTCTTCACATGTACCCCAAAACCTAAAATGCAATAAAATAAATGGGGAAAAAAAATTAAAAAAATAAAAACAATTAAAAAATAAAAAAAATAAATTAAATGAGTGAGCATCCATTCATAATTAAAAATATCTAAACAAAATAGATATAGAAGAAATTTACCTCAGCAAAATAAAGACCATATATGAAAGGCCCACAGCTAACATCATAATTAATAGGGGAGAAATAATAAAACACAGTGAGCTTTTCCTCTAAAATCTGGTACAAGGAAGGGATGCTCACTAGCACTACTTGTATCCCACAAAATACTGGAAGTCTTTGCCAGAACAATTAGATAAGGAAAAAAAAATTGAAAATATCTAAATACAAATTAGTAAAATTAATGCTTCAGATGATATGATTATATACATAGAAAATTCTAGTTATTCACCAAAATAATCTGTTAGAATGGGTAAACAAATTCAGTAAAGTTGCAGAATACAAAATCCACATACAAAAATTAGTGACATTTTTATACACAAACAACAAACTATATTATAAGTTATTTTTTTTAAATCCCTTTTACAAAGCAATAAAATAATAAAATATTTAAGAATAAACTTAACCAAAGAGATTAAAGATTTCTACACTAAAACTATAATGTTTATGAAGGACATTAAAGAAGACACAGATAAAAAGATATATTCAGTTCATGAATTTAAATAATAAATATTTTCAAATGTCCATAATACCCAAAGTGATCTAAAGTTTCAATTCAAACCATATTAAAATCCAACAAATTTCATTATAGACATAGAAAAAAATTCATAAAATTGATATGAATCTGTAAAAGTTTACAAAGAATTACTTTGAAGGCAATTTGAAGGAGAAGAACAAAACTAGAGGCATCAAACTTTCTAATTTCAAAATATATTACAAATATATAGTAATCAAAATAATATAACTAGCATAAAAACAGGCATATGGATCAATGGAACAGAATAGGTAGGCGAGAAACAAAATTCCAAATCATCATTCAACTGATCTTTGACAAGGTTGCCAAGAACACACAATGGGGAAATAAATATCTCTTCAATAAATGATATTTTAAAAAATGTATCTACATGCAGACAATTAGAATTGGATCCTTATCTCACACCATATATAAAAATCAACTCAAAATGTATTAAAGCCTTACCTCACGAGGTCAAGAGATCAAGACCATCCTGGTCAACATGGTGAAACCCCGTCTCTACTAAAAATACAAAAAATTAGCTGGGCACGGTGGTTCGTGCCTGTAATCCCAGCTACTCAGGAGGCTGAGGCAGGAGAATTGCCTGAACCCAGGAGGTGGAGGTTGC
>NW_016107565.1:2060178-2094883 GCF_001604975.1 Cebus imitator | reverse complement strand
AAAAAAAAAAAAAAAAAAAAAAAAAAGACTTACCTCTAAGACCTAAAACCATAAAACTACTAGAAGAAAACATGGGGAGAAAGCTTCTTGACTTTGATATGTGCAATGATTTTGGGATATGACACTGAAAGAAGCACAGGCAAAAATAAACAATTGAGACTATATCAAACTAAAGTTTCTGCACCTCAAAGAAAAAAATTAACAAAATGAAAAGGCCCCCTGCAGAATGAGGGGAAATATTTTAAGCCATATATCTGCCAAAGGAGTTTGAAACTCAGTATCAAAACTGAAACAAAAACAAATAACTGATTTTTAAAAATGGTCAAAACACTTCAACAGATATTTCCCAAGTGAAGACATACCAATGACCAAGAAGTTTAGGAAAAGGTGCTCAACATCACTAATAATCAGGGAAATGCAAGTCCAATCCACAATGAGATAAGACCTCACATCTGTTAGATTGCCTATTAGATAAAGGACAAAAGATTAGCATTGGCCAGGTTGTGGAAAAAAAGGGGCATTCTTGAACAGTGTTGGTGGAAACGTAAATCGGTATGTTCTTTATGATAAACAGTATTGACGTTCCTCAAAAAAATTGTAAGTAGAATTACTATATGATCCAGCAATCTCACATCTGGGTGTATATCCACAGGAAATCCACAGGAAATAAAAAGAAATATTAAAGAGATATCTATACTTCCATGCTCATTTCATCATTAGTCATGGGTGAATCCAGAGTACATTACATTAAGTGAAATTATCCAGACACAGAAAGACAAATACAGCATGGTCTCACTTATATTTGGAATCTAAACACAGGGTAGAATGGTGGTTGCCAGGGGTTGAGAGGTGGAAAATATTGGGAGATGTTGGTCAAAGAGTACAAAGTTTCAGTTATGCAAGATAAATATGTTCTGGAAATCTAAAGTTCAGCACGGTAATGATGGTTAACAATGCTGTATTGTATACTCACTACAATTTGCTAAGAAGGTAGATCTTAAGTATTCTCACCCCTCTCCACACACAAAAGCAGTGACTATGTGAGAAAAATTCTACTAGGATTATGGCATACACTATTGGTGTACTACTTAATGCCACCAATTTTCTCATCTTTTTTACTAACAAATGATATTATTTTAGGGGTGGAATAGTATTCGGTTAAATATATTTACCTTTAAATGCTCCCATGCAGCCACAATGACCATGTGTAAGAGTTCTGGCCAATGGAATTTATGTACAAGTCACTGATTTTGCCCTCTTGGTGAGAAATTTTTACAAAGCATACATAGCTAGAACTTTCTTTGGCTATTTCTCCTCCACCTTCTCCCTTACCTCTCTGCCTAAAAAGTGGTAATGATGGCTAGAACAGTATCTTACTGCAAGAATGATAATAAGAACAATCATCATGCATCAGTCAGTCAGGGTCTAGGGAATGGAGTGAAACAAATTACCCTAGCATCTCAGTACCTGAGTAAACAAAGGTATGTTTCTCACTCAGACAAAGTGAGCTGCAGTATTGGCTCCTCTCCTGGGCAACTGCCTTTTAAGGAGTGACCCAGGGACCTAGATTGTTGCTATTTTGTCCATGCAATTATAGAACATGGCTTTTAACGAAAGCAGATGGATAGAGCAAGGCGGTCATAAAGGGTCTTTTCATTGCCTTAACTTGAAAGTGGCATGTCTTCTACCCTAAGTCTATTATCTTGAACTAGTTACATAAACCTGCCTAACTGCAAGAGGGAAAGAAATTGCAGTTTTCAATGTGCCCTGGAAGAGAAGGAATACTGGAAAGTAAGAAGTGCTTATGAACTCTCCTAAGGCACTTGGAAAAATTATACCACCCCATTACCTTCCACCTCTGTACATATTGCTACATAAGAACAATAAATATCAATTCGTTAGAGCCACTGCAAGTCAGATTTCATTCAGTGAAGTCAAACAGAATTCTAACAATTAAAAAGTGTTTAAATTACTTTAGCTATCCAAGTAAATACTAGTTTACATTCATGGAATTAAAAATAAATAGGGTTTTTTAGTTATAATCCCATATTGTTATGTAACTATAACACTAATCAGACAGATACCACCAGAACTTAGTGGGCACTGGAGTAGAGAGGACATGGTGTTCCAAACTTGAAGACAGTGGAACCCAGACATTTGCTATGTTCTCTCCATTTGTTTCCTTCACTGTAGATGGATTTCCATAGAATAAAGTGGGCATACATTTATAGTCTAATCTACTAGGCAGCATTCTGTGTGCCAAGTTTTAAATAGCCTATTCTATAGTACAAAATTAAAGCCCATTTTGAACCAAATTAGAACACAATAAAATTTATGTGGTTCTTTTGGCAGGCAAGTAAGTTCATATATATCAGAAAATCCTTTGTCTTCTCTAGTCTTCCTTTTCTTGGTTTGTTTCTGTTTGCTTGAAACCTTGCTTGATAAAGAAAGTAACTGTTTCTTTATCTGTTTACACTTATGCAGAATTAAATAGTGAGACCAACATCATAGCTATTAAGATTGGCAGATGAATTTGTCTTGCTAGATTTTTTTTTTATTTTGCCAGCCATAGAACCAGCAAGAGCATCAACAGTCAAAAAAAAAAAAAAAAAAAAAAAAAAAAAAAAAAAAAAGGAAAAAAAAAAAAAAAAAGCAAGGGCATCAATAGTCAAATAGAAAATAAATTATTCTACTTATTAACAATTGAGAAAGACTAGGTTGCTTTCATGTGTAATAGGGAATTTCTGGTAAAGAAGGTTTAGTTCTGGTCATCTTATAGGACCTTTTAATTTGTACTTTCACAGTGTAAAATCGCTATTCTGGAGAAGGTTGTCAGTTGACATTTCTAACCAGGTACACAAAGATGATGGTTGGCACAGTCCTAAGGATAGGTGTGTTTACCACAGAAGAATAAATAGGAAAGATATGAAAACCGGTTTGGGGACTTTAAATCATAGTTACTCTGCCCATCATAGAGAAATGTCTCAATAAATGGCTCTGGATCTGATCAATTACAGCAACATTTCTCTTGTGCAGCAGTCTCTAAAAATGAACATATTAATGCCTACCTCATTGGAATATAAGGTTACATGTTCATTATGATCCCAGTTTGAATCTTCAGTACGTTTTGGTTGTTGTTATCTTCCTACTTTTCAATTGTCCAAATATTTTGCTTTTTGACATTTTGCTATTTGCCATCAAGAATTTGTATTAGTATTCACTAAATATGCTTTATGAATAAAGATTATTTTACTGCAAATGCACATAAAATTATTAACTTTATTCAAAGTTTGTATTTTATACAAAACTTATTTTAGACAGCATATTTCCACAGAAACAAAATTTCAGATGAACAGTTTGTTTTAGAACATTGGAACACCTGACTGAACAATAATTAAAGTAATGAAATTTTATTCAAAGTACCTAAGTCAGTCCCTTCTAGTCAATTAGGTGTCCAGAGAAGTGCAATTACGTTTCAAACCACCGGGGCACATTTAAACCACTGAAGCAGAATGTTGCCCTGGTGATTTTAGGATAATGCTATGGAGAGTTGCTCAGACCATTTGCTATCTTCAAGTTAAAGAGCGACATTAACTCATTTGTAATCTAAGCACACCACGCAACAACCAGTACGAACATGCTTTTTCTTGGTGCTGAACTTATAAGAAAGAAGAAACATATAAAAAGTATTTTTAATATATTGGAGAAATAACAAAATTAATTACCAATTTTTGTGTGTTTCTGTAAAATTTTCCATCAGCTTATAAATGTTTTAGTGTACAGTTTGTCTGAAATTGTGCTAAAAATACATTTAATTAAGGCATATTTGATGTATTACTTTGTTGCAAATGTTATTGCGGTTTTTCCTATTGCTTTCAATGGCAAAACCATGATTACTTTTGCACCAACCTAATAGTTCAAGATTTACACTACATAAATGTCAAAACTTCACAAAGCTTAAAGACTGAGGCATTCTTAAATTAATCCTAAATCTCTATGTTGCATTTCAATCCATTCCATACTAGTCTGTTCTCAGTATGGATTGACAATTGTGAATAGTCATCTGATTAGAGTCCATTCTTTTGTCTGAAGACATTCACATGTCTGAGGAAGTTTGTAATGGAATCAGTATGTTTTTTTTTTTTTTTTTTTTTTTTTTTCCCTAATTTTTTTTTTTTTTTTGCTTACCCTAACTTTGATTCTTGCACTGTAATATGTGCTGTATTAGTCCATTCTCACATTGCTATAAAGATCTGAGACTGGACAATTTATAAAGAAAAGAGGAAGTCTGGATCTCAGTAGAATAAAGGTATAAAATGGAATTTAAAATTCCCACTTCACCATTTTCCATAGCCCTTGTTTTCCCAAGTAAACTTTCAGAGAACAAGAAATCAAAAAATATTGGAATTCTCTTTTTCTTTACTTGTCATTTCAAAAGAGAGCAAATAGCCATCTTGGATTACTAAGTGGCTCTGAAAATGATTCTTCAGGTTCTAGTTCTTAATGTTACTTAATCCAAATTCAGGTTTTCTTGCTTTAGAAATAAACAAAATGGCATAATTCCCACCCTACCCCTGACCTAATGTATTATGGAATAGCATATCGGCCTTACAAAGCAATATTTTCTTAGTCCCATTCTGTTTGAGAATTTTAACCAATGAAATCTTTCTGTTTATTTCTAGCTCTGTCTTCTCAGATATAGTCCATGATGTTAGAGAATTCTTGCTAACAGATATTTTTCTTATACTATATATTTGTTTTGTAAATTAGAGTCAGAAATGGGGCCAGATTCTGATTTATTCCCACATATGGTAGGCATGATTGATATTTGAAAGACTTGTTTTCTCAGATTTATAGTAAGAATACTAGCCAAATGAGGTATGTTGTATTTCTTCTCTGATTTATTGAAAGCTGAAATCTAAGACACAGTTAATTTAAAAGGTAGAAATAAAATCTAAAGGAAAAATTTTCTCTTATGCCAATTAAAATTTTCTCTTACTGATTGGTCAAACAAATATTTAAAATTATTCATTATTTAGAGGTAGTCTATCTAATCATTCTCATCATTTGTTTTCTTTCCTTCTTTTCTTTTTAAAGTGAAGTCCTCTACTTCTAACACTCTCACCCTCTCTTCCTTTCATACTCCATAACAAGCTACAGATGAAGCTTAGACAAATATACAAAAATGCTTTTTCTCCTTATGCTCTACACTAACGAGTTCTAAAGTCCTCAGAAATATATACCATACAAATTTAGACCTATTTTACCACTAATAATTAACCTTCTAATCTATAGCACAATATACAGAAAATTTGACTCACATTTTTCATTTCTTTTTTTTTTTTTTTTTTTTTTTTTTTTTTTGTCTTTTACTTTGAGACAAGACCAAGGGTTTCCAAAATTTTTTATTGTGCATACCTGTCAGAATAAAAAAAAATGAGCAGGCTTCGCCATTTGTTAATTTTTTTATCAATGTATAAACCATTCATATTTATATATCCAATATGGTCCATAATATAGAACAATATAGTAAATAATATAAAATATAACCATAATGTATTTGTATACTGTAGAACATACAACTTCATTAAAATATATCAATACTAATATATCATGTGCCTTCCACATATGATATAAAAACTGACTTGAAGTTTTGTGAACTTAATAACTTCAGCTATTCATGCTGTGATGTCCATAACCTTCACTGACACTATAATGGAGGGTCTGAAGGAATGACATGTGATAAAGACCAGATAATTGTTTTTTAAGCATGAGGCTGTTTTATTCCCCATTCCTTGCTCTTATTTGGACTTTAATCATCTGAAACAGTTTTTTTTATATACTTAGAGCTTAACATAGCAAGGTGCATCTTCTCTAAGCTAATATTATATTTTGTTTTTGTTTTTTTGTCACAACCTAAGGTGACCTTAACAAACTATTCATTCAGTTACTTATTTATTGCAAAAGAAAATAGCTTAGTACAATCCAAGCAAGCCCAAAGCACTGTATTTGATATATATTTATGAATACCTAAATAGCTTATTTATAACCCCAGATTACCAACAATATTGTCAACTATATAGCTGTATGTTTTTCACTACTTTTTGTAGATACACCAGAACATTATATAATTTAATTGTTCCATGCATGCTTATTAAAAGTATCAATTGTTCTACTTTAAAAGTATTGAAGCTAAATTTATCATAGTGCTAATCTATAGCATATATTTTTGTCATCTTAAGCAAACTTTTGTCTATATAATGGAGTTGATTCAGAATATTTTCTAGGAAATATTTTCAAAGATAGGATGGCTTCAGAGATGTACTGCTAAGTCTTATTTTCTTTTCTTTTTTTTTTTTTTTTTTGAGATGGAGTTTCGCTCTCGTTACCCAGGCTGGAGTGCAATGGCGCGATCTCGGCTCACTGCAACCACCGCCTCTTGGGTTCAGGCAATTCTCCTGCCTCAGCCTCCTGAGTAGCTGGGATTACAGGCACACGCCACCATACCCAGCTAATGTTTTGTATTTTTAGTAGAGACGGGGTTTCACCATGTTGACCAGGATGGTCTCAATCTCTTGACCTCGTGATCCACCCGCCTCAGCCTCCCAAAGTTATTTTCTAAAATGAAGAAAAAAAGTCTTAATTTGTGGCATGCTTAATTTTATAATCAACCAAGCTACTAACTTGCTATCACTGAACATGGAGTTACAAAGAAATGTACAGAATCAGCTCTCTCAAGCTAATATCTGTTGGCAAGAGCTCAACATTGGGTGGCCTTACCATGTTCTCCTGTTAATTCTCCTTTACTAATTTCCTCAATAGCTTAATTTTATCCTACTGCATTATTTTTATTTTTGTTAAGAGTGTCAAATACATTTGGCGAGTAAGGTAGATCTTAAAATCAATTTTTTAAAAAAAAATTCCTTTTAAGAAAATATCAAGTTTTGCATAATTTATTTATTATTTTTATTGCCTCATGGGTTGCTTGCTCTGTGAACGTGTTAAGTAGGTTATATATTAAACATAGAAAAGACAATATCTATATATATATATTTAGTGAAATTGACAAAATGGGGCCCAATTGGTACATACTAATTGTATTCATAGTTATAGCTTTAATTTAATCTGTCAGTCCAATGTTTGAGGGTAAACACAAAGCAAATGGTGTCATGTAAAACTTAAATGATTTTAAAATATACTGATTATAATAAGCTTCTGCCATTGCAACTGTAATAAATAGTATAGTTAAAGCAATGAATTTTAGGCAACTCCTTTAATATATTATTAAATGACTATTATTAATATATATATTATTAAAGGGCTATCATAAATATATTAAAGGATTTTCCTAAAATTCATTGCTTAGACCATACTATTTATTACAATTCTTTTAATATAGTAAAGGAATTTTATTATATTATAAAACTTAACAGTACAGTATCACATTAATATCACCTATTTACTAATATTAAAAAATTTGAATCCATTATGAATTATGAATTGAAAATCATAATTCTTATGATATTACATTTGCTGATATTTGCTTGGCTTTAAATATCTGTAAACATAACTTACACCTGAAGTAAATAGGATATCTTCAATTTGACAAATTGAATAGAGCAATGTTTAATTTGTAGGTACATGTTTCCAACAAATAGAGACGTGAAAATGCAGTAACATGGATCAATAGTTTGCAGACTGATTTATTAAGAACAGCGGGTAACTAACAACTAAACTAACAAGATGGTATCCCTGAACAGTGTGCTTATTTTCTAGGTCAGAGTTTTAATTTTCAAAGTAAACCAAGTGTATAAGCAGCGGGCTTGACATGAATCAAGTTGCTATTTCATTAGCAAATTAAATATAAATCTGAAAATGCAGTAAATAAAGTAGATATTAAAGATTGAGCATGCTATTTTTAGTATAAAATGTAGTATCTATTTTAAATCAATATAGTTTCTAATAGAATATCCATGAATTGAGGATACTTTTGGATAAATACCTTGACACAGCAGTGACTTCATATTAGTTAAATAGAAAGTATTATGAAAGACAGCAAAATGTTCTATTCCTCTAGTGCAATCTTAAAAGGCACCAGGAAACCTGAATTTGAATCTCAATTCTATCACTGTGAACTGTATATTTTTGTTTTGTTTTACTTTTTATTGTTCAGGATGGATGCATTACTGGTAAAATGAAGAAAAACTTCAGATGTAAAATGTTTGTAGGGAACATATGATTAAAACACTTGATTTTTTTTTCTTTCTGGAAACATTTAAAAATATATATGTAAATAGTCAAAATATTATGTGAATTAACTCCTACTTATAGTCTTTAACAAAACTATATTTGGAAATCAATATTCTATAAAATAAAGCATAACTCCTTTTACATTTACATATGTAAGTCAGCTATAAAAGCAGAAAATACTTTTGTGTATTTTCAGATCACTTAAATGATAATGTATATATAGCTTTGCAAAACCAATTTCCAGACCATAGGTTATATCATACATATTATTAAATAGCTTAAATAGTGAATCAATATAATATACAGCTTAGGAAGAGACAAAACAAATGTGTCTGGTTTTTCCTCAACAGTTATACCTAGATTATTGTCAAATAAAAGGGAGCATTAGAATTTAAATTAAATATGCAATATTTTAATGATATGGCTCATTTTTCCAACCTTTTCATTTTCAAGATACATAGAAGAATAGGAAATAAGAAGTCTTTATAGGCCTATTCAAATGCCTTTTGATACCTACTGCTTCATTACACATTTATATATTAGTAAATACTGTAGAAACCAACAATTTCAATTGTAGAAATCATCAGACAGAATACAAGGTGTTTTTCATCAATCCTCTATTTAATCAACCAACTGGACCCACAAATACTTTTCATTTCTTTGATGAAATATACTGAACTGTTTCTATAGTGCAATAAGCTCTTTTGGTTAGCAGATTACCACATATATTGTCTGAATAATTTTGTTCCGAGCAGTTCATATTTATGCTTAACTATAATAAGTTGTATTTCATCTAAACTACTTATGCTTATTGGAATTACTTTTAATGTGTGTAAAAGTAACTTGATGAAATGTCAATAAATAATGAACTTTTTTGTACAAAAACAAATTTGAATGCTTTAAGAAAACTTAAGGATGAGTCACTAAATAATTTTTCAGAATTAGGTGTGGACAAGATATCTTTAAAAATAGGAAGCCAATAATAGAAAATAATTAAAAGTAGAAAATAACAGAAAAGTAATAGAATTAACAATAGAAACAATTAAGAGAAGAATTTTCAAACTAACATTGCTTAACAGGTGTCTCTAATTTTTACTCAACTTTTTAAACTTGGAATAAAAACTGTGTATCATGAATTGTGTACTAAGAAGACATAATGAAATACAATTATTAGATGTTTAAAAAAAAGCTCTTGAGTCTGTATCATAAGATTAGTGAAAGGGCTATGAATCTATACACGTTAAGATAAAATACAATATTTAAATTATTTATTTATTTCAGAATTTTTGATATCCTGCCTTTACTTTTATTAACCTATGATTTGTATCCCAACAAAATGGAATAAATATGCTTCTACCTTAAAATATGCATGTAATTCTAGAGATACAAATTCTAGAGTTATAGCAATTAAATATCAGAAATATATTGGTAACTAAACCATCTGTAAATCAAAACAGTTTAATGACAAAAGTCTTTGGAATATGTGAACAGTAATTTCATGTATGCCTTTTACTAATCAACTCAAAAACACATGAAAATATCAGGCCATTTTGTTTGTTCGTTTTTGTTTTCTCTCAGCCTCATATTGCCTTTCCTTTACTTAGTTATTCAGGCCAGGCTCCTAGGCCTTCTAAAGGGCGTAACTTTCTGACTCACGTTTCTATTCTAAATTATAATTCAATTTTTGGATGAATTTGATATTCATATGGACAATAATTTCCCTGGAGCCCTAGTAAAGTCTATTTGATACTAAAGCTGAGGTTCTTTTTCCATATAGCAGAACCATTTAAAATGTAGCTAAGATTTTCAGGGACTGTGTACCTTCCAAAGCACAAGAATGAAATGCATGCAATTCCAAACAACACAACAGAGCAGAGAAATAAAATCTTAAAAGATCTGAGGAATGGAAAGAGATAACAGAGTTATGGCCCCACAGAAGAGACAAGAAGCAGGTATGTTGCAGCTGTTCTAAGAAGCTAAGGAGAAGGACGAGAAAAAATCTCCAAGGGGTTTGTGAGATTAGCAATCTGATTTATCACAATGGAGTTTGGCTACTTAAAGTCAGGTCACACTGAGTTGAGAAGAGAATTGTATAGAAAAGAAATAGAGCTGATGTGTAAAGAATATTTTTCAAGGGTACTATTGCTGTTGGCAATTACAGGTATTGCTATTTTTGATATAGCAGATGGAGAAATTTCATTTATCATTCCCTAAATCTCAGCTGATTTGGGATGCAGGATAGAGAGTTATCCTTTTCTCTAATTTTTAACTGAGTTTTGGCTGGTACTGTATAGAAAGATGCACAACTTCTGCACTATCTTTTGATAATATCCTTTTCTTTTTTTGGCTACCTTTTTAAAAAATGCATAATACCAACTTAATGATTTTTTATAACATAGAGTATATCTTATGAAATATACAAATACCATAGCTAAAAATCAAAAATTTTAAATAAGCAACAAATATAAAGGGGAAGTATTACTATATTTGTGTCTATAGTTAATTGGTTTTGTTACCAACGAAATAACCTCAGGTTTTTGGTATACAGTTCTAAGGACCCACAGTTCCACAGAGTTCCACATAAACCTTGGCATTAAAACAAGGCCCTAATGTCTTCAGTCCTACTGCTAGGTTAATTGCTCCTAATTAATTTGCATATCTTATTAAAAGAAAAAAAGGTACCTTTGTCTGTATCTTCTGCTAACTCTCTGGCTGCTTACTTTTCCCCCTGCAGCTTAAACAGAAAATTCCCAGGGCTGTTTCCAATGAACACCCAGAAGCAAAAGCAGCAGAACTTTCTCTAAATCTCTGTCTTCCTTTCTTCTTTGTTCCCAATGGATCAAGCTTTGTTAGGAATAACTGATATCTCTAAAGTGATTCATAGTTCTGAAACTTAAGTTAATTAGTAAATGAGATCTGCATTTTACGTACAGCTATAACCTCAAATCTTTTTCAACATTTAAGCCACTTTTAGAATTTATGAAGAAAGATGTCAATTTTAAATAAGTTTTAAATAGTAGTTTCCTTTTAGTTAATAAATAGTTTGTGAAAATAATAGCATGGAAAATTTGTATCTGATTCATGTGCTAGCATTTATTGTTCTGCATCAAATGCAGTATGTAAAAGATAGCAGGGAAAAATGGATGGATTATGGACTAGGAACATAAGATGCAATAATTTCAGGGCAGCTGTTATCAGGGTGCTATAAAAGGATCATTCCAAATGAAGGCCAAGGGTGCCAGAGACAAATCTTTTCTTACTTTCCATTTTCCAGGTGCTAGATTGGTGTTTCAAAGCACCAGTCTAATAAACTTTGTTTCATGCAGTGATGGGAATGTATGTTTTGGTTTATATAATCTAACCTACACAAAATAAAATCTTCCAGATTGCTTTGAGATGTCTAGAGAGATGAGCATTTGTATATGCTTTTATTGTCAGTATCTACACTGTTTAGATTTTTTAACCGTCACAAATGTCTTTGGGGAGTCATGAGTGTACTTCCTGCTATGTATTGTAAAACATTAGTTACCTTGTGTAATTTTTTGAATAAATTTGATAATTTCCAAATGGTTATAGCACCACTTACCTTTTGCCATGATAGTTAAAATGTGATGTGTTAGTTAATAATCAAGAATAATTATAGTTAATGTGTTGAAGTCTATATTATCTCCAGTATACTTTTTGCTATATTTGACTGTGTGGGATATTTTTGGTAGGTGGTATTGAATATTTTAATTAAAAACTAACCATAGAGTAAAAAATAAAATTTTGGCTCTTTCGGCATTTTAAAATAAGTGAAGCCACAAGAAAATGTGGGGTTTACAGGTATCACTAGGGAAGCTTCTTCTTTAGATTTATGAAATAGTTTTAATTAAAGTAGAAACAGTACCTAAGGGAACATTCAACTATAAAATTGCAATATAAATATTCCCATGCTACTTTTTCATGGACTTAGTATCTTTAAGTGTATTATTTTTATTATGAATGTTCCTAACACAGAAATTGCAATGCTGATTAATAACTTGATTCATTCCATGCCATATATCAATGTCAGACAAAACTAAACTCAAGGGCTGTATTTCCAACATTTTTATGTATTATCCTAAATTACAGGATATTTTCCCCTTGTTTTGAAAGTTTATTTAAAAAACATGCTTAGGGACTGGTAAAGATTTTAGTAAGTTAGGTAAAAATCAAAACAAACATAATATACAAACTCTATCTAAAGTATGCATATTTCATTTAAGTTTAGTTGGGAATATTTAGAAATCATATCATGTTCTAATCCAACCCACAATATTTAACATTTCAAACTGGCTAATACATGAAACAAAATAGGTTACTAATTAAAAACAATAATAAAAACAAAATTAGATTATAATTCACTAAAACTTTCTTGATAGGAGGAATAAAATTTATTTAAAAGAAGCTGTGTGCCAACTGATGTACATTTTTAATAAAATTTTAATATTTCAATTAAAATATTTCAATACAAATATATTTTCTTATTTTATGAAGTACAGTATATTTAGCCTTAAAAATCCTCCCTTTCAAATAATTAAAATATTTTGCTTACTAAGTAAAAATAGGTAATATTTTTCTTTGGTGAATCTATAATAGAAGAAACAAAATGTCTGAGTAACTTCTATTTTAGTGTTTTATCTAGAACATGTATTACAATGTAATGCAATACCATAGCAATCAACCAAGGTGAAAACAATTTTATTAATTTTTTTCAGATCCTACATATCTATTTTTGCAGTGTGTAGTTCTATTCACCTCATTACTTTTAAAATTAGTAATTATTTTTAAGCCAATTGATATGTAAAAGTAGAATAGAATTTTGAAAAGAGAAAGCTTTTAATTTTATGTATAGAATATGGGAGCATTGGTTCTTGCCATATGTAAATATTTTATTTTATATCTATCAATATTACTAACAACAAAATTTTCTTATAATTATTTCAAATGAAATTATTGAGTGCTAACTTCTAAATTTGTGTTCTGGATAATGGTGAGTGATAATAATATAGCTAAAATTATAATTTAATAAATATTTATTATGAATTGTTCTAAATCTATGTTCTGGTAACTTTTTAGCTCTAATGAGATTCACACTGGTGTCCAAAGACCCCTGATAGAACTATGTTCTTATGACTGAAAAGAAGAGTTACATTTTATTTTCTTAATTATAAATTGAAATTCAATGCTCTTTTCAATTACATTTTCAGAAGCTTTTCTAAATTAAACTCTGTATTCTTCTGAAGTTCTAAGATAGATTGGTGAACAATACAAGCAAGGTGTCTGCTTGCATGAATCTGACATTCTAAGGCCAGGGCTTCTGAAATTACTAAAAAATAAATAAATAAAATTGTTTCAAAAACTGAAAACATTATAGGTGTTAAAATGGCTTGGTACACTACACTAGGAAGGACCTATTTGGGGTCATACACTGTATTACAGCCATTTGAGGAATAAGCCTTTGAGTAGATATTGAAAAATTAGCTATCCAAAGGGCCATATTGAGGAAAGGCTTTCCAAGCTTAGCAAACAGCATGTGCAAAGGCCTGGTGGGGCAAACAATTCCCAAATTTAAAGATTAAGAAATGTCAGTGTGACTACAAGGTAGTAAATGTAAAATTACTTCATGGGAAAGGAGGTAAGACAGTAGACAAAGATCAGAATTTTCAGGCTATGTAAAGCCCAATAAAAAGTCAAAATTTCATTCCAAGTTTGAGAAGTTAAGCATAGTAGTGACATATAGATTATAAAAAATCCTTTGGCTATTGGCTAATGACCAATTTGTAGAGTGCTCAACAGAATCAGAAGAGACTATTTCAGGTCTAGGTAAGACCATGGGGTGAGGACCTGCCTTATATGATAACAACAACAAAGAAAGTCAACAAAATCAGATGCATTTTGGAAGCAGAACAGGATTTGCAAATGGCTGGCCTTCTGAGTATGAAGGGAACAGATCATTCAAAGATAACTCTTGAAAGTTCAACCAATTGGTATGTGATGGTACCATTCGATGTGATATTGAAGAATAAAAGAAGGATATTCTTGTAGAGGAAACATCAGAAGTTCCACTTTGGACATATTGAGTGTGAGATACCTATTAGCAACCCAGGTGAAAATGTTAAGTAGATAACCTGAATATTGTTTAGCCATGAAAAAGAGGCAACCCTTAAACATCACCATAAGAAACTTGCTTTAGTCTCTGCTTTGTTATGCTGCTATATGGTAGCTAGGATGATGCTTCAGTTTCTGCTATCATTGAAGGTTTTCTTTCTAACACTGGAATTCAGTAGTTGCAAGATGGGTTCATACTATACGGGTGTTCCACACTTCTGGTCCCCGTTACTTAAGTGTTTTTAGTTTAGACAGTGTTTCCTCTGCTCTATTCAAGCACTCAAGAACTGTTTCCTCTGCTCTGGATTTAAGACACAAGAGATCATCAGAGTGGGGGTGCATCCTTTCTGATGCTCACAAGTTATCATCATTATAATGTTTAGTCATATTTTTCCTCTTAATCATCTGGATATGCTCTACTAGAACAACACTGCATTCTCCTCCTTCAGGATCTTGGGGATCTCACAGGTTCTTTCTGTGTCTTCCTGCCCTCTCATCATATCCACTTCATCCAACTGTCACTGTTTTTATACCAGCTCCATATAAGACCTTTTGTGATTTTCCAGCCTTTGCCTGGTACTTGAGAAGAAGGCTCATGTTCAAACTATAAAAGCAATTATTAAAGTGACCCCAACTTGATAAATAGCAATGGCAAATGCCTTGCCTCTACTATGGAGAGATAAGGATCTCGGAATAGCTATACTTAAGAAACTCTGCTATCTCTGAAAAATCAACCGATCTTCCTTTATAACCCTTGTTCTGTTCTGAACTTAAAACTTAAAGAATATTATGCTCATGGCTCATGCCTGTAATCCCAGAAATTTGGGAGGCCAAGGCAGGTGGAATCACGAAGTCAAGAGATCGAGACCATCCTGGCCAACATGGTGAAACCCTGTCTCTACTAAAAATACAAAAATGAGCTGGGTGTGGTGGCATGTGCCTGTAGTCCCAGATACTTGGGAGGCTGAGGAAAGAGAATTGCTTGAACCTGGGAGGTAGAGGTTGCAGTGAGCCAAAATACCCCCACAGCACTCCAGCATGGCAACAGAGCGAGAGACAGTCTCAAAACAAGAATGTTATGCTTATCCTTCTGATATCTTATGTTTTTGCAGTAAACCAGGATGTAGAAAATGATTTTAACATATAATTCACACCATAATTTTACAGAAGTCTGAAGCTCAAGGGAAAACTTTAGGATTGCAGTTATAGACATGAGAGTCAGCAGAATATAGATGATATTTAAAGTTTGGGGACTTGGTGAGATCACTTGGGTAAAAAGTGCACACTCAAAAAAGAAGGTGGCCCATGACTAAGTCTCAGGACAATGGACTCAAACACTTTATAATGGGAAGAGTTATCAAGTTGCATGAAAAATGAGAGTTTAACAGTACAGAAGGAAATCCAGACAGTGCAGCATGAGACCCTATGAAATGCTTCTCAAAGAAAATATGGTAAATGGTATTGATGCTGCTGAGGGACTTAATAATATTCATATGAAAAGGGTATTTGGTGAGTTTGGAGTTATATTTATTGACTTTTTGGTGGAAGGAAGAGTTGTAGCAGATGATAATACAGTGTTGACTAAAATGTACATTATAATGGTTAGTGTTACAGATAATTAACTAATATAAAATATGCTATGTAGTGATAAGATTATGAAGGAAAATAAAGGAAAGAGGATAAGCAATCTAGGTAGTAGATAACATTTTAAATGTAGCAGTCAAGGAGTTTCTTACAGAATAGGTTAGGCAAGAAAAGTGAGAACAAGAGACCTATGCAGATATTCGGGGGACAGTGATCCAGAATAAAGAGAGGCTTTTTACCAAGAGAGCCTTGTAATCCACCAGAGCCATTTAAGTAAAGTGGAATGGATGAAAGCCCATGAGGAATGGGTAAAGAAAAAATGTTAGACAAGGAAATGAAGACAGCATGTACAGAAAGTTCCTTCCAGGAATATCACTTTAAAAGGAAGCAAGAAATGGGCAGTTGCGGGAGGAAAACATAAAGTTGGGATTTCTTAAAAGATGAAGATTAGAACATGTTTTAATGCTATTTTGAATGATTCAGGAGAAAAGTGTTTGGAAGCATTGAAAAAGCAAATAATAGACAAATAGGAAACTTGATAAAAATATGGGTAATTTTTCAATTGCTACAGAACATAAGGCAAGTAATAGAGGTATGTACAAGAGTAGATGGTAGATTTCTTGGTGGAAACAGGATGTCTTCATGTGATTGTTTTCATTTTCTTAATAAAATGTATTGAAGAAAACACATCTCACAGTAGTTTTGAGCGTCAATATATTTGTAGTCATGAATTTGAAGTAAAAATTAACCAATAGTGTTATTTTCTTTCAAAATGTTTAGTTATGAGAGTCCAGGTATGGAGTAGGCAACAATTTTGCTGTGAATAAAATAAGACTTTTTGCTGAATAGCAGGAAAGTGGAAAAGGGAAAAAATTTTGAGAGAATAACTATGTAATTGGACCATGAAATTTAAGTCAGATTTAAAAAGAAAGAGAGAATTTAAGAGACATGAGTAACATAAAATGTCATAAGAATAGTGAACTAAACTTTTTCATATAATTCTAGGGTTGTTTGATAAGAAATCAATTTGAAGAACTAGGCCAGGGCTGAATCAGAGGCATGGCAGGCCACGATTAAGATGCTGAACTGAGTAATAGAAAAGGGTATAGAGAAACACAGTTTTGCTGGAGAAAATCACATGTCATGGTGATTGCCCTCACCTTAAATTTATGACCATGGGGTTTTAAATTCACATAATTGATAATTACACTCAATCTTCTTTATTCTTAAGAAACCATTGTATGTATGCTTAAGCTGAAATACATAAATAAAACCAGATACATTAACGGCATTAAATGATACATAGGCAGCAGCAAATACTATAAATACTGATTTATAAAGTTCTACAATATGTATAGTAAGGTAAAGGAGACATTATAGGACAATACATGTAGTAATAGCCCATTTATACAAACTTCTTTGAAAATTTGTGAAAATTATGATTCAATTTTCATTTGTGTATGTATAAGTAAACTCACAATATAAGTGTATTACATTACCTAAAAATAATAGTAATGATTTTTTCTGGAAAAGGTATAGGAAAGTTTGTGACTCATGGATCAAAGGTTAGCAAGTCAATAAGGATGTTAGGTATTTAACTCCAAATGCACATATAATTATTCACTTATATTTATAAAAACAAGAATATATTCCTAATTAAATTATATAATTTTAGCCAGTACAAAGCTAAAGTTAGAAACAGTTTAAGAATACAATCCAGTTCTTGCTACCAGATAGATGTTGTTAAGCTTTCTGTAGCTAGGAAGAAAAAAAGCACAATTATGGAAGGACAAAGGAAGATACACTCATATTTTGCTTTGATGTTCTTTTTTTCTTTCTTTTTTCCTGCAAAGGACTTGTTAAACATCCTATTTTGCTGGGGTTGGTGTGTTAGGTTGGCATTGAGGGAGAAGGGGGAGCCTATTTGGTGGCATTAGTCATTGTCTTGGTGGAAAAAATAGTCTGCTTTACTGATACATTATCAGAAGTGCTATTAAAGGTAAAAGTTAATTTGAAATGAGCTTAAGCACAAATAATATGATTTAGCAAGTCATGCAATTAAGTGATTCTTGAAACTTATAAGGAGAATGTTGAATTCATATCACAATTTTCTATTATATCCATGTATAACAATATATTATTGTAAAATCCATATGCTCTAACACCTCACTTAGTTATGTAGTGACACAAATGTGAAACAACAGAGGTCACTCTTATCTTTTTAAGAGATCGGGTCTCACTCTGTTATCCAGGCCGCAGTGCAGTGGTATGATAATAGCTAACTGTAACCTTGAACTGGGTCAAGCAATCCTCCTGTTTCAACCTCCCAAGTAGTTTGAACTATAGGTGAGTTTTCTTTTTTTCTTTTTTTTTTGGAGAGGCAGAGTCTTGTTACAAATTTTCCAGGCTGGTCCTGAATGCCTAGCCTCAAATGTTTACTCCCACCTTAGCCTAGTAAGGTGCTGGGCCACCACACCTGGCATAAGCCACCACACCTGCACTATTATCTTGATTAATCACATTTTTAAATTTTTCTTATTAGACGGTAAGCATATTTGCAGAATTGCTTTTTTTTAAAAAAAAAATTGAATTTAAATCCTGTTGCATCTATCCTTTACTTACAGATACCTAATTCCCCTTTTCTTATAAGATGATGTAAGTTTTTAAGGTTGAAAGGCTAGAGGAAAATCTTATTTACTTACTCAAATAGAAAATGTTATCCTTAATTTAACTTGGACAGCTAAAATATTTTCACACTTCTCCTTTGGTCAGAATTTTAAAGAAATAAAGATTCACAGATAAATCTAATTCCCATTTATGGAGGAAACGCCAATACTTTAAAACTCAAGCACAATCTATTTTTAAATCTTTACTTGGTTACTTATTAAATATATAACTACAATGTGTTGTAAACTTAGTGTTTATTAATGTTTACTCCAAGTTGTTAGGTGCAGGAAAATATTTCCAAAGTCAAAATATCCAAATCCAACTAATAGGAAACAACAAATTAAACCAGTACCAGAAATAGATCTTCAAATTTATTCTATTGTAAAAAGTGAAGGTAAGTTTCGAATGAAGTCTTGAAAACATTACCTCTTTTCATAGTTTGTTATTGACATATTATCTTGTCACATTTGCTCTTTTCCTTGATAGAAAAAAGTGATTGCTTTTCATTAAAGGTTAGATGTTGGCATTGAATGCAATTCAGCATACATTTACTGAGCACCTGTTATGTGGTCATGCTGTAAGCAGTGTGATGAATCTCAAATGAAGACTTGAGCTTCAGAAAATTGTAATACATTTGGGTGACCAAAGTGATCAGTAACGCAGCATTTTTGCTATAGTTAACAAATGCAGCATTTTTGCTATAGTTAACATATTAGACCTTAAAAAAATTCAAATATATATTTACATTGTAGGTGGTCAATAAATATCTGTTTGTAAATTCTATATGTAATCCTTTATGTGTGTGAGGTGAAGTTTGAGTAACTGGAACAAATTCAAAGTGTAAAATTTAGAAATTTGCAAATAGAGCTTTATAGGAAAAAACAATTTATTAAACATAAAAAATATACTTTTTCTATAGAAGACCATTATTTTTGTCACAGTGGAGATACTTGAAATGTATATATAATTTGACAAATACACAAAGTGTTAATTTTGGAGATATCAGCAACTTTAGTTAAAAGAAAAAACACCTCATTTGGCAATGGACAATAATTTAACTATTGAGACTATGTGTTGTTCTCACTGGAAGCAGTAGGTGGAATGAAATGACTCTCAGAATAGTCTTCCAGGCTAATGTAACCAACAGCATATTTTTTCATTGTAGGATGGAAATACAGCATTTATTTAGTAAAGTGTCAACTTCAAAAGAATTACATCATTTTCAGTATATTGTGGGAAAATTGTTAGAGTATTTTTTTTACTTTTAATGTGAATCTTTGCTAAATTGTTGAAATAAAATTGGAAATAACAATTTGGAAATAATTCCTTCACAACACCCCCTTTCTCACTTCCCTTCTCCCACCAAATGTTACATCACTGTTGCTAGATCTGGAAACATCATCCTTGCAGGATTTTAAACTGCTATAAAATGGGAATATATAATTCTATCCTCAAATTATATAGTTGAAAGAATAGCTAGCTAATCATGGATCTATATATAAAGTATTTTTATTTGTATAACATATTTGGATTGGCTCAAATGCTTAATACTTTAAAGTGGCTTCATGCATATATATTTTAACAATTGCAAGTTAGACAACGACATTCAGAGAGCAGTCACTTCTAGGCATAAGTCATGAAACTAAAACAACTGTCTCAGATTCTCTGTGCTTAAAATGAATGGGTAGATATGTACAAATATACAATTTGAATTTTCTGTACTACTCTGTAAAGCTAGATATAAACTTATTCTTGCTTTGACATGTTTGATCTTTATATCATTGGAATAGTTGGCAAATTGCTTAGTGCCATTATCTTATTTAAGATGTGGTAGTTCCTTTTGTTTCTGATACATTGCTTCTGAACTCTGTTGACAAGCTTATAAATCAGATCACCAATCATACATAATTTATTTCTGTAGGTAACTGTATGTGCTGTGTAGAATACAAATGTTTTCAACAATATCTGCACATCTTAAATTTGATAGGTTTAAAAGTTTATAGAATAAATCAATATTTCTTTCTTTCATTGTTTTATCATTCTTTTTTCATTCATGAATTATATATATGTATACACCCTCCCACATACATACACACACACACACACACACATAAATATATATATATATATATATATATATATATATATGTATGTTATAATACAAGTAGTCATGGAAACCAAATATATACATTATTCAGATTTATGCCTTCTAAGATGTATAAAATGTTTTTTACTTTAGAAATCTTATGTTTTAAATATCTATTTAAAAATTTTAAATTTACATTAAAATTGAGGGTAATTTTCTCAATGAAGCCATATTGTTTTTATTTCCCCTAAAGAGAACTGATTGTACCTACTGGCTTAAGAGTAAATCCTCTCATGGGAACGTCATTTTGGCCACATTTGGAGACATTTTTGTAAAATGATGTGATGTGCTGTAATATTGGACACACCCAATGACACATTCTGCAATGTGAAATGTTGTCACCCTTCTGAATCATACATTCTATTATATATATATAATGAATATGGATACACCCATGTAATCTCGGAAAATATTCTCTTAATCAATATTTATGTGGCTTATAAATAGAAAATATTTCAAATTGCTTCTCCTAGCTTTACATTCCTAAGATAATTTTTAATACTTGCTAGCATCAGATCTTGCTTATTTAAAAAACTTCCATACAACTGAAATGTCAACATAAAAGCAAAAAAAAAGGTACTATAGAATACAGTTTGCCCTTTTGATTCTAAGATCTTCATATTTATTGATCTGCTTTTGTTTTGTGTGTGTGCTGTGTTTGTATGTTTTCTATTCTTACAAATAATCATTCTTGTCAGTTGATCTGTCAAAATTATGTAAAAGCCAATTCTGTATTGAAAAGCAGACAGTTCATTATTAATATTAGCACAACTGACTTGCATTTTAGAAACCCTGAGCACTTTGTTTTTCTACTAGAACAATGAAAATAAAAGAGTGCAACTTAGTGGTCAGGAATGTCTAGGATATGAGCTCCAGGGCACTTTGTTTGCTGCTCTCAAGTGTTCTTGAATCTTTGGAGATTTCACAGTATAAATGCTGTAAGACGTATGACTTCTCTCCTCTCCCTCTCATTCTCTCTCTTTCTCTCTTTTTTTGAGACAGATTTTTGCTTTGTCATCCAAGCTGGAGTGTAGTGGCAGGATCTCGGCTCACTGCAACCTCCACCTCCTGGGTTCAAGAGACTCTCCTGCCTCACCCTCCCAAGTAGCTGGGATTACAGGTCCCCACCTCCATACCTGGCTAATTTTTGTATTTTTAGTAGAGATGGGATTTCACCATGTTGGCCAGGTTGGTCTCAAACTCCTGACCTAAAGTGATCCACCTGCCTCGGCCTCTTAAAGTTCTGGGATTACAGGTCTAAGCCACCTCGTCTGCCTGAAGGCATATGACTTCCGTAAGAGACTTCTAAATCATGAAATGCTATATACTCACTGGTTCTAAGAGTATAAGTCAAAAGCTTGGATAGAGAAAATCTTCAGACTTGTCAGGTTTTCAGATCATTAATGTAACTTAGTTTAATTACTTAGTCACATAAATTAAGTTTACTGACAGAAAGTGAAAAATGAAAGTAGATACAGGACAAGGGAAAAGAACACTGACAAATCTACCATGGTTCTTACTTTTCTGCTGTCATCTTAATACTGTGTCACAAGGATAATGCAGGTCCAATGAGTCTACCTGAAATACAAGATCATTATGAAGAGTAAATGCAATCATGTTTAATAAAATGTTACATAAAGTTTAAGAAGTACATAAATCTTAATATGTAATCATCTTTATTTTTTAATCTAGAGTATTCTTTCAGAAAAATGTGGCTTCATGTCATAAAATACTGCTTTATAAAGACTTTAATATAACAGACAAAAACATGAATTCTGTGGACTGTTAAAAGGAGCCATAAAAAAGCTATATGTATTCACTTTATTGACACTTTTTTTGCCGTGAATTTACATCAAACTATCTAACAATACCTGGTCCCACACTGGTTATTATTTCAGAGTTTATTTCCTTAGGAAGTTTGTTTTTCCTCTTTGACACACTAAGTAAGCATGCATATAAAACAAGAGAAAACTTTATAAGATACAGACCTAATTTCAAAGAAGTTACAGTAGTATTCTGAAACAATATTGTATCAGTTATAGGTTCTTTAATATTTGATTATGCTTGCTACTGTGACACATATCCAGATTTATCCTGATTATTCATAGAATCAAAAGCATACCACTAAGCAATATAGTTAGTAATAATTTGTTCCATTTTTCTGCAACTGTCTGGAGCCATACATTTAAGCATTCACAGATTCTCAAGAAAAATGTCATAGTTCCTGAAATAACTACAAATAATTTAAAACTTCTAGATACTTACTTTGATTATCACAAAATACTTGCATCTTTCTTTTTGTAAAGAAAAATGTTTCCAATTAAGGTAATTTGGTGAGCATAAAACTGGAACTTAGTTGTTCAACATTTTTGGCTTTTCATTATGGTAAATTCAAAAATAGAGGAAAAAAATCCTGATTGTTTATTTTTGACAGGATTTAACAAATAATATACTACGTGGTTGATTTTGGATATCTGAAATCAAATAGCACTTTTGTTTTGGACTTCCATAAAAACAAGTTAAATATTAGTTTATTCCAAAATATTTATTAATCACATTCTCTGTGCCAGAACTGTTCTATGTTTTGAGGTTGCCTGGGTAAACAAAACAAAAAATTCCTGCCTCAAGGGGCTTACATTTTAAGTGAGAGATAGACAATGAATATAAATGAAGAAATGATAATTAAATATATTTACAGCAAATGTTAGAAAGTGATGTGTTAACGGGGAAACAAGAGGATGGGATAAAGGAGACAGGCATCTATCCGGGCCCAGCTCCCTGAGTGCATGTCCAGCCTCCCTCAGACCACTCAGAACTTTTTCTTCTTCCATGGAGGCCAGGCTTTTGCTGTGCACCTGCTGCAGAGCTCCATCAACCTGATGGCATATACCCTGGCCTTGGCTGAGCTCAAAAGCTAGAAAAAGCAGAGGCGCAGAATAAACTCTTTCTGGCACAGCCTGCTCTCCCAGGACCTGCTTAGCCTGTCTTTTAGAGACCAGATCTGCCCCGAGACCTTTTGCGAACGAACATTACATCGTCTGTAACATGTGAGAACTGGAGAAGACTTCCGGCCCTAGGATTCAGAAATTCCCAGGACCCCTCATGCCCCTCACCCCTTCAAGTCGCTTCTCAATCTCGTCCTTGTAGCAATAAAAACAGCAGAGGCTGTGGAGCACTCTCTGACGTCGGCCTCCTCAAGTCAAGTCGGGGGCAGGGCTACAACAAGGCATATGTTATTGGTGGAGAAGAATCGTCCCAGAGAGGCTTGACAGGAGGGCCAGCCAATCGATGGTTGCGCCTGCAGCGTTAGGGGCGGGGCCACTTGTGATTGACTTAGAATGAGAGGATTTGGCGTTCCTCTCAGAGGAGAGGACCCTTAATTCCAGAACTCTCACAGGGAGATACCTGAGTGGCTGCTCCCACGCGAGGGACTGCTTTCACGCGAGTCGCTGCTCCCACGGAGAAAGAGTCGGGGCGCAAATAAGGCAGGTTATTTTTTTCCCTGCGTTTGTTTTTTTTAAACTCTGCAAGAGAGTTTTGGGGCTTTCCCCTGACCCATGGCTGCTGCTCCCTGTGGGGTTCACACTTGGGGTCGCACCTCTTGTAGTCGCCGTTAGCGCGACTGAGACCAGTAGTATCCCAGTCGTGTCCTCGCAGCAGAGGTCTGAAGGAGGCCACTGGCTGGGCAATGAGAATAGTGGAAGCGCTTGTCAGACTGAGGGTTCTTCCCAGTAGTCCAAATGAGCGGAGGATCCAGTTTTCTTTTGTGAAATTACTTCAATAAGAGGTTTGTTTGTTTATAAACATTTGAAAGTAAATCGATTCAGTCACTTAGAGTCAGGCAACAGTAAAAATGGTCCTTTACAAATTTCTCAGATGTTTCGGTCTAAAAAAGGCTGTGAAAAAACATAACTTGTCTTACAAAAAGAATTATTGTCAGGGCTTGCTGGAAAAAACTTAGTACATAGAATTTGTACTTTCTCCTCTAATATTTAAAAAAAAAAACAACGGAAAGTTAAATGACGTGTCAAGTTTCCTGCTGGTGAGGCACAAATTTAAGTTGAATTTTAGCATGAGGAGGAACATGGAAATAGTTATAATTTTTCATGTTAGCAGAGGCACTTGCTATCTGAACCACACTCCAGCTCCCGGTGTCTAGTTCAGTTCAGGTGCTAGAAGTCTTTATGGTACAACATATGAATTTTTAAGACTGGTAGATTTATAATTGCTTTGTTTATTAGTTGCATTTGCTTTATTTTTTGTTTGAATTAGAGGAACGGGATCAATGATTTTAATTTGGAAACCATAGACTAAAGTTAGACTTTCGTGGCATACAGACCAGCTGCTTTTACATATTTAAAGGCATGTATTTAGAAGAGTTACATTTATTCCAGATAATCCCAAAGTTTGTGTTAGGATAAAAAGATAGACAATAATGTGAGACATTATGGTTGAAATTAATAAAATTGTTTAAAACGGTACAACTATGGAAAGAGCTGTGTCAGGAAAGACTGAGTAACCAATATTTGCAGGTATTAATTTAGAAAACTAGTAGGACATTCAAACAAGCATTGCAAGGCGATTGTTCTTGGTATCATAAGCAGTCTTTTTTTTTAGCCCCTGCATTGAACCAAGATTTAAAGAATGTGTGGGTACTGGACTTTTTTTTCTCTACCCTTAAGGAATAATAGTAATACATGTAGACAAATATTTATGTGATTTTTAGATCATTACTCATATAATAGAGGCAGTACAAAGTGTTATGGAATCAAGATGAAACACGTTTCACAGAAAAGTGAAAATGAGACATTTGCGCTGAATTTTTAAGAATAAGTAGCAGTTTGTTAAGTCTCAGTTGGGCAGGTCCTTAATATATATAATCAAAATTATTACAACCACATCCTAGTTTCACACTATCCAGACAAAATTCTCTATACTTTATCCTTTCAGACAGAAGAAATAACAGCATAAACAAAATTAGAGAAGAATAAAATACAAGGGATATTTTAGGGAGAACCTGGAGAAATGGAAATAGGTTAAAAGAAGTTGAGATGGTGTAAATTAGTGGTTTTTTAACTTTGGTAACGTGGGCCATATATATGTTGATGTATTCACAATTATATTCCAGTTCCAAAAAAGTAGTACTAATTCCAGCATTTTCTTTGTTATTCAGTAAGGCATATGATAATCCACTGAATTTTATTTTAAAGAAATTACTTTAAACTTTTGGCATTTTACTTATTTGTAATAAAAACACATTTCATAGAATATTGTATGGTTATATCTGCACTATGTCTCTCAAGAGTTGGGCTGTGAATTACAGTCTAAGCTGGGTATAGTTTTAGGGTCAAAATCAGAAAAAAAATGTTTAAATTTTTTTTAATGAACATTAAATATTCATTCAACAGAATCGATTGAATGACTACTACCTATTAGGGACTGTTCTAGACACTGAAGACAATAACATTCCTTTAGGGGAGGTAAATTCTTATTAAAAGTTGAAATTTAAAAAGTGAAGGAAAATACAATTTGCTATTTCATATTTTTTATTCTTGATATGATTTGCTGTTCTGTCTTGTGCTTGTAAAACTTCCAGCTATCCTCCAGAGTATCATAATACTTTTAAATATCAATCTCAGATATTAATCATCTTCATTTCTTCATCTTTTGAAGAAGTTAGTGATGGAAACACTCTTTTTATCTTCATATGTTTTAGTGTCTAGTATATAATAACACTAAACAAATTTTATTGATTTACAAAACCATTGACCTATATGAAAAGAATTTATGGTAGGGCAAAGTGAATTCATGTAATTATAGGATTCTACTTATATTTTAACTTTTAAGTCTGTGCTTTTTAAAATCTTAGGCTATGTGACAGAAAAGGTTTCTTTCTGGAGCTTTCTCATTTTTGTGCTTATAAAATCATACTTGCCTATTTTGATATCATAGCTTTATTCTCAAAGAGCTGTTCACTTTTGTCCAAAAATTAAGCCTAGAACAGTGATTTCATTTTAGGGAGAAGTTGCTTCTTCTAAATTATTAGATACAAAATTAGAAACTAAACAGGGCTTTACTTGATCATAGATTTTGTTTTTATGGGTTCAGACCTCCACCATATTCTTATTCTTGCTTTAGCTCAGGTTTTGAAATCTAAGTTACAAAGAACCATATTTAGTAGTAAAACATTTTTTTAGAATAATTCAGTCAGGCAACGGTTTTAAAACAGTGTAGATGAAATAGGGAAGGGGAGGGACTATAATTTCCTACTCTAAAGTTTCTTACATATTGTAAAAAATGTTTTGATCAAAGGTTACTGAGGATATTGTCGGAGCTCTGAAGTGGGGTGGTTAGCTTGAACAACTTCTGGAAACATTTTCCTGTTAAAATGATGCTTGACTTAAGTCTCTAAAATGAAGCCATATTAAAACAGAGAAGAGGAAAGAACAGACAACATTCTAGAAAGAGAATAAAACCTTAGTTATGATACAGTACATGTCATCATAAAAGTGCAAGATTTCATTAAAGCAAGAACAAGGCAAGGAGGGAGAATTGGTGATATTTAAGACAAAAATGTAAGTTAGTTCTTGCAGATCCTGCTTATTTGTGTTTAAGGGTGACCTATTATATATGTGTTTGAGTACCACTGATTTTAAGATTGTTGTGACAACTTAACAATTTTTAGAAAGAATGCTGTATTGGCAACACATATTATAAAGTGTGGAGAATTTTGTTTACAGACAGTGAAATTAGTTAGGAATCTATTAAAATAATTTTGATTATATATGTTGAGAATCTGGTCTAAGTCTTGATTGTTGAGAAGAAGAATATTTAGGAAGTAGGAGTAAATAAAAATTGGTAATAACTTGAAACTAAGTGGAAATGCAGATTGCTGGATTGGAAAACAATGTGGAGCGTGGTTTCCTTCCATGTAATTAGAGGCCAGGTTAGGAGCAGCACATTTGGGGTTTATCTGGCTAAGTGACTTATTATATCTTCCTTTAATAGTATTATTCCTATTTCCTTCTTTATATGCAACTGAAGTTCCCAACTCCACTTATATTCCTATATTTCTGTTTGAAAGTACACTTGGCATTTAACACTAGAAGTTCTGGTTTAAATAAATAAAATTTGAAATTAAAAGAGTTCTAATTTTGAAAGGTAAAGATACACAAATCTAGGGAATCCAGAATAATTATGTAAATAATACTTAAAATTGAGAAGAGATAGCAAGAAACTAACTAGGCATAAGATAAATACACAAAATACATTAGAAAAATTATAACAAGTTAGAGAATATTATAAGGCTTAAATACACCTCTGTAAAATGTAAAAGAAAGAGTTTTCCTAAAAGAAAATGTGCAGGTCTGTTAAGAAAACTATTTAACTTCACTGAAAGATATCAAAGAAGACAGAACTGCAGAGATCTAAAATTAATCTGATACTTTTGCTTTCCATCTGGTGTCTGTCCTCATTGGTCACTCTATTCTAATTAATTTGTGATATTACTATACTAATTGTTTAGTATTTCTATCTATGATCCCTGATGTTAGTTCTTTCAAAATGAGTGCAATGTAACCCCAGTGAGAAACTCAAAAGTTCTTTTTTCAGAAATTCAACATGATTGAAAACAAATACAGTTGCACATAAAATTTACAAAAAAAATATAATGTGAAGCTAGTCCTTCATGAGCATGACTGTAGAAATACAAAGAGATGTGATCCTTTATAAATGTTACAGATACATATGCAAATTGAGTTATTCAATACAACAAAGCAGGAACTTTAGTATGTATTGAAACATAAGTTTAGATAAGGTAGGAATCTCCATAAGCAAATGGAGAATAGAGTATTTCAAATGGCACTGAGAAAACTGACAGCTGCATAGGAAAAATTCAGTTAAAATCTCATCTCCTACTTTGAAGCAAAATATATATCAGATTTATTAAATATTTAAATGTATCAAATGGAAGCAAAAGTATATTGTAGGAAGTACACAATGAAGATTCATTTAATTTCTGAAGAGAAAAAGCATAAATGCAATTTGGAAAATTACAATGAAATAATACAGACATAACAAATTTCTTTTTTTCATGAAAAAAGTTTAAAAGGCAAACAAAGTGGGGAAAGATAAAAAAGTTTAATATTCTTAGTATAAACATAACTCATACCAATTGATAATAAAAATGATATACTTCAAAGTTAGGCTATTCCAAAATCCTTTAGGTTGGAACTGATGATGAGCAAAAACCTCCCAAGCCTTCTCCAAGTGGTCTTTAACTGATTTTCTCAGTCTCAGGCCTAAGTGACAGTCCTGTATCACTTAGCAAAAACAAGGTAGGGAGAAATTGAGGAATTTCCCCCAATGTGTGGGCAGCACAATGACATCCCAAGTCAAGTGTGGATGAGAAGTGAGAGTGGAATTCTAACATTTCTCTTCCTAGTTTTATTCTCCCACACCAAAGCCTGACTTCCCCAGCCCTAATACACAGAGGGATACAAGAAAGGACCCACACATTCCATTGTTGGAGAAAACTTTCCTGTTTTCCTTCCACCTTTTTTCTCTATAGTGCTTCTGGGGGGAATGTTGATGTGTGAGGGAGAATCCAGAAGCAGAGCAAGTTATTGGTCTTCTCTTTATTTATGTTCACTGTCTTGGTGAGTATCTAGAAATGTTGCTGTAATTACTATATGTATATACTGGTGACTCCTCTAGCCACCTGTGTATTTCATATCACTACTTGGACTTCTAAGCACTGCAAACCTAACATCTCCAAAATTGGGCTTTCACTGTTTCCCCAGATTTCTACATTCAATGGCCTTTTCCACCTAATGAAGACCCTTCCATCTCTCCAACTACTTAGACCAAGAATTTAGAGTCATTTTTTACTCTTTCCTTTCTCACAAATTCCATTGGCTCTCAGCAAAATTAAGTCAGAAATCTATACTGAAATATGGTACAGAAGCGACTCATTCCCAATTTGTCATGTTTTAGCTTTAAAATTGGATAAAAAGATAAAATGGAATGAAGTAAAAGGAAACATCCCAAAAGAAAAAACATTCGTTTTCTGACTATAACCATTATAAATACTATCAGTTTGGAGACCTATTTGTAGGGGAAATCCAGAGGCAAATACGTGTTGGGAGGGAGGGATTTTATATTATGATCTTTTTTCCCTGAGTTGTTTTTCCTGTAAGGGTTCTCAAATAAGGAGTTCCTTTCCTTTCATGAGAGTGAAACTATACAGGCACTTTTGCTGGACACTTCCTGGAGTTGCCAGAAAGCCCACACACACCTTGTCACAATATTTTCCCCTCACTAAGAATATAAGAGAAGATGGGAGAGGTTGCTAGGCCATGCAACTCTGGATTCCTCAATCCCTTTACTCTCTTCTACTTCATTATGCGCTAATTTCCATTTTTACCGGTTTTCTTGCTAAATTCTATTCTCTTCACTAGCGTGAAAGAGCTGACCCTATACCTGTTTTGTTCATTAATATGCTCCCAGAGAAAGTGCTTGGCATATAGAAACATTTGAGAATTATTCAGTTAATGGATTCTTAGCTTAGGGAAAAAACTATCTCAATATAAGCATAATCTGTTTTTTTTGTGATGATTTTTATGTTATCTGTATGACTATGTCTAACTTTAAATGTTCTATTACATATATGGTTTGTATTCTAACTATAGTTTTCTTCCACTGTTGCTAGACAGTCTTTCATCTTTGATATCTTTAAATAAATAATAAGCATGTTGACACCTATGCTATTCATTCTCTGTCCCTGCCCTTTTCCTCCAGTCATTTTCTGCCTTGTCTGCAGACCCTATTGTCCTCTGGTTTCCTTTTGGTTTGAGCCATAAATGGAACTGACTTTTTCCCTGTAACAGTCCCAGCCACCAGCTGTCTTTGTGTGTAGGTATTTCCATTTTTTTTCAAAATGGAAATCTATGGCCCTTGGTGCCACACCATTCCATTTTGATTCCTTTTCCACAACTCCATTTAAACAGCCCATTCATTATCTTCAAAAGTCTTCCTGAATGTGCTTACAGATTTTGCTGGAGAATTAAGAAAACATGAAATTCAGTTTTTGGGTTATTTCTTTGTTTTGCCCTTGCAGTATAAATTCATTGTCTAATCCTTGCCTGATGTCCTAAAACAAAGTTAATTTGAGATCTTGGAATTTGGGGTTTGATAGATATTGATGCACTATGAAAATTTAAAACAGCAAAAGAGATAATTATAGTCATATCTCTAAAGGAATCTCAATACATTTGTTAATTTTTTCAAATAAAATTATAACTATATTAAAATAATCATCAATGTAGTACAAGATACTGGGATTTGAGTTATCTTTTTGTAATGTTCCCTTCTTTTGGAGTAACTGGAATAAAAATTATGATGGTTTTCTTATTAACAAAATAGCAATATTTGCAATATACATCTATTTCTCAGCAACATAGCATAAAAAAATTTCTACTTTATTGTATAGTGCATAGGTATTATTTTCTGGAATTAAATAAAAATGCACCTGGAATAGTATGCAGCCCATAGCAAATAGCTCTCTTTAAATATTGTGTTTTCTTATTACTAATATTAACCTGCAAAATGTATGCATAGTTCGCATAATAAAATGTCTCTTTAAGTATTTTTTGGTAAAGACTTTAGGTAAAGAAGTCAGAAAACCAGGAAATTTTTGAAAGTTCTAATATCCTCCATAATCAGGTTTAACAAGTTTTGCAGTTTACATAGTTAACTTTTTACTCACTTACCCCAAAATATGGGCACCTAAATGTGAAATAGAGATAAATTTCAGAAAAGGAGTAATATTTATTTGAATAAACTATTTTACAAAAGATTTTATTTTATGTTTTCTTTGTTTCTTCAATTTTCAGAGGGAGAAAGAAGGAATGGGCAATGCAGTGGAATTGAATTGCACCTTTTCTATATTTGGCAGCCACATCCTTTCAGCACATGTTGCTCTGTAATTATCTTTAATATTTTACACATTCTTCTTATAAAATAATTTACACATATGTGGTATTTGAAGAAACAGATGAGTGGTGCTCTTGAGTAGGTATTTGAAGACACTTATGTCTACTGTTGAGTAAACCTGAATCTGTTCCATTTCTATTCTAGGAATATAGGAATAAAAGTTTTATTTAGTGATGAAAGTAAAGATATTTAAAATTCAATTTTAAATTCATAAGTATTCATATATTTTTCTTAGAATGAGAAAAATGATGGAAATGTTAGGCATTATACTTTAACATACCTTGAAGAGACACGCTGATCATTTATTTCATATTCAACATTTACCATGTCCTTTAATTGCAATAACTCTCAAAATTATGAATGAAAAAAGATAAAGTCTATATCCAACATAAATATTAACTTTATTTAGTTCAATGAAAACAATAAATAAAATTATTGATATCAAGTAGATTAAGTAGCTGGCTCATTTATAACTTTTTTTCTTTTGAAACATTGGCTGTTGAAACCAGTCTTACGGGTACTGTGTCTGTCCAAGAGACCTAAAGAAAAGTTTTTGTATGCAATAGTTTAGTTATGGGAATGGAATGTATTGAGAATGTAATTATGGGAAAATAATAAAAGAATTTTTTAGTATGCAAAGAAAAGCAATTTAGAATATTTATAGTTTACATGTACATTGTATGTGTACTAATAGTTGAGATTTATCTTTAACCATAGGAACGATGATCTTTTCCAGAAAATTTGAAATACTTCTGACCCTTTTATTTCAGTGAATAATTTTTTTTTGTTCCAATTTTATGCCTCCAAGCACAGTAACATTTTGTTAATGTTATTGACAGGCAAGCTAAAAAATCTTAAAATTATTTTTTTCTTAGATATATTGATATATATTTTATGTACTGTAAATAATTTTATCCTTTTTATCCATAAAACATTATGTATTTTGACAAATATGTCCAATCATATAGCTACAATAAAGGTATAAATTTTTTCCTTATACCAAAAAGTTGCTTCATGGCCCTTTGTAGTTACTTCCTTCCCACTACCTCCAGCCTTCTGCAACTACTGTTCGTATTTCTGCTTGTGTAGTCTTGTCTTTGTTCAGAATGTCATTAAATCATATATTATGCAGCCATACATTATATAGTATGTGGATCTTTTACTTATAATCCATGACAATTTGAGATTTGTCTTTGTTCTTAAATGTACATAGACTTGTTTTGAATACTGCCTTATTATTGAAATATCTATATGTCATCTAATGATAATCCATTTTCATTCCTGATGAAATTTGTATTCTTCCCTATCTTTCTTTATTTGATCAGTCTAGTAAGGCGTTTATTGCTTTTATTGATTTCTTTCAAAGAGCAAAGGTCTAGAGGGTTTTATTTTCTCTTTTTCTCCTTTCAATTTCATTGCTTTGAACTCTTATCATTATCATTCATTTCCTCCTGCATAGATTGGTTTTTTTTTTTTCTAATTTCTTAAAATGGAAGCTTAGACTGTTCTAACTCAATATAGCGTAATACTCTATAAATTTTTTCCTAGGCCAGGCATGGTGGCTCACGTCTGTAATCCTAGCATTTTGGGAGGCCAAGGTGGGCGGATCACCTGAGGTCAGGAGTTCAAGAACAGCCTGGGCAACATGGTGAAACCCCATCTCTACTAAAAATACAAAAATTAACCCAGGCTGGTGGCACACGCCTGTGATCCTAGCTACTCGGGAGGCTGAGGCAGGAGAATCGCTTGAACCTGGGAGGCGGAGGTTGCAGTGAGCCAAGATTGCACCATTGCACTTCAGCCTGGGCAATGAGAGTGATACTCTGTAGGGGAAAAAAAAATCTAAGTGCTGTTAATTTTCTGGTTAATGATTGTTAAAATCTCTAACTGTAGTTGTAGACTTGTCTATTCCTTCCGTAGTATAAGTTTTTTCTTCATGTTAATATACATGAATATGTATATTAGATTGTTTAAACTTATTGATGAGATTATTTTCTATCATTATGTAATATTCTACCTCTGGTAGTATTCTTCAGCAGTATTCTGGTAGTATTCTGAGTAGTCTCTTCTGTGTAGCATTAGGTTAACCATTATTTATTTTATTTGATTAGTATTTGCATGGTATATTCTCTATCTTTTTACTAATAATCCATTATGCATTTCTGACACCTTTACTGAGGTATAATTAACATACGTTGACATTAGCCCATTTATAGTGTAAGTCAAATGGTGTTTATTATATTCAGTGTTGTGCAATTATCACCACTAATTTTAAAAGTTTTTCATCACTCCAGGCTGAAAACACACACTCATTAGCATTAAATCCCCATCTCTACCACCATCAGAAGGAGCACTGTACAATTACTAATCTACTTTCTTTATTGTTGCCTATTCTGATTGTTTTATATAAATAGAATTATATAATGTATGATATTTTTTGACTGTTGTCTTTCACTTAGCATGATGTTTTCAAGGTTTATTCATGTTATAGCATGTATCTGTACTTCATTTTTATTGCTGAATATGTCACATTTTGTGCGTATCTATTCATCAATTGATGAACAGTTGGGCTGTTTTTAGTTTTGGGTTAGTATGAGTAATGCTGCTGTAAATAAATGAATAATTGTGATCTAATATTTAAGGTTAAAACCTTATTTTGAAATAATTCACATTGAATTGCAATAAATAATACAGAGAGATCCTTGTATTAGCTCATTCTCATACTGCTCAGAAGATACTATCTGAGACTGGGCAATTTATAAACAAAAGAGGTTAATTCACTCACAGTTCTTCATTAATGGGAGTGGTAAGTCTCAGGAGACATAGAATTTATAAGGTTTGTATAAGGCAAAGGAGAAGCAACCACCTTCTTACATGGCTGCAGGAGATAGAGACAGTGTACAGGGGAAATTGCCACTTTTAAAACCATCAGAT
>NW_016107565.1:2038883-2059853 GCF_001604975.1 Cebus imitator | reverse complement strand
AAAAGTTACTTCCAAGATACCGTGCAGGCTCAAGCATTGGGTAAATGTTCTCATTCCAAGTAGGAGAAATTGGCCAAAACAAAGGAGCCACAGGTCCCATGCATGTCCAAAACATGGTGGGGCAGTCATTAAATCTTAAAGCTCCTAAATGATCTTCTTTGACTGTATGCCTTACATCCAGGCCCACTAAGCAGTGCCCTAGTGGGGACTTAGTGTGGGAGCTCCAACTCCATATTTCCCCTCTGCATTGCCCTAGTAGATGTTCTTCACGAGAACTCTTCTGCCTGTACTTCCAGGTGTTTCCATACATACTCTGAAATCTAGGTGGAGACTCCCAAAGTTCAACTCTTGTCTTCCACATACCTGCAGGCCCAATACCACAGGGAAGCCACCAAGGATTGGGGCTTGCACCATCTAAAGCAATGGCCCAATCTGTGCCTTGACCCCTTTTAGCCATGGCTGGAGCTGTAACAGCTGGGATGCAGGGTCAAGTCCCGAAGCTGCACAGAACAGTGGGGCCCTGGGTACAGCCCAGGAAGCCATTTTTTTCCTCCTAGGACCCCAAGGTCTGGGGTGGGAAGGGCTGCTGGAAGTTCTCTGACATGCACTAGAGACATTTTCCTCAATGTCTTGGCTATTAACATCAGCCCCTCATTAGTTATGCACATTCCTGCAGCTGGCTTGAATCACTCCCCAGAATATGGGTTTTCCTTTTCTACCACAAGGTCAGACTGCAAATTTTTCAAACCTTTATGCTTTTCTTTTCTTTTAAACATATATTCCAATTTCAAACCATCTCTTTATGAATTCATATAACTAAATACTTTCAAAATAAGCCAGGCGACCTCTTGAATGCTTTGCTTCTTAGAAATTTCTTTTGGCAGATACCTTAAATCATCTCTCTTAAGCTCAAAGTTCCATAGATCTCTAGAGCAGAAGTAAAATGCCACTAGCCTCTTTGCTGATGCATAGCAAGAGTGACCTTTGTTCCAGTTGCCAATAAGATCATTATCTCCATCTGAGACCACCTCAGCCTGGGATTTCATTGTCTATAGTACTATCAGCATTTTGTTCAAAACCAATTCAAGTCTCTAGGAAGTTTCAAACTTTTCCACATCTACCTGTTCTCCTGAGCCCTCCACACTCTTCCAACCTCTGCCTTTTACCCAGTTCCAAAGTCACTTCCACATTTTCAGATTATCTTTGTAGGAGTACATCACTCTGCTGGTCCCAACTCTCTATATTAGTCTGTTACCACACTGCCATAAAGATGTTACCTGAGAATGGGTAATTTATTAACAAAGAGGTTTAATTTACTCACAGTTCCACATGGCTGGGAAGGCCTTAGGAAACATAACTATCATGGCAGAAGGGGAAAAAGAAGAAAACACCTTCTTACAGGGCAGCAAGAGAGGGAGAAATAGAGCATGCAGGAGAAACTACCACTTTTAAAACCATCAGATCTCATGCGAACTCTCTCACTATCATGGGAGCAGCAGGGAGAAACTGCCCCCATAATCCAGTCACTTCCACCAGGTCAATCTTTCAACATGTGGGTATTACAATTCAAGATGAGATTTGAGTGAGGACACAGAGCCAAACCATATCAATTCCATATATTGTTCACTCACTATCCCACAAGAGTAGCATTTTTCATAACTATGGCACAATATTACAACCAGAAAATTATCATTACATTTACAATCCATTTAACTGATTCAGATTTCACTAGTTGTGCAAGTATTTGTATTGTATTTTATGCTGTGCACTTTATCACAGTGTAGATCCCTGTAACCATTACTGTAGTCAAGTTACAGGGAAATTCCATCATATGAATCCCTTGAGCTATCCCTTTATAGCAGCAGCTATGTCCCACCTAACCTGCCCAGCCATAACACCTACTAACGACTACTCAATTCTACATGTCTTTAATTTTTTCATTCCAAGAATGTTATATGAAGGGAATTATATAATCTGTAATCTTTTGTAACTGGGGGGGAGGGAGTGGGGGCATCCAGAAGATGCCCCCAATTCCCCAATCCAAGGTTCTTGGGCTATCTTACCCCAAAGAAAGGCGCCCCAGAGGTATGGTGAGTTTGCCATTCGAATTAATATCATGGACCCAAAGACTTTGGCAGAGAGTGATTTATTAGGTAGGGAGATAGAAAGAGAGAGAGAGAGACAGAGAGGGAGGGAAAGAGAGAGAGAGTGAGAGAGAGAGATAGCGAGAGCGCTCCCAGGCTGCTGTGGGAGGGGATCCAGAGAAAGAATCCATATAGGGAAGAAGCAGCGGGATTTTATCTCTTGAGTTATTCCCTCTCCATTGAAGTTCTTGTCCAATGAGAGGAGTTCTTTCAAACTTCCTCTGGAGTGATTGATCTTTGACTCTGATACTGGATTGGCTACTTAGTCTACAACTCTGAGTTAGAGCCCCTCCTCCCAGAGCTTTCAGTGGGTTCTTTATGTTCCTGCCTTTGAAACCCCACCCCTTGTGGATCCGGGAAGAGTCCTTCACTTTGAGATTGGATTTTTCTTTGCTCATAATGTTTTGTTTTACACAAAATTACCTTGAGATTTATGGAAGTTGTTGTGTACATCAGTAGTTTGTTCCTGTTTAATGCTGAATAGTATTCCATGATATGGATATACGGCAGTTTGTTGAATCATTCACCGGTTGTAGACCATCTGTGTTCTTTGAAGATTTGGGCTATTATAAGTAAATCTACTTTGAAGATTCATGTACAGGTTTTTGTGAGAACCTAATCTTTCATTTCTCTGGGATAATGAGGACTCAATAGTACAATTTCAGGGTTACATGGCAAGTGTAATTTTGGCTTTATAAAAGACTGATATTTTTTTCCAGTGTTGGTATACCATTTTACAATCTCACCAGCATTATGTAAGTGATTCAGTTTCTCTGCTTCCTCACATTTGATGTAGTCACTGGTTTTAATTTTAGCCATTCTGGTAGATGTATTATAATATCTCACTGTGATTTTAACTTGTATTTTTCAAAGACTGTCTACTCATATACCTATTGCCATCTATAGATCCTTTTCAGTGAAATACCCATTCAAGTCTCCTCTCATTTTGTGAATGGTTTTTTTTTTTTTAACAGTTGAGTTTGGAAATTATTTATAAACTGTAGATATAGGCTCTCTGTCAGGTGTATGATATATTAACACTTTTTTTACATTTTGTAGTTTGTCTTTTCATCTTCTTATTCAGTATCTTCTTCACAGTGAAATGGTTTAATATTGATGATGTCCAATTTATTATTTTTTATGAATCCTGTTTTTGAGCTTAATTCTGAAATTCTTCACCTAGCACAAGATCTTGAAGATTTTCTGTGACATGTTTTTCTAAGTGTTTTATAGAGTTACTTGTAAGTCCATGATCAATTCTGAGCTTTTTATATTTGCATAAGTGTGAAGTATAGGTGGTTTGTTTTTTGCCTATGGTTGTCCAGATGCTCCCTCATCAGTTGTGAAGAAGCCAATCATTGAACCCTTGAATTGCTTTTTGTACCTTAATCAGGAATCAATTGGACATATTTGTGTTCATTTATTTCTGGGTTTGTTATTCTATTCCAGTGATATATGTGTACATTCCTTCACCAGTACCTTACTTTTTTCATTAGTTTAGCTGTATAGTAAACCTTGACAATAAGATAGAATCATTACTACTAACTCATTGTTTCTTTTTCTCAAATTTGTTTTAAGTTAGTCTTGGTTCTAGGACTTTACATATAAATTCTACAATGATCTTGGCAATGCTTACAAAAATAATTTGCTGAGATTTTCATAGGAATTGAATTAAACCTATAGATCATTTTGGGGAGAATTGAAATGTCTCCTATTTTCAGTCTTGCAAATCATGAAAAAGATGTATCTTTCCACTTATTTATATCTTTGCTTTTTTATTGTAGTTTATAATATTCCAGATGCAAAGCCTATAAATAATTTACTAACTAGTTTTATATCTATTTGATTTTCTTCAGAGTAGTTGCACATTGTATTATGATTTTACTTCAATTTCCACATGTTCACTATTAACATTTTAAAATGTGTTTGATATTTGTATGTTCATCTTCTATCCTGTGACCTGGTTGAACTTATGTATTAGTTTCAGGAGGGTTTTATGTAGATTGCTTGGAATTTTCTATATAAACAACCATGTCATCTGTATATAGGGACAGTTTTATTTTTTCTTTCTTATGTCTATTTTTTTCATACACGTATTGCACCAGCTAGAACTCCCAGCGCTATGTTTAATAAGAGTAGTAAATGAAGACGTTGGTGTCCTAAATAAAGACACCAATGTCTTCATCCTAAATTTAGGTCAGCATCCTAAATTTAGGTCAGGATCCTAAATTTAACATTAAGTATGATATTAATTATAAGTTTTGTGTATGTGTTCTTTACCAAGTAGAGAAATATTTTTTTTATTCTTAATTTGCTGAGATTTTTTTTTTTTAAATCATACATGGGTGGTGAATTTTGTCAAATGCTTTTCCTGTGACAATTGGTCTGGTCATTTTATTTTTCTTCTATAGATTGTTCATATGGTAGATTACAATAATTGAGTTTCAAATGTTTAGCCTGTTTTTATAACTCCAATAAATCACACAAGTTCAAAGCATGTAATTATTTTTGTAATAATTTGATATTATTTTATTGAGGATTTTTGCACCTAAGTTTATGTGAAATATTGTTCTATAGATTTTCGTTTTGTACTGACTTTGCCTGTTTTCCTTATAAACATAATACTAACCTTATGAAATGAGTTGAGAAATATTTCCTCCTGTTCTAGTATCTATAAAAAAGAAGATAATATTATTTTATTTTTTATTTGTTTTATTTATTTATTTATTTAAAAAATATACTTAATATTATCCTCTATTAAAAACATCTTAGTCGGGAAATTTTTTGAAATTTTTAATTACAAATTGAATTTTTAAAAGGCTATACAGGCATACTTTGGAGATAGTGAGAAGTTGGTTCCAGACCACCACAATGAACTAATATTGCAATAAATCAGGTCATCCTAGTTTTTCAGTTTTCCAGTGCATATAAAAGTTATGTTTACGATATAGTGTAGTCTATTAAGTGCTCAGTAGGATTATGTCTACTAGAATGATGTATATACCTTAATTAAAATACTTTGCCAATAAAAAATGCTAATGATCATCTGAGCCTTCAGTGAGTCATCATCTTTTTGGTAGGGGAAGGTCTTGCCTTGATGTTGATGGCTGCTGAACTATCAGGGTGGTGGTTGCTAAAAGTTGGGATGGCTGTGAAAAATCTTAAGACGAGTGAAATTTGCAGTATCAATTGACTTTTTCTTCCACGAAGATTTCTCTAGCATGCAGTGCTGTCTGGTAGCATTTTCTCCACAGTAAAAACTTCTTTCAAAATGAGAGCCAATCTTCTTGAATTCTCTCTTGCTTTATGAGGTAGGTTTATGTAATATTCTAAATCCTTTTTATCATATTAGCAATTTTAATCTATCTTCAACAGGAGTAGATTCCATCTCAAGAAATCACTTTATTTTCTCATTGTAAGAAGCAACTACTCATCCATTCAAGTTTAATTATGAGATTAAAGCAATTCAGTTACATATTTAGTCTCCACTTCTAATTCTAGTTCTCTTGCTCTTTCTACCATATCTGCAGTTACTTCTTTGATTGAAGTCTTGAATCTTTTAGTTTGTAATCAGCTTTTTTCACACTCTTGTTAATGTGGATATTTTAACCTCCTCTCATGGATCATGAATGTTCTTGATGGCATAAAAAGTGGTGAATCATTCCAAGATGATTTCTATTTACTTTGCCAAGATCCATCAGAGGAATCACCATCTATGTCAGGTATGGCCTTATGAAACATATCTATTAAATAATAATAGTTTAAAGTCAAAATTCCTCCTTGATTCCATGGCTCAACATTCATTTCCTCGTATATCTTCATCACAGCTCTTCATTGACCAGGTGCATTGTCAATGAGCAGTAATGTTTTTAATAAAATCTTTTATTCTGAGGAGTAGGTCTCAAATGTGGGCTTAAAATATTTAGCAAACCATGCTGTAAACAGATGTCCTGTCATTCAGGCTTTGTTATTCCATTTATTTATTTATTTATTTATTTATTTCATAAGTTATTGGGGTACAGGTGCTATTTGCTTACATGAGTAAGTTCTTTAGTGGTGATTTATGATATTTTGGTGCACCCATCACCCAAGAAGTGCACACTGCACCATATTTATAGTCATGTATCCCTTGCCCCGCTCTCACTCTTTCCACCAAGTCCCAAAAGTCCATTGTATCATTTTTATGCCTTTACATCCTCATAGCTTGGTTCCCACATATCAGTAAGAACATATGATGTTTGGATTTTTTATCCCTGAGTTACTTCACTTAGAATAATAGTCTCTAATTTCATTCAGTTCGCTGCAATGCTGTTAATTCATTCCTTTTTATAGCTGAGTAATATTCCATTATCTATCTATCTATCTATGTCACAGTTTCTTTATTTGCTTGTTGATTGATGGGCATTTGGATTGCTTTCACAATTTTAAAATTGTGAATTGTGCTGCTGTAAACATGCATGTGCAAGTCTTTTTCAATTAATGACTTGTTTTTCTCTGGGTAGATACCCAGTAGAGAGATTACTGTATTAAATGGTAGTTTTACTTTTGGTTCTTTAAGGAATCTCCACATGGTTTTATATAGTGGCTGTACTAGTTTACATTCCCATTAGCAGTGTAGAAGTGTTCCCTGATCACCGCATCCATGCCAACATCTACTGTTTTTTAATTTTTTTTTTTAATTATGGCCATTTTTGCAGCAGTAAGGTGGTATCACATTGTGGTTTTGATTTGCATTTCCCTGATCATTAGTGCTATTGAGCATTTCTTCATACGTCTGTTGGCTATCTATATAACTGCTTTTGAGAGTTGTCTACTCATGTCCTTAGCCCACTATTTGATGGGATTGTTTGTTGTTTTCTTACTGATTTGTTTAAGTTAGTTGTAAATTCTATATAATAGTCCTTTATCAGATGTATAAATTGTGAAGATTTTCTCTCACTCTGTGGGTTATCTGTTTACTCTGCTGACTGTTCCTTTTGTCATGTGAAAGCTCTGTAGTTTAATTAGGTCCCAGATATTTATATTTGTTTTTATTCCATTTGCTTTTGGGTTCTTGGTCGTGAAATCCTTGCCTAAGACAATGCCTAGAAGAGTTTTCCCAATGTTGTCTTCTGGAATTTTTATAGTTTCAGGTCTTAAGTCCTTAATCCTTCTTGAGTTGATTTTTTATAAGGTGATAAATGAGGATCCAGTGTCATTCTCCTCTATGTGGCTAGCCAGTTATCCCAGCACCATTTGTTGAAAAGAGTGTCCTTTCTCCACTAAATATTTTTGCTTGCTTTGTCAAAGATCAGTTGGCTGTAAGTATTTGGGTTTATTTCTGGGTTCTCTATTTTGTTCCATTGGCCTACATGCCTATTTTTATACCAGTACCACAGTGTTTTAGTGACAATAACCTTATAATATAGTTTGAAATCAGGTAGTGTGATTCCTCCAGATCTGTTGTTTTTGCTTAGTCTTGGCTTGGCTATTTTTTTCTGGAAATATTTTTAAAAAACAGATGTCAGAGCTATCAAAAGTGATAGCTGTTGATGACAAAATTTTAGACAGCAAAAAAACCAGATATGACTGAAATGAGGACCTGACAGGAGAGTCATAAGCCAAAGGAATAAGCTCAGAATAGTTTTAGGAACTTTACCAAAAAGGCTGTGGTTCTCTCAAGTTTCTTGTGTTTAACCAATTCTTAAAATCATGTCATAAGGATTATAATTATATTTGATAAAGGACTAATTACAATGGAAACAATTACATAGGCTTTTAAATATCAATTTATTATTGAGTGATTTCTGCAGTAAATTGGAGAACTAAAAATTGTTTGCACATATTAATTATGGCAAGTTCCTCTGTATTATTGTCAGCATTTATTTCTTCATTAAACATGCAATGAAATTTGATGACATTAATAATTTTTCAGTAATTACATTACAATTTATTTATTACCCAAGAGATTAAATTTTCTATTACAAATACGTATAGTAGTAGGTGACAAATTTTTGATGTGTATTATTACCATACTTTTCTTGATATAATTATTCTAAAATCCAGTTTAGTAATTTAAGACATATAATCATGAGTATGGATATTTTTATGGTGAACTGAAAAATATATTAAAACAATGGAAACTTTATTTCCAGAAATTCTTTAATATTCAAGATTCAAGCTTCTAAATTCCTCAAATTTTAATCACAATTTGATTTTTATCTTTTCTTCCAAAAATTTTTGTATGGAATTCTTTATCATGTATTCTGTATATTTCTTTCTGTTGGCAGAGGGATGCTCTGGTGCAAGTACTTTCTAATTCAGTTTCTTGGCTTATCTAAGGTTCTGCTTCATATGCTGAACCAGAGGCTGTCAGGAATTTCTCTTAGTTTCACCCTTGTTAATTTGCCACTATTTGCTCCACCTCATGCACATTCTGCCTCTTGCTACAGCGGCTCTGCTTTCTTCAGGTCCACTATCTTAGATTACTGAAAGTAAATTCAAGTTGCAAACTATAGTTACATATAGCTATTACTTGCCTTTCCTGTACTCTATTACTGAAATTACCTTTCATGTCCCTGGAAAAGATGGAAAGTTTATCATTTTTATTGTCCATTTCATCTTTACTTCCTTTCTCACATTTCTTAATGTCCTTGTGGAGTTGATTCTCATTTACTGGGTCTTTTAGGGGCCTGTCTCCAAACTCTGTGCTTCAGTGTATTACACACCTCCATGTATCTAGAAATATGTTCAACCTGTCAAAAATAATTATACTTTCCCAAATGGATATTCATGTTCATCAAAACAGGGAATTGAACAAAAATCAAGTTGTAAATCAAAATCTAGCATGAACTATGCTATTCAATTGAAAATGTAATTGAACCAAATCCAAATAATTTTTCACTGAATTACTATTTTAACCAAGCCAACCAACCAACAAGAGTAAACATAACCTGTATATTTTCTGAAAGTAATGAAATCAGATTTTAAAACTTGAATCTAAAATTATACAGTTATATTATATATTTTTATTAACTAAATTCAGATTGGAAGAAAAATCAGCCAGCTCAACAAACAGATTCAACACTATGAAAAGAGAAAATAGATGACTAATAGGGAAACGTTACAGAAAATGCATTGCAATCCAAGAATAAAAATGAGAAATAAGTGCCTAGATCCCAATGTATTCATATTGGAATTCAACATTCTATACACCAGTAGGCACAATGATACAATAAAAGTGATTTTATATTTTAATGGGCAGTTGGTCATCCACAAAAAGTGATGGCTAGCTCCCACACATCTTAGGAAACTTGGGTTTTCAGAGATAAAGAAGAAAGAGTATTGGATAGAGGGTCCTTACATCCCTGTACCTACACCTTAAAACTGATTACATATTCAAGGACAGATTTTCCATCCTCCTTTTACTCTTTCCTTAGCATGACTAATTGCCAAGAGGTGAGAAAAGATTGTAATTCCTCCTGACACCCGCACCCCCACAGACATAGTCTAATAAATCAGCTGTTTGTTTTGACTTCTGAAGAAGAGAAGTGTGAGCTTTGAAGAATAGGAAATATATATCATATTCTGGTTATTAAGAAATATTAATTTGAAACTCTTTGTAATTATGTAACAGCCTTGCTTTTGAGGCTCTTTTACTTTGACCTTATAGCAAACACTTAAAATTTAAATGGTTAGATATATGGTGGAAGTATAATAGGGCAGTATTTTTTAATTGCATTATGTCTGAAAAGCTGCTTTGCTTTAAATTGTCAAAAATTTTAAAGTGAGAGGTAATTTATATATTAATTGTGACCAATATCTGGAGCATAGTTCCTATATTTTGCTTTAAGATTCTTGTTTTGAGTATAATATAAATGGTGTTTTTGCAACCAAATATGTGAAGACTCTCTATCCATTTATATTTGTTTGGATATATACAATCTTTTTTCTGCCTATCCATTTGTGCAGGTCTCTAATACACTATAGAATTATTTATTATAATGAAAGCTAGTCTTGAACATTTATAAGATTATGAAATTGCATAAAATCCGTGCTTGTTCTATGAAAAGAAATTGTGTAATTTGCCATTTAGTGAGAAATATTGAAAAAACATTAAGTGGATAGGAGGGAGTATAAGAAGATAACTGTACAATCTTACTCTGGAAATAAGGATATCAATTTGTTTAAGGTCTTTTGATTTTTGTAACTTTATTATATCAATACATACATGGGAAGCATGGTAACTGGCACAATCAGCTCCGTTTTCTTTATTATTAACAATACAATAAATCATATTATTTGTGCAATAAATAAATTTGGATGAATCAAAAATCATGTGCAGTTAAAGTTTTACAATTGATTGTATTAATATACACAATCTGATTGGAACACCATGTGTTCAGAATTACACTATTCTATGATTGACTTTTCTATTCATAAAAGAACTATTTCATTTGTACTTAAAAAGTTGACAGTGCAAAATCGTGAATATAAGTAGACATTTGTTTGGTCCCAATTTTGTGAAAAAGTTTACTGCTGAAAAGCTTTTTAAATTTTGTTGTTATTGTCTTTCATAATTCAGGTTATCTGGAATGAATATACCACCACCAATTATCAGCAACAAAAACTGGCTCAGACTGCATTTTGTTACAGACAGCAATCATCGATATCGTGGATTTAGTGCTCCCTATCAAGGTATATTTGTGGAATACCTCTGCCTCTTTTGATATGTAAAATAACTTTGGTGTACACAACTGCATTTTCTGATAGGAAAATATCTTTAACATTTGGAAATGGTACTTTGTATAGGGAAAAATGGTCGTTCTCTTGCTGAGGCAATAATGTGATCATAACTACAATATTAAAGTTAGTTGATTTTTAGTAAATAATGAATATTATGATTTCTAAAAGGTAGCATGTAATAGATGCAATATTTTGCTTTAATAAAGTGCTTCAGCAATTGGACAATTGGACACACTAGCCAAAGTTGCACCACAAATCACTGTAGAAAACCTTCAGTTGTAAGTAGGCCCTTCATCAATTAAAACTCACTTCTGTGTGCAGTGTGTTTGTTGGTGCTAGTTTAATTAATCTTGTTAGGAGTTTTATCTACCAATTTTGTTAACAAAAATAATTTTCAAGACATAGGACATATTTGATGCATTAACTTGAAAAACTCTTTGGAATAAGATTGGTGTGAAGATTGAGTACTAATGAAAATCTAGCTTCTACAATGTTCAGTAATACTATGTGAGCTTAGTGTGCTTTATCCTCAGACTACTTACATAAATAATTCATTTCATTTTCAGTAGTGTATAGCCTACTTTTTAGGGAATAGTAAGCATTGCCACAGTCACATTCTTCCATTTATCTGTGTTTTATTTTTTATTTAATGCTTTCCCCTTTAGTAGTCTTCAGTCCTAAGCACTTTGTAAATTTAATATGATGACTTTAGGAAGCTTATATTTAGTACTCAAAGTGGCATTAGATCATATATTTTTTTTGGAATACAAAATTTAACAATTAGTTTATATTTTGAACACCAGTAACCTCTCTGAAGCTGTTCTATCAATAAGGTTTCTCTCAAAAACTGCAATAGCTTAATGTGATTTGTAATTTGACTTTCATAATACTGTACCGAGTATCACTGCAATGAAAAATCCTTAGGAAAGTAACTTAAAATCAAGATTTTAGACGAAGTCTACTATAGAAAATTTATAGTAATGTTCATTTCTAAAGTAGTTAATTGGAATAGAAATATAAATGCAAATATGCTTTTAAAACTATGCAATGCATTAACATTTCTCAGAAAATATTAGCCATCATAAAACACTAAATTTTAGAATTGAAAAATAAATATTCATAGAAGAATTTATTTTCATATATTTTTTAAAATAGCTCTTTAGGCATGGCAACTTGAATCTTGCAGGTTTAAGCCAGTGTCACTATGAAATTTGTAAAAATATTTTATCTAGTTCCCAATTTTAATTTCTAAAATTTTTATGTACATTAGAGAGATATTTTATTGAAAATAAGGTATTACTGTGAAGTCTCTTTATCTCTAGGTTGATCCTTTTTCTTTTGGAGTTTTCATCCACATAATTCTATGGCTCTGATTTCTCTCTACAATGAGTTAAAGCTAATGGCATGGTAGAAATTCAAAAAACAATCTTCTTTGATTCATGGGATCTTTTCTACTACTCATTGGTCTTTAATTGACTTTTGTAGTATTTTTAAGATTGGAATTGTGGCTTTCAAGCATTACCTGTTTTCCAAACAGAAAAGTAGCATCGCTGTAGTAAAATGAAAAAGATATGTTTTATGAGGTAAAATTTACTTCTATTTTCCGCAGGAAAAGGGACTCAAAAAAGGGAGGGAATTTATATCCATACAATACAGAGGAAATAGAGTGGGTTAAGAAAATTGAAGCTTTGATTTTATAATAAATTTAAGGGAAAGTTTTATTATATAAAAATATGCCTTTGCATATTATTGTTTTAAAACTTTCCTAATCCAGGCTTACTTTTACTGATTGCATTATCTCCAAATAATATTCTACCTAGATAGCATACATTCAGTTGAGAAATAAATCTTGAAATCATAATGATTAAATTTAAATTAAAAAAAAATATATAGTAAGATAAATGGCTACAAAATCATAATTTTGACATGCTGAAATACATGCCCTATCATGAAATCCTAATGATGCTTTTTACATTGTTTTATGCTATTTCATTTTAGTGTTATTTACATTAAAACCATTTCAAGATTGAAAATTTTGTGTAATATATTATACAGAAGTCAAAACTAAGTCTCCATACAGCTCAGTTTCTTAATAACTCATATACTTACTGAGTACTGAGTATTATTGATTTACCTATAATTATTTAGTATTTTAAGGATTCTGCAGGTTTTCAAAGACTGATTATTTTCCTTATAACATTTCTATTCAATCTCTGTTCTTTATTAAATACCATGAAAATTAACTGCAAACTACTAAAGAGTTCATTGGATGCCATTAGCTATTTTTATAGTATTTTCCATAATTGATGGAGTAGGTACATAGATACACACTGATGTGCTGTCCCAAATAGACTCACCTTTAAGTTACATTATATGCTATCTTCCTGAATGTTTTGGATATTATAATTTTAAATAAGATTAAGTAGAGACTGAGAAGAGCATACTAAAAAACATAGTTCTATATCAACTCAAAAGTACTAAAAATGTGATTTAAATAGAATGGCTTTGATACATAAAATACATTCTCTCTCTGAGCTCCTGTATCAAATATGCCCACTGCTATCTAAAGTAAAACATCTTTTTTCTCCCCAGTTTACCTATAATATAAATCTCTTACTTGAGAACTTTATTACTGTCACCTCTTTGATTAAAAAAAAAAAAGTTATTTAGTTTTTGACTCTTCCCCTGACAAAGTCACTTCAATATTATTTCATTATATTTGTCTTTGTTTTAAAATATTGTTCCTCCATTCAAGTTCCATTAAACCTCTACTAATGAGCACTTGGACTGTGCAGCTTCTCACATAAACAGTAAAACTGTTCTTTAATTGTGGTATGTGGAAGTCCTTCTTATTTATTTTTTGAAACCTCTATATTTGTCACTTGGTCATTAGTATAAACTAAACTCTATTTCTCTTCTATTTCTATGAGTACATAGTCATATTTACTTTTTTTTAAAATTGGAAGGGGAATTTTAGATGACACTCAATTGTCTAAGAAAGAAAATCTTACCTACAGAAGATTTTAATTAAAACTATTTTTTTCTATAAGTCTCAGTTACTCAAGTGTTAAGCATCATTTCATTTTTAAATGTATTTGACATTCCACATTTTTCTTTCTATAGTGTGCAATCTTAAATGCTATAGCTTTAGGCATTCATATAACTGTATTTATCATGTAAGTTTAGGAATTGCAGTATTTAATCAATTTGAAATATATAAATACATGAGTAATTTAATATTCCAGATTCAAGCTTCTAAATTCCTCAAATTTTAATCACAAATTGAATTTTATCTTTTCTTCCAAAAATTTTTGTATGGGATTCTTCTTATACAGGCAAATATTTTATAGAAATGTATTTTTCAAGAAATAAAGATATATTAATAACAACACACAATATTTAAATTTTAATTGATAATAATGATAGTTTACATAGATTCTTAAATAGGCTATTATCATTTTGAGATCAACTGGGCATCTTTCATTGTAAGAAAAATGTATTTTGAGATCAACTGGGCATCTTTTATTGTAAGAAAAAACTTTCAACCCACATTGAAAATGCTCTTTCATATACCTCAATTAGAGCCTTCTGGCATTTTAGATGCCCATTGTTTCAGTCAAAAACAATAACTTTGGCGTAGTCCATTTTTTATATTTGGGAAGTTTTTGACATAATTTCCTATGTACAGTTACTAAACAAAGGTAAATAAGATTATTGGGGATGCAGAATATTATATTAAGTAAAGAACAGAGTCAGAAGATTAGAGTTGAATCATAAAGATACCACTTGCTGAGTTCTCTGAGCCTTGGTTTTTCTTATAGCAAACAGATTCACAGTAGCCAGACATATTATTGTTTTGTAAATCAAAAGGTATTAAGACTTCTTATTGTAAAAATGAGACATGAAGTAAATAAAGAGTCTTCAGTGGAAAGAGATACCATATGGAACAGATGAAAAAGCACACATTCTAACTATGAAAATGAATAATTTAAATATTGTGATCAAACATAAAATTTGAAGCCAGGAGCTACAGTTAAAATGATAAAACACTAGGCTTTATATTTCTCACTATCACAAATGAGGATGCCCACGTTTCTCAAGGGAAAAACACTTTTCCTTGGAACTGATTTTTAAAATAGGCTAGTTTGCAAGTAAAACTGAGAAGCAGTTTCCTTTCTATAACAGATTTTCTGAAATCATAAATATAGTCCAGGCTTAAAAATAGAGCACAGGATCAAAGCAAATTTCCATAAAGAGAGATAGTATTCTGATCTTTGTTTTCAATAATATGTTTAATGATATATTTTTTCTATATTTGTTTCTGTTTCTTCTTGTACCTTCACATATCCTTTGTTAATAAAATTTATAAAATATTTATATCCCACATTCTAGTCATGAATCTCCATTCTAATTTTATAATTCTCAATATGAGTTATATTTATAATTCTGAGGATATGGTGGATGAGTGTGACATGAAAAAGAGAAGACCAATAACTCCTGATTCAGACAATTTAGACATACTGTATTATCAGAAGAATATTAGACATTGTATTAGTCTGTTCCCACTCTGATATAAAGAACCACCAGAGACTGGATGATTTTTAAAGAAAAGAGATTTCATTGACTTTTCTTTAAGTTCTGCATGGATGGGGAGTTCTGCATGGATGGGAGGCCTTGGGAAACTTATACTCATCCCGAAGGGGAAGCAAGTATGTCTTACATGGTGGCAGGCAAGAGAGAGCATGTGTGAGTGCAGAAAAAACTACCACTTATGAAACCATCAGATCTCTTGAGAATTCACTCACTATCACCAGAACAGCATGGGGGAAACCACCTTTGCAATCACTTCCCTCTCTTGACACATAGGGATTACAGGTCTTTCCCTCAACACATGCAGATTACAATTCAAGATGAGATTTGAGTGGGGACACAGAACCAAACCATATTAGACATGGATGAGTAGATTACTTTTCTGGTAAAGATAATAGATAGAAATTTGTTAGTGCAATTCCAGAAATATTCAATGAATACACATCTTTTCATAGTATAGTAAGTTTTATTTCATTTTTATTAAATATATGCTATGGGAAAATTTATAAAATATTTATATCCTGATGTCAAATATGCTTTCATTCTTAGGCCAATTCCACTATTTTAAACTTATGAAGTAAGCAAGCTATTTTTATTTACTGAGTTTTAAGCAAATAGAATTTTCAGTTTCACTGGTACGTAATATTTGAGAATAATCTCTAATCTTGTACTTTTTTTTGTATTTGATTTTGATATTATTATCATCTTTCTTCAAGTTTACTTCAATGCTAAATAAATACTTACACATGGAAATCCTTTTTTAAAACAATTTTTGTTGTGGAGCAAAAACATAGAAAATATTTTTACCTCTTGCTTTGTGGACCTGACAGTCTATGAGAGTCATCTTGTTTTTAGTACAACGTCTACACAAACAGCAAAAATAATCAAACATTAATAATCAAAATGGTCTATCTAAACAACCATTGGTGTGTCTAAAGCAACTATTAAAAACTTTCTGATAGCATTTATTCTATGACACAAATGAATATTTCACAGTCATGCCAGTATAAGATTGAGGCATTTTATTATATTAATTGTGATTTTAAATTATATGATTTTCTTTCTGTTTAATAAAATTTATTAATTTAATTTGAGATCTAAGTAAATAATACTGGGAAAGTTGATAAATGTAAAGAGGGAATTTTAGTTGTTGCAATATTGAACATGAAAATTTGACTACATTTTTAACAAAATAATTCTAATTCTAAAATTTGGCAATCTTTTTATGTACCTCCCATCACAAAATTCTGTTCATTAGTTGTATGTGTATTTGACAGAAAACTGGCTAAATATTGTTTTACTTCAAATTTCCCTGAAATAAAAATTTTCCTGTGAAACATACCCTTGTAAACTGAGCACAGTATTCTACATCAGAAACATAATGCTAGTGACATTTTTTTTTGCTTAACTCTAGTGTAGTATAACAATTTCTAGTAAAACATTTTATCTTTCTTAACATTTTAAAATTCATGAATTAAAAATTAAGTCATATAACTGTATTTAGAGTTGGGATACAGTTTTAATGTATAAAATACGTTTTTAGAATTAAAGTATAATTTTAGGAGTCATGTTGATTATTTCCTTTATCTTTCCCAGATGTTTTATAATCCTTTTTCTGATTAGGAGTTAACAATATATATTAACGTTGAAACTACCAGAATTATTAGAGGACATTATACATGAAAACAGGGTAGTTGTGAAAACATTAAATTTAGATTCTGATAAAAAGAATCACTTAAAATCAGATAATAATGAACTTTGGTGAAAAGTACAGCAGGAAAGTGTAAACAAAAAAGAAATATACTTAATGAATAGTAACAGAATTCAGGATTTGAAGATTAGATAGAGAATCCCTTATACAATTTTTTTTCTAGGGAATTGGATTAAGCTTCATAGCATTGATATTAGAATGACTCTGATTTATAATCAAAAATAAAACATCATGAATTCTTTCTTAAAAACACCAAAACTTTAATGCTTACATTTGCTAATTTTTAAGACAGTGTTCAATACATGTGAATATGTGTTTGTTTGTATATTAACTTATCCCTTATTGGAATACTTACAAAGTCAAAGACAAATTATAATAGCTTCATGTTATGATCTCATGGAATTTGTAAAATTCCAGATACAACTTAGCAAATGATTTGATTTAGATTACTATCTTTAAATACACCAACTACAATAAATAGGAGACAATCTGTCAATATCCAGTTATAATATGGATAATGTATTCTAAAATTTTTTGTAGGTTCAATTGTAGTTCTTGGTAACTATAAAACTGATAAAAGATCGTTTTGCATAACTCTTTTGTTTGATTCACACATTCCTGCTAATGATAGGATATTTAAAATTTATCAATCTCTTCTAGGATAAAAGTCAGCTTTCTTAGGATAAATATTCTTGGGATAAGTGTTCAAACTTTTAGGGCTTATATCACCTCTATCACCTCTTCCTGATTTTTTGTTTGTTTGTTTGTTTTTTTTTTTTTTTTTTTTTTTTTTGAGACAGGGTCTCATTCTGTCTCCTAGGCTGGAGTGCAGTGGCATGATCTTGGTTCACTGCAACCTCCGCCTCCCAGCTTCAAGTGATTCTCCTGCCTCAGCCTCCCCAGTACCTGGGATTACAGGCACCTGCCACCACGCCCCGCTAATTTTTTGTAATTTAGTAGAGACAAAGTTTCACCATGTTGACCAGGCTGGTCTGGAACTCCTGACCTCAAGTGATCCACCCACCTCAGCGTCCCAAAGTGCTGGGATTAGAGGCATGAGGCACCTCACCTGGCCTCCTCCTTCCTTTTTCAAGAGAACTTCTAGATAAAATTGATAGCCTATGAGTCTTAAAAGTGATAGGATATACCCAACTAGTGAATATTAGCTAGTTTCACTAGAGATTTTACTTCCTTGTAACTGAGAATTTTACAAGGATCTACTTCTGGTATGCACATGGTCAGTGGTCCACCTTGTACTCCATGATACCTTTTTTGAGTCTTAATATAAGTCCCTATTTGTCATTTTGTTGATTTTTTAAAAATACTGAATTACAGGTATCTGTGTAATAGATATGATCATAAATATTATCCCCATTAAAGTATGTCAAACAGTTAACAGACAAATATATTACAAATTAATCATGTGAGATATCAGCAGAGTATATCCATTACTACTGTATGTATACTGGTGAAACAAATAATAATATCATCTGATGTTACAGGCTTATTTAACCTTTTATTAGTTCAAGTACTACTGACTGTTAATTGAAAAACTAAAGAAGGAATCTGTAGCTATAAAACAGCTTGAAATGAAAGAATTACAAGATCCTTATTGGGAAAGGTAATAATTTCATAATATACAGTGCATGTTTGTTGAAAGGGTTCAATCAAAACACTATATTATTAAACTAACAAGAACATAACCTTATTTCATTGGATTATATCCCCCCTTCCTACAGCAAATATAGCAATTACTGTTTAGATTTTTCATAACTAATATGAGACTCCAGATTATCTGATCATATTCTCTGTCAGATTCCAGGTGGACACTACTTTTGTAGTTTTCAGCATGGCTGCTCTTTTCCAAAGCAGATGTTTTAGTAGCAGGAAATGGCCATAGAAGCTAAGACTAGAAAAGTAGAGTAAAATAGATTCCCAGGAATTAATTTTTCTTTATACAAGTATTGTTCTGGAAAGAGCATAACTATTTTGTTTGGTTCACATACTCCTGCTGATGATAGAATAAACTTAAATATGCCAACTATAATAAATAGGAGATAATCTATCAATATCCAGTTATAATATAGATAATATTTTCTAAAATATATAGTAGGTTCAAATGTAGTACTTGATACTGGATTAGAGGTTAGTAAATCTTAATACAGTTTTCAGTCTGTGAACTTCGATGGATTACTTAATATCTCAGGACTGTGAGTTCTTTCTAGGTCTAAAATTCTTGTATTTAATCTATTCCTCCCAATGTCAGTAACATAAAAGTTGTTCTCATGGCAGCACAGCTTCAGAGTAATATGAAGTGTCCCCTTTTATTACTCCTGGGGAGAATTTTGGTATCCCTCACCTTCTGGTTAACCTCCACATAGTTCTAGACTCCTTTGCACAGCACCAGCCAAAAAGGATATAACATATATATAAATGTTTAATTTTTCTTGTAGCCATGTAAAAAGTAAAAAGAAACAGGAAAAATTAATTGTGATTATATTTAACCAATATGGCCAAAATATTAACATTTCAACATATAATCTATATAAAATATTACTAATATATTTTACATTCTATTTTATATATTAAGTGTTGAAATTCTAGGGCATTATGCTGATAGCACATCTCATATTGCTTATTGATTTTTTTCATTGTGAATAGTTTTTTCTATAGACTAGAAGAAAACCCATAATTAATATAATAAATGTTTTACTTTGTTAGCAATTATGATTTACTTCTGTATCACTGTAATTATTGCTCTCACATAATATTCAACCAAATACATTTAATGTTATATCAGTATATAGTACTAGAAAGAATGCATGTTCCCAAATCTTCACTACGACTACATCTTATATGATGCAACAGTTAAAATGTAGCCCACAACACAATAAAGTTGTGTGTAATGGAAAAACATTTTGCACTACATGTTTCTAAATTAAAATTAAGATTAATTATAATTAAATAAAATTAAACATTCAGTTTCTCAGTTATACTAGCTAATTTCAGATGATTAAAACCCACAAGTGGCTGGAGTCTACCATATTGATTATTCATCCTTAACAGATAAGGTGAGCAGCCCTCTTATGGCAGCTAAGCCAGTGCTAGCCAATTATAAGAAAGCAAGAAATTAATTCTAAAATCACATAAATACACTGAGAGAATATGATACAGTATCATTTTTCTCCATTGTTCCTCAGCTTTTGTTCTTGTTCACTAACTCTTTATGATTTATTGTGTATGATTATTGTATTCCCTAGTATGCCTTATTTTCAGAACTTTAGAAGCCATAATTCATATAAAATTATGGTTTCCCTCCACCCATGTGCAATTTAAAAGAAATGTATAATAAGGGAATTCAACAAAATTCTGACTTTTAATAATTTAAAAAATACTCCTTTGAAAGCTATTTTTTTTTTCTTTTTGGTATTCTTAAATGCATACTTACTGTGGGACACATAGCACAGGTCTTTTCCTCACCACAAAGGTACTGAGAAGGTATTGAGATATTTAAGAAATGAAATGTTTTTCATTTCTTTATATATAATTTTACATAGAAGGGCGCATAGTGTCCTCTAACACTATCTAGTATAGGTCAAATTTTATACATTCCATTTTATTACATTTTCCCAATAAGGATATTTATTCTTTGAGTTAGAAAATGCAGCAATTGTGTGCAAAAAGAAAAAATATCGGGCCGGGCGCGGTGGCTCAAGCCTGTAATCCCAGCACTTTGGGAGGCCGAGGCGGGTGGATCACGAGGTCAAGAAATCAAGACCATCCTGGTCAACATGGTGAAAC
>NW_016107565.1:2029700-2038668 GCF_001604975.1 Cebus imitator | reverse complement strand
AAAAAAAAACAAAAAAAACAAAAAAGAAAAAGAAAAATATCAGAAATGCATATGAGGTTTTAGTAATAACCTTAGATTTCTTCTAGTTTTTCCAGTTAGATATACTGACAAATTCAAATCATTCAGCTTTTTAGAAGAAAGACACCCTCAACAGAAACCTTCCCTAGGATTAAAACTGGGTTAGATTCTATGACCACACTAAATTAATAAAATTACTAAAGTACCACAGACTGGGTAGCTTATACAATAGAAATTTATATCTTACTGTTCTTGAGGATGAAAGTCTGAGACCATGGTATCAGTAGGTTTTGTTTCTTTTGAGACCTTTCTCTTTGGCTTGAAGATGTCTGTCTTCTTGCTGTGTCTTCACATGATCTTTCTTCTGCACATATATGGGGTCTTCCTCTGTATGTCCAAATGTCCTCTTCTTAGAAGCACACTAATTATATTGGATTAGGATTCCCTCTAAAAACCTCACTTAAACCTTAATCATCTCTTTAAAGACATTTTTCTAAATATGGTCAAATTCTGAAGCACTGGGAATCAGATATTCAACATATACATTTTAAGGAGTGCAATTCAACCTATAACAACTAGAAATACAGTTTCAAATTTATAATTAGAATGCCAAGCCCTGGAGAATAATCAAAATACTAAATATGATTCAAGGTCAAATTTTTCTTTACTCTCTCCCTTCCTGGGCTTTGTCATCCAGAGGAAGCCTATATAAGGAAAGAGGAGGGACAAGATTAACTGTTCTTATCTCTCCTCTTTGTATTTTACTCATTTTCCCAAACTTCTTAACTTGCCACTGTTTCAGGTTTTTCTTCGATTTAGCAGAGGTAGGGTGGAGAAGATATAAGAGGACTGACCTGGACCTAAGACCTAAGATGGCTGCTTGTTCTCTGGTCCTGATATTTAAACTAACTTTGTCATGGGATATCCATGGCCTTTTAAGTGATTGAAGCTGGACTTTTCTCTTCTGGGATTCCTTATTCCAGATGGATGCATCTAAATGGACACTTGCTTGAATTGGTCCCTTGGCTCTCCATATCCTAGCCTCCTCCTGCTAAGGTAGTTCTACCTCTCAGAGGGCCTGATTGGATAGACCCCAAATGATGCCATTTTATCTGTATTTCATGATCCTCCTTGATAAAACAGGAAACTCATTATTTCCCTGAGAAACACTAAAAGACTGGGCTTATCCCAATACAGATACTCTCTTTCTCTCACTCTCAAGATTTCCTTGTCTGGTGGCTTATTTCTGTGTAAGTTTGATTTGAATTTTTTCAGACATGAACATACACCATTCTTTTTTGTCTCCCAACTGCACAAAACACATCCTATAGCTGGGCAAGCCCATTAAAGCCCACCCCACTAGGCTACTGCTAAAATACTAAGTCCTTTGAAAGCTATTTTTTTTTCTTTTTGGTATTCTTAAATGCATACTGTGAGACACATAGCACAGGTCTTTTCCCCACCACAAAGGTACTGAGAAGGTATTGAGATATTTAAGAAATGAAATGTTTTTCATTTCTTTATATATAATTTCTTCTAGTTTTTCCAGTTAGATATACTGACAAAAAGATAGCATCTTCCACTGTATTTCAGAAAGGCTGTTAGAAGGGTCCTCACCAATCTACAAGGGCTCTCTGAAACAGCATATCACACCAGTCTTCTTTTAAGTCTGTTCTTCTTTTAAGTCTGTTCTTCTTTTAAACCCTTCCTGTGCCTGAAGAGTCCAAACGTTTGTCAACTTAAAAATAAAAAAATAGAGGCAAATCTTCAAGAGTAAATGACTTGTTTGGGAAGAAACAAAGAAATAGGATTACAATCCAGGATGTATGCAAAAACTGAGATAGTCTCTGTCATATCTGTAGAACAAAGAATGGTTAGGGATTTACTGGGAAGAGAGGAGGTTATGCAAGTAGTTTTGAAGGAAAGTTCAGTGGTTGCTAGATAAAACTTGTAATTTTGAAGTTATGGTTAGGCTCTTGCAGTTTTTAATTGGCCTCATGAGACAGTTTTGAAACAGGAAACTGTTCTTGTTTAAGTTGCTAGCTGTCGTGTGACTCATGTAGTAAGCTGCAGTTTGGAAAAATGTATTGTGATAGTTCCTGTTATCAGGCAAATCACATATAAAAAGCCAACAAATATAAATAATATAAAATTAATGAATGGTTGAGAATTACTGGAACCTAGGATGAACCAGTGATGAATAAAAAGCCTACACACTTCAAATTTGTTTCTTATTTTTTTAAATGAGAGAAATTAAGAGACACACTAACATCAAGTTGATAATCTAAAAGAATGAATTGAAATCCTATATATGTCGCTTATTATATAGAAATTGCTGAATATCTTAATTTACTCACAAAGAAAATGAAGAAGATGGATTATATTGTCATTATATTACTTTTCAGTTATGTTTTTAAATCTTGAATGATTTCCTTTATTTTTAAATGGTATGTCAGTGACTCTCAATGAGTATACTTACAGATGACAAAGTATTTAAGATTATATTTTGATTTTAGATTTTTTTTTAAGTCATACATATAAGAACTAATGTTTAGGAGAGCTATCGTGCAGCTCTGATTCTAAATGAGAATCAAATAAATTTGATTCTATATGACCTTAATTTAAATTATATAGTTCATATATTGTGATTATATCAACATAAAGAATATTTCTGTCCTATGATGGCTTTTTCATTTTTGTATCTATTTTTAACAAAATTCAAGGTCATCTAAACTATGGTTTTATTGCCATTGTTATTTGTTGATTGTGTGATGTGGCTGAGAAAATGGATGATTTGTCTTTTGTAGGTTTAAAAAATGACTCAGTAGTAGTTCTTGATTTCGATTTGTTTTAGTCATCTCTATCTCTTCCCCTATTTCTGTCTCTTTATATATATATATCACTTGACACAAACACACACACAATATATATATGCATATGTGCACATACATATATATCATTTAACATTTGCCATATACATATAACTTGTTATATAACATTTAACGGATATATAATGATAATGCAAGTTAAATTATCCATAGAACTACAAGGAGTGCACAAATTAGGTGTTACCAGTATTTGTAGAAGTGCATTATAATTTTATCATTAATTTATTTAAACTCTTAATAAAATTTACTAAACATTTCAACCATAAATATGTAATTAGCAAGTTTAAAGTTTAAAAGGTATTCTGATTTATCTACTTTCCATAAAATTCTGTATAAGAGGTGCTAAAACTAGTTCTTTCACAGACTTCAATTTTTAACTTTTTTCATTGTGTTAGACTACAGTTTCCACAGCTATGAAATTATCTTGGAAAAAATACACTCCCTAAATCTAATGCTCAATGCTCTGAAATGGAATGATGATACAACTGAGGGACTGTGTTAAAGAAACTTCTCTTCCTGGGTCTGCAAGGGGCGTGGTTTCAAAGGTAGGAATTTCCGGGCTCCACGCCTCCATCCGGGGACCAGAGGGGTTTCAAATGTAAAGTTCTTTGTCCGGGTTTCTGGCGCCTGCTGAGGCCACATAGGGAAAGCCAGGTGGGGGTCCTTTGTCCCAAAAATCCTGCCAAAAACTCTGGCAGGAGGGGGCTCTGTAACTCAGGGCTGTGGACCAAGTAGCCAATCCGGTATCAGAGTCAAAGATCAATCTCTCTGGAGGAAGTTTGAAAGAGCTCCTCTCATTGGATGAGAACATGAATGTGGAAGAAGTAACTCAAGGGTTAAAACTTAAGCTGCTCCTTACCTAAAAGGATATCCTTCTCTGGATTCTCCTCCCACTGGATTCTTAAGCTAAATAACTTAATAGTTCTGCATAGTGCATTCCCATTTAATTAAATGATAAGTAGGGCTGTGGGCCAAAATTAATCTGAATCTAAATGGGAACAGTTTGTTTCTTTTCCTACAAGAAGATTGTAGTCTTTAGTATTCTGTTGCTAAAGAATAACTTGTTTTAAAAATACTCAAAGTTCTGGTTTTTTAACTTAATAGAAAACTTTTTAAATAAGGTCTATAGCTCAGGAACTCTTGAATTAAGATGATATCATGAAAGTCTCCCAAAAAGGTGGCATCCCTTTCTAAATAAATTTTATCATTGCAATTTATTTCTGTCAGTAATTTTTACTGTTTACTTTTTGAGTGGGAATTGTTTCAATACGTAAGTTTAAAAAAAATGTGTTTTTTCAATCTGCTAGGACCAGTGTATTCACAGAAGTGATGGAAATACATTGAAAAGGCTATACCTGCATGACATATATTTGATTTGCATGTTGAGGAAACAGACAATCTCTTGTGTGGTGTAACTTGAAGATAGCAGCAATGCTGGCTTCTGTAGCGTAGTAGAATCGTGTTTCTGGAATCTCATTCCCTGGATCAAATCCTGGTTTTTAACTGAATCCAAAGTTATGCTTTTTTTCCATTTCCTCTTTTAAAAGCATCTTACTAAAAAATTCAGATCCCTGAATTTGTTCCTCCACCTCTCTCAGAACCTCCCTTCTGTATTCTAACTTCTCAGAGCCTGTTTGCTTTCTATTAAACCATAGATATTGCTACTAAGATATTATAATTTATTCTAATAGCTTATTTATGTTACAAGAGAAAATAGTTATTATCCTTATTCTAAGTTAGGAAATTAGCAAAAACACACATGTCAAAAATATTACAGAGAAAAAACTAACAAGGAAAGTGTTTGCTAAAATATCGCAGGCTATTCAGATTTTTGTAGGATGGGAATTAAATGATCCGTATTTTGAAGAACAAAAATTGAAGGAAAAATAAGCAAACAACACATAAGAAAAATTAGTAACTGCAACCCCGATTAATTTTTTTTTTTTTTGAAATGGAGTTTTGCTTTTGTTTCCCAGGCTGGAGTTCAATGGCATAATCTCAGCTCACTGCAACTTCTGCCACCTGTGTTCAAGAGATTCTCCTGCCTCAGCCTACCAAGTAGCTGAGATTATAGGCATGTGCTACTACACCCAGCTAATTTTGTATTTTTTTAGTAGAGACAGGGTTTCACCACGTTGGTCAGGCTGGTCTTAAACTCTTGACCTCAAGTGATCCACATGCCTTGAACTCCCAAAGTGCTAAGATTACAGGCATGAGCCACTGTGCCCAGCCAACACTAATTTTATAATGACTAAAAATAAACATATGTTCTAAATTCCCACTATCTCTTAAATTATAATTTGTAAACTCATGTATTTATTTAACAGTTTTTGAAAACTTGAAGTCTATAAAAACATGAAGGTCAATTATGTTAGGTATCAGGTGATAGAAACATGATCCTTAGTAAAACATATTGACGGAAAAGTTTATATCTCTTTACAACAAATGTCAAAAAACACAAGAAAGGAGATGTGTAACACATTATAAAGTTATAACCTAGTCACATTATGTCTTTCTTCAGCCGTTCAGCCAAAACTGATAAATTAGCAAATTGAGTCTTTATATGACTCTAAATTCTTATCTCTGGTTTTCTCATGAAGACAGCAAAGGCACGTTCAACATGATACTTGAGCAAATAAAAACATTTAAGTCCAAGTGATTATTTCAAAATTTATTTTAATTAAAGCTATTGCATCATTAAAGGAAGACTCAGTTCTGATTCCATATTTTCCCCTTTCTGAGAATGAGAATTTATTCTTTTTCTGTTTTTCCTAAAGACATTTTTTTGAAAACCATAGTTTAGCACAAGTAATCAAAAATAATAAATGCATTAGGATAAAACATAAAAGAATTTAAATAAAATTTCTGAGTGCTGGAATCTTTTATAAGATTTGTGACTATGAATGCATACTCTGGAAAAGGACACCTAACTTCAAAGCTTGTTTTCACTTTTAGCTGCTCTGGGAGTCTCATAAACTTACAAAGTGCTATTGTGTTAAATGAAATTCTAGACAAATAAATTTGCACATTGTCTTGCACAATGAAAGTGCCAAAAACCAAAGTCAGCTTTTATATTATCAATTTATTTCAAACAGATGTTACACTTCTACAAGCCAGCTAAGGTATATTGTCTTATAGTTATTTGTAGGTCTCTCTCTTATTAATGAAGTTCTTTAAAAGACCACTCTTAATGAAGTTCTTTAAGAAATCACCCCGCAGTCTCATTGTGACCTGCCCAGAGTAGTCATTCATTTATCCAAACAAAAGTTTACTAACGATGCACTATGTACTTTGCTAAGGGGCAGGATGGTAGAAAAGAAGGGCAAGGTCTTCAGTAGGTTCATAGAAACTGTGGCTTTAAGTAAAATGACTTACAGCAGGTCCTCCAATAACATCATTTTGTTATAACATTGATGAGAAAAAAATGTTATTGTTATACATCAGTTTCCATGAATCTATTAATGTTGTTGAATGAGGACTTCCTGTATATACGTATAGTGTGTATATGTGAGTACATATTAAACAAACAGACCAAAGAAAGAAATACTAAGTGTGAAAGTCTGCTATAAAGGAAAAATATAGAAGGGGCTGGAATAGAGAATAAGACAGGGGATGTAGGACCTAGATTAGGTAGATAGCCAGGGAACATATTATCACAATGAAATGGTGTAAAAGATGAAAAATAACGTGGCATAAGAATAGAGTTGAGGCAGTGCCAAGACAGCAACACTGAGGAGAAGTGACCAATCAGAAAAAACAAAGGCTCTGCAGAGGAAAAAGCTTAACAAGTTTGAAGAACCTAAAAATATCCATGTGGCTAAAACATAGCAGGATTAAGTGAGAGCTATCTGAAATAATGTTGTAGAACCATGTCCTCAGTCTATTATAAGGAAGACACAGAATAATTTTAAGCAGGATAGAGGGGTAATATGTTTAAACTTCGAGAAATTGTTTTTTGTTTCTCATTTCTGGAAAATATACTATAGAGTGATAAAAATGAATGTAAGAAACAGAGTTGTGTTACACTATCCTGGTGAGAGAAAATGATTGCCTGGAATAAAATGAAAGGTAGAAATGGAGGCAGATTTACTGTCCATTTATGTTGAAATTGACAGGATTGACTGATTGAATGTTGCTATGACAACAAAAGAAGAAATTATGAGCAATTCTGAAATTTCTGATTTGAATTCTTTGGGTAAAAATCTCTAAGGAGAAAATACTACAGATGGGAATTTTTTTTTTTTAAAAAGAATGCCTTCCCTGTGGAGTGTGATGTTTGAGTTCAAGAGCATATTTGTGGTTTCAAGGAATAATTGAGTAGGCATGTTAAGAAAGAAGATGGTTATCTATGTTTGAAGTTTATGAAAAGTTTTCAGCTGGAGTCCTAGTTGAGTCCTAGTTGACATTTAGCCTAGAAAGATAGTATTTAAACCCATGGCATTTAGTGATTTCCCCTAAAGACTTAATGTAAAATCAGGGAAAAGACAACCTAAGATTGGACACTGATAACTCCATGCTTAATTTTAGGTAGAAGAGTAGCAACCAACAAGAAATTTGAAACAGTCTACCAAGATCCATAAGGTAGATTGAAAACTGGAAGAGTGATTTTTTAAATTTAATTTTAGTTTTTACATTGACAGATAAAATTGTACATATTTACTTGTATGACATTATGTTTTGAAGTATAAATACATTGTGGAATGACTAAATCTGGCTAATTAACATATGCATTACATCACATGGTTATCATTTTGTGGTGATAACACTTTATCTCCTCTCTAAAAGAGAGTGATTTTGTCAAAGTCCAGTAAACGTTATGTTTTAAGGTTGGGAGTGGTCAATATATGACAAGCTCTGAAAACCTTTCTGTTCTCCTTTACATTAATTTCTTAGAAAAGTTTCTCTTCTTTTAAAATTAATCATATCCAAATCCTCTTCTCATTCTCTCCTGGACCATTTCTACCCCCATGATTTGTGGAAGTCACAATTTCTCAGTTCTTGTATTATTTAACCTATGAACATAATTTGGCACAGTTTCTTGAAACACTTTCTGAATTTGACTTCTGTCTCATTTTTCTCTAGCTGGTGATTGCCATTTTCTCCTCTGATTTCTTATCTATAGTCAGGCTTCTGCCTAAAGTTCCTGGTCATCCCTTGCAGCTCCATAGCTTTAAGTACTCTGTGCCTATGACTCTCAACATCATCTCTCCAGCTCATATCTTCATGAACTTCAGTTTCACCTTATGCAAGTCCCTGTAAAAAATTTTATATGAATTTCAAATTTAACATCTTCCTAACTTCACTCCTGATATTTTCTCATGGTTCACTCTTTCCAATTTTCATATCAACAAATGACAATTTTTTTCTCATTTTTTCAGGACAAATCTTTAAAATAATCCTTGACTCCTCATTTATTCTCACATCTATCAGCAAATCCTGCTTAGCTCTGCTTTCAAAACATTTGCCACAGACTACTTCACTCCACCTCCATTTTAACCACTCAATTTCCTGCCATTACCTTCTCCTGCTTGGATCATTTCAACTTATCCAAAAAGGTCTATCTACCCCCATTCTTGGCCTGTCATATTATATTAACAGTTGAAGAACCAAAGTGATATTTAAAAATCCAAGTCACATAATGGCATTCCTCAGTTCAGAACCCTTCAATGGTTCCATCTCACTGAGTAAAAGCTTGTTGCATTTACTTACATGGTTTACTAATTTACGTCTCTGACTTCACTCCTTGCCTTCCGACTTTTCTTGTCACACAGTGGCATCCTTGTTGGTCCTCAAAATGTCACATCTCCTTCTGTCATAGAGTCTTTGCATTTACTGTTCCTTCCATCTAGAAAGTTCTTCCCTAAATTGTGTGGCTCAATTTCTGACTCTTCATAAATTTGATTAAATCTCAATTCTTAGTAAGGTCTTCTGAACTACTCTACTTAAAACTGCATCTATTTCCTGATGTTAAAAAATTCCCTCCCTCGTGTTACTTTTTTTCATAGTACTATTCATCCTTTCAATATAAGCCTCATAAAGACTGGCATATTTGACTATTTTAT
>NW_016107565.1:1952889-2029390 GCF_001604975.1 Cebus imitator | reverse complement strand
TTCTCCTGCCTCAGCCTCCTGAGTACCTGGGATTACAGGCACGCACCACCATGCCCAGCTAATTTTTTGTATTTTTAGTAGAGACGGGGTTTCACCACGTTGACCAGGATGGTCTCGATCTCTTGACCTTGTGATCCGCCCGCCTCGGCCTCCCAAAGTGCTGGGATCACAGGCATGAGCCACCGCGCCCGGCCCAAGACAAAAGTTTTAATTGGCTCATGGTTCTGTAGGCCGTACCGGAAGCATGGCTGGGGAGGCCTCAGGAAACTTAACAATCGTAGAAGGGAAAAAAGATGAATATTACATGGCCAGAGGATGAGGAAAAGAGAGTGGGGAGGTGCTACACACTTTTAGACAACCAGATCTCATGAGAACTCTTAACACCAAAATAGCACCAAAGGGGGAAATCTGCCTCCATGATTCAATCACCTCTCACCAGGCCCCACCTCCAATACTGAGGATTATAATTTTACGTGAGATTTGGGTAGAGACACAAATCCAAACCATATAATATTGGATTTGGTAAGATGGAGGTTATTGCAATGATGAAATTTAGGAAAACCCTAGACAAACTTGCTTGAGGTGTGAACATAAAGTGAGGGAGTGAAAATAGGTTATGGAGACAGTGCTTTCTAAAAAATTTAGTGGAGAGGGAAGAGAGGAATGGGAAGGAGGTTAGAAGGGAAATGTAGGATCACCAGATGATTTTGATTTATGTTTTGTTTTTTAACCTTGAAGATTGAGAGAATATTTCTGTAGTGATAGAAATTAATATAGAATAAGAAAAAATAATGGTACAGGTGAGCAAAGAAAATAAGACAGAAGCAAAGATCCAGACCTGTACTAGAATGTGATTTATAGGACAAGTGTTTAGATTAAGTTTGGTTTTTTTACTTGTTTTTGATAAAAGGAAGGATAATTCTTCCAAGGTAATGAGAAGGAAAAGGAAAATAAATGTTTACTCAATAATGTTCATTAAAACAATGCTTACTTATTTAAATTATTCTGAAGGAATAATGGCTATCTTCAAGGCTATATTTCAATGTGGAAAGAGTTATACATTTCACCAACATAAAAAAATACAATTATTTAATGTATAAAATCATTCAGTAAAATAGAATGAAAGTTAAAGGGAGAGAATCTGATGCTTACCAACATGAGTAGGGCTTAAAGTAAGGCAGCAGGTGAGGAAATTAAGAAAGAAATCCTAAATGAAACATAGACACACAGAGGCAAAATTTGAATGCAAGATTCTTATTTGAAATTTGATGCGATAATACAATTCACTAATTGTGTGTGTGTGTGTGTGTGTGTGTATAAAATATATATATATATATAAACACACACATATATAAATTAAAATTTATATACTTATATACAATTAAAGCTAAAACTTTTGTGGGAATATTATAATATTAATAAAGGTGGATTTGAAAAATATACTTTAACTCCTGTATTTGTAGTTTACCATTTTGTGAGAACCAAAATAGGTGACATTTAGCATAAAAATCAATCTGTCAAACTTTTTAAAATCTTCAATTAATTAGTATTGAAGAAAAATTAGTCTGTGAAAATCTCAACTGATGCAAACCTAAGAAAAAAGACATATATAATATATTCTTGATCATCAAATTCCCATCCTTATTTATACTTTAGAGTTGTATCATTATTCTGATGGCTATAAATTCCTTAGTCAAAACTTACCTGCCTCCTGATTATTAGCTGTTATTCATATAAGAATTTTTTATACAACTATATTCATACAGATAGTTGCATCGAGAAAACAGGTATCCATTAAAATATCATAAATCATTAATGTCCATTATAAATTGGATTGAGTGAAATGAGTGATTACTGTAAAATGTTGGTAAGACAATGCTCAAGAATACATAATTTAGGAATTGAGGGTTTAGTTAATAAAATATTTTAACTTTGTAAAAAGTTTATTGAAAAACTGGGATTTAACTTTTAGGATAAGTAAATAATTTCATTTTTTTTGTTCCTATATTTGAATAAGTTCTAACAACTTTTTTTTTCACCATTATCACTGAACATTTATTATGTATCAGGCACTGTGCCAAATATTTTCTCTTTTACATTTCATTTGATCATTACAACATATGATGTGGTTACTTTTCTTTTCTCCATTTTACAAATTAGTATATACAGCATTCATAGACACTAATCAGTACCCTGAGAAGTTTTGAAGTAATGAGCACCAAAGTTGGGATTTGTAACTGGGTTATGAGAAGATAGCGTTTTCCTGTATGAGAACACAAAATGCTGTGTGACTTCCATAAGAAATTAACACTATTATTTATTATACCATTATCATTCTCTTGATTGGTATTTTTCATGATTCATAAACACTAATATTTTTATTTTTTATAATCCAGAAGAATAAATTCAACCCTTTGAATTAGAGTTCATCTCTAGCCAAAAGTCAATCTGCCATTTTTAAAAAACCTGCTAAGATATAGGATGCACACACATACACAATTCTTCTGGTGGTCTACTCTAAAATTATGGATATGTTTGTAGATATAATTGAAGCAGCTTTCTCAAAACCTCTTCAAAATATCTAAGTGATAGCCATATCAAATGAACTACTTAATAATTAACTATTCTCAGTGAGTGAACCTTAAGTTGGAATTTTACATGTACATGTTTCCCAGTAAGTTTGAGATAATGCCTGTTATTTCCTTGCCTGGGCTTATATACATTTCTCCCAGAAATACTGAAGCACTGTGCAGTTACTTTTAAATCCCCTTTCTTATCAGACTTCATTAAATTAAATCCTGAATTTATTTAAATGAAAGAACCCAGGTGCAAAAAGACAAATACCTCATTATCTTAATTATATGTTAAACCTAAAATAGTTGAACTCAGAGAAATTGAGAGTAAAATGGTGGCTACCAGGGACAAGGGTCAGAGGTTGGGAAGATGTTGGTCAAAATGTACAAAATTTTAGTTACATGGGAGGTATAATTTCAAGAGCTCTATTATATAACATAATGACTAGAGATAATCTATATAGTATTTTCCTGAATATTGCTAAGAAAGTAGATTTTTGAATGTTCTCACCACATAAAATAACAAGTATATAAGGTAATTAATATATTAATTAGTTTGACTTAGTCATTTCACAATAAATAGATATTTCAAAACATCATAGTATACACAGTAATTATATAAAAATAAATACATAAGTTAAAAAAAAGTCTTTCTTATCACAGAGTTCATGAAATTAGATTCTAAACCTCGTACTACAGAAAGGCAACTTAAACCACACAATCCTCAGAGAGACAGAATATTATTTTTCAATAGGTCATTCTAGGTAAGAACGGTAAAGACAACTAAAAATGTACCTATTCAGCCAGATTTGACAAAATTCAGGGAACAAATATATTGCATTTTACAGATTAAATTATCTTAATAGAGTTTTAGTCTTGGAACTATTAAAGATGTGCAAATTAGAGACAAGGACTCTTTTTCATTTGACTATTTTTGCTTCCATCTTCATTATTTCATTAAATAATGAAAGTTTTATAAACTAACTCTAAGACCTAGTTATACTAGTTACTTTAGAAATTTATTTAAGAGATCTCAATTATTTAGAACTTAAACACTTAAACTCCTTGGTTACTTAAGTTTTCCTAATGTAAATTTTAAATTAAATATTCATCATACCTCCAAGTAAGACTTAGAATTAGAAATGAGAGATAAAAGCCAAATGATGCGAAAGGTTAAAGCCCTTCAAATAAATATCTGGTGCTAGAACTATGGTTTCTAGGTGGCCAGAGAGCAACAAATGTCTGCTTCAAGCTGTTTAATATCTTTGAAGCAACTCTCTATATTCATCTTAACTAATTCCTCTCATATTAGTACACCAAAACTGAATGTGCTGTCATTTTCTGTGTTTTTTAAAGCATCTTTAAATCATTGCACACTTTTTTTCTAACCGGAACTGCCCTTCCTTACTGTTGCCTATGTCACTCAAATGCAATCTTCATATTTTTTCTTATATAACAATTCAGACATGATCTTTCTATTTTCCCATTCTTCCCTTAATTGTAGCTATTCTTCCCTTAATTGTAGCTATTTTGTGTATATTCTATAGCTCTCTTAAAGTAAAATCTATGCCTTATTAACCATTATGGTTCTCTTTAGAATGAGAATAGTGCCTTGGGAATTATAAATCTAAAAATATGTTTTATAGAATGAGTGCAGTTTATAAAGTGTAAGAAAAATTTATTTATTAATTTTTTGATAAAATATTGTATACTGGTTACATTTTACGTTCTGTCTTTCAAATATAAGAATAAAATACATTCATAACACTGGTTATATATAATTCTATTATTTTTAATTGTCTGAATCAATATTCTTCATCATATGAGAAGAAATGAACTGAGTTACTTTTACATGTATTCTAACTTACAAGCAAATATGACACATAATGCACACTGAGCTACACTCTTCTGTAATATAAATGTGAAAAGGCCTTAATATGAAGGTGTGAGATGTCTCTATATATAGAACAAAGAGCATTAGACTTGGAGACAAGTCCATGAAATTCGCAGCCTTTGGAATCTCAATTTTATCAGTGTAACAGAAGTAATTATGTCTAAAGTGTAAACTTATTGTGATAATTATATCTCATGTTATTTTGGAAAGCATCTTTCACAGTACCTTGATATAATAGACATGTTGGGAACTTATATATCTAATTTCTTGTATGATCACTTTTCATGAAAAATATTGACAAAAGAACATTTTATGTCGTCTTTTCTTATTGTGTTTATTCTTTTCATTGGAATAATAATAACAAAGTACATTTGCATGGTCCTTTCCAGTTTTCAGTTGTCTTTTGTATGTAGTTATTCTTCCCAGCAGTCCACTTTCTGCTAGTAGCTATGTACATATTCATTGAGTTGGACAGGTCTGATGAGAATACATAACATTAGTTCACATAGGCAATTTGTTTGCTTTACAAATTTTCTTTATAAGTATAACAAGCACAATTGCACATCTTTGGTATTTGGAAAAAATCAAGTAAAATATACTAAAATTATGAGCATTGATTGGCCTGTTGAGTCAACCCATTTTCCATTATCACCAAGAAATCGTATCTCTATTCTTAATAACTTCACAAGCCTTTTCCTTTGTGTGTTCCCTGACTTTATTGCCTCTGTACAACCCATTATTTACATATAAGCAAAGTGATCTTTTGTAATACAAATGGTCAAGCTTGAAACCTTACCATATATTCTAGCACATTCATAATAAAACGTAGTTGATAAAGCTAACTCTTTGGCTCTACATGAATAACTCCTACAAGTATCACCAAACTCATCTCTAACCCTCCCCTCTCTGCCTATGTCTCAGAAACATTGACCTTCTTTCTGGAAAAAGGTCCCGTGGACTTCATATGGTTGACTCCTTTTTGTATTTTAGGGCCTAAAAAAATGTACTTGTATCAAAGAGGTCTTCATTGACCTAAAAAAGGTACCAGTCACTTCTATACTAAAATTTTCTTCAAGATACTTTTGGATATTTTCTTTCTTTGTTAATTTATAGGTTTACTGTTTCTGCATCCCTCTAAAACTATCATTCCTTGAAAAGAAGACCTTACATTATTTTTATTTTTATATCTTTAGCAAAATGGTGCATAGCACATAATAGGCACTCAATAAATATTTATTAAAGGAATCATCAAGAAATGCATGCCTCTCATTGAATATATTAGCTTGTTTTCTTAATTGAGCAATTATTCCAACTCATGCCATTCTGTGGGAATGTCATACTATCATTTTATGTCCCATTTTAGCCTCGGCCTTCTTGTTCCTTAAAACTTTGGAAATGAAAATTTTCTAAATATCAGGATAGACTTTTCCAGATTAAAGGGTCATGCAAAAGCATTATTCACAGTCATATTTGTGCCAGTTACACTGGCATCTCCCTGCTGCTCACAGCATCTGTTTCTTTCAGGGACTGTGCTCCTCAGCTTTTAGCATTCCTATCATTTGGTCTGTTATTTATTTAGAACATTGGTTTCAATTAGCCATTTGGATATTTTTTTAAATCTCAGTACTCATTATACTTTCTGTATCATCCATTCTGCATGGATCCTGCTCTTGGCTCTTTATATAGAACCTCTGGTCTGATGTATTTAATTTTTCATCCGTTTCAAATGTGCATTCTAGTGCAGAAGCTCTGTTATAGTGATTTTCAAACTTGTTCATCTTTTGGATGATCTTGTGGGGGGAAAGAGCCAGTAAATCTACTTCATTTATTCCCAAATACAACCCTGTCACATATTTTTTGTTATGGTAGCATACTCCACCATCATCAACTCCCTACACACACACACACACACACACACACACACGTGCACACACACACAGAGGCACATACACAAACACACACACACAGCCACAGAAAAACTACTCATTGACAGTGAAGTGATTTGTTTTAAATTTAAATAAGATTTATATAATATTCCCTCTCCATTGCTGACTTAGCATAAATATAAGTAAATAAAACCCAAACTTACTACAAAAGCCTACAAATTGTAATTCCCTAATACTTATCATTCTGTCACTGCCTTCTTAGACATACCATGCTGTTTTCTTACTTAGATCCTTTACATTTGCTCTTCATTCTGAGGGGAAAGTTATGCCCTCAAATCTTCCCATGAGGGACTTTTTCCCCCCATATTTCAAAAGTGAACAAAGATATCCCCTTCTTTGAGATGATAGGCCAGTGTGAACTAGGATAATCTCAGCAACCCAGACATTCACAATCACTGCCTTCTATTTATGCCTTCATGTACTAACATTTTTGAAATCACTGTGCTTACTTTTTAATGTTTTTCTTTCCTGTCTCTTTCCTTCATGTAATCATTTTGTCACCCAGAGGAATTCCTATAATAAATCAAAGAATACACTAGAATAACCAAACACTTAAAAGTAGAAGGAAGGAAAGAAGACAGGCAAAAATAGAGGAAGGGAGGAAGGGGAGGGAGAAACAGAGCAAGCAAGTAAGCAAGAAAGAAAGAGAAAAGAAGGAAGGATTGAAGACATTATATTAAAATAAATGTATTATATAATTCAATTAAGTTTTTTATTCTTTTAGTTTTATAGAGCTAAAATGAACCTTAAACATTTTCTAGTCCAGTGATTCCTTTCTGGGATTTCCTGGAAGAATAATAGTGACCCACTATTTTCATTATTGTAAAAATGCTTAATTAAAATTTACTCATTACAGAACCTCACCTGTTAAATGAAATATCAATTTTTTTACTTAACACTAATTAACACTGATTATTCTTTCTCATGTGATATACAGCTCATCTAAGAAGTGGTGTTAAAATGATTGTAAATAATCACACTTTGCAAAAAACCAAAAGTACCTATGTACTCATATTATACATAACTTTAATTACTAAACATCACCTCACTGGGTTGACTCAAGGAAATATATGATATTTATGCATATAAATTTAGAACCACATAATAATATTTTTTGTGTCTTATATTTTGTTTTCTATACAACACACTTCTGTTTATTTTATTGACTTACTGACTGGTATATTACTTTTTATTGTAATTTTGGTTCCAAGGCACACCATATTGAGTTTCATTTTAATTAAATTTTAGAATTTACCCACCTGTATCTAAAGCATTTATTCTAGTTTCTATCAGGAAAGCAAGAACCACACAGATTCAGTGATATTTAATAGCAAAATCCATCTTTTTGAAAGATGAATGTATTTTGGGGAGCATATTTACAATATAATCCCAAATCAAATGCATACTCTCTGACCATTTTTGCAGATATACTCTATAGTTGACCACATAGCATGCCTGGGGGTTCTGAGAATTCCTAATGTCCCACTAGATTCTTCCCAACCTTCTAGCTTGTGATTGAAATTCTATAACATGAGTTTCATCCTCTTATGAAAGACCTACATTGGTCTTCCAATTAAATATGTTTTACCCGTAATATATATTTTTAATTCAGCAAACAGTTCTACCTATCATTTGGAAAATAAATGAAAGAAGATAAAGTAGGTCCTCATAAGTATGGAATTGGAAAATAGATGGGGTAAATGAATACAGACAGATACTTTTTAGGGGTTAAAACTTCTGTTTTTCAATTTTTCCTTAGCAATGACTCCAGGTAATCACATTTAGGAATAACAAAAATTTGACTTTTTAATTTCAAGTTTTTGTAATGTTTTCCCTCCATGGGAAGAAAATTTATCTTATCATAATACTGCAGTATTTTCCTTTTAAGAAACACATTTGTTCTCAGAAGGGAAGAGAGAAATGCAGTGCTAACTTCAGTGAGTGGAATTGGAGGACTGTGTCTGTTGGCATTGTTAGAAAGTCCACATGGCTTCTTGTGGTTTGTATCATAATCTGCCATACCATATTCTCATAATATATCCTCTATTTGTATTTCCAGGCTATGTTTTTGTGATTTTCCTGCTTGCAATTTATGCTTTACCCGTACTAAGTCGTCTTTAATTCCTAGAAATTAACAAAATCTGTCTTGTGTCATAGTGTTTACAACACAGAACTCTGTCAGGGCTATTTTTTTTTCTTTTCACCTTGGAAATTCCTATTCATTGTTTTGGTTTTGGTTTAAACATAGCTTTCTTCAGAAAGCCTCTCTTCATTAATTTGGCCCCCAAGACCAGATTAGTGCTTCTATTATATACCCCTATAAAATTCTGGCATTTAACTCATTGTATCACTTAACCATGGCTTGTGAAAGCCAAGCCATGTCTTAGAGGCTTAAAACAGAAGGCGTCATTATTTCTCACAACTCTGTGGTTCTCAAGATGCTCTTTTGCTCACACATGTAGTTACAGTCAGCTGGACAGTTGACTGTGATTGAAGGTCCAATATGACATAACACAATATTGTAAATTGGGACACTTCAGTTTTACTCTTTGTGCCATTTGTCTTCTGGTAGCCAGAAATACTTCCTTATGGGCCTGTATTAGTCTGTTCTCATGCTGCTAATAAAGACATGACTGAGTCATGTATATAGGAAAGAGGTTTAATTGACTCACATTTTCACATGGCTGGGGAGACCTCACAATCATGGTGGAAGGCGATTGAGGAGGGTAGAAAAAAAAATTCACATAGTATATGGCAGCAGGCAAGTGCCTGTGCAGGGGATCTCCCATTTATAAAACTATCAGATCTCATGAGTCTTATTTACTACCACAAGAACAGTATGGGGAAAACTTCCCCCATGATTCAATTATCTCCATCTGGCACTGCCCTAGACCTGTGGGGATTATTCTATTTCAGAGTGAGATTTGGGTGGGGACACCGTGAAACCATATCAGTGGCAGTTTGAGGAAAGCATTCCATGAGATCCAAGGTGGAAACTACAAAGTACCTTGAAAGAGAAGCTCCAGAAGTCACACACTATCCCTTTTGCTGCACTCTGTTGGTCATAGCAAGTCAGTAGGACAGCCCTATCCAAGTGGGTGGAAAATACACTCCACCTCTTAGTAGAGTCACACCTACTCTACTTGATAAAGAGGTAACTCTTTATCAAGGGTCACAACACATTTAATCTAACACAGCACCGTAGTACCAACATAGTCTGTTGTTTTTAATTGTTTATCTCTTTGTTCACATTATCTCCTGTGTTCCCCATTGCATTCTATCATTTAACAATAGCTAGCAAAAGATAGAAACTTGATATATAATATTCATTGAATGAAATACAATATTGATGCAATTGTTAAAAAATTTATTTCTGTGACATGGGTTTTAAATAATTAAATTTTCTCAAAATATAATATTATCTTGGCTAACAATAAGTATTGTTTCATAGAAACATAGGACATAAGAGACTGTGGAACATAGTATAGAGAAATAAAGTGAAATGAGTGAACTGCATAGGAAGTATTATGTCACTAAGATTAAGAAAAAAATCTATGGAATCTGACAGACCGAATAAAACTGCCATGTGTCAGCTCTTTTTCTTAAATAACCCTTTCATTTTATCATGGTTTCAGGTCAAAAGTCACTGTGTTTCACCGTCTGCTCTTATATTAATCTGTTCATTCTTTTTCCTCTCCCATTTAAATGTAATATTTCTTAGGAAACACAGTGTCTATACTGTTCACCTCTGGATCATCCAGCCTCTGGCATAGATTAAACACTCAACAAATTCTTGTTGCATAAAAACCTGGATGAATGAATAAATGACCTAAGACAATAAATATTTGTTGAGTGAATACATGAATGAATGATTTAAATCACGTTATTATCCTCAGCTGTACAAGTTTTCATAGTATCTGCTGCCCACAATTGTTATAATGATTAAATGTAAAATATTTATCGTGGAATATGCATTAAATAAGTGATCAATAATTGTTAGGCTGTGATTATTAGGAACAGTGGGGAATAGTTGGCTAAGGACTAATGGATGCCTGAGACTCTGGTGCAAATGTCCTCATCATAAAGCATCCACTCTCCATGAACAATAAAATTGATGTGTGACTGGGAAAAAAAGATGACTTCCAAGAAATTTTCTGAAGATTGGAGAAGACCTTGTTGGTAAAAGTTAGGAACCAGAAACCTGCAAAAGCTTTGTTTATGCCCAAAGGTGGCAAAACTGATACATATTAGCAACGTGGTGAGAAGCCTCAAGTATGATAATAGGAGTCTTCTAACTATTGAGCAGCAGATACTTTGCAAAGATGAGTGAAATTAGATTGCTAAGAACTTTTTATAATAGAAGTACTCAAATTTTTAAAGGACAAAATGGAACATAGAGGTATCAAACTTCACCCTGAATCTAAATTATTAAAAAAAAAAAGCTATTGAGATATGTTGTACATTTTTAATGTATTTACACATTAAACACATATGAAATTTAACCTATAGATGTGGATAGGCAAGATGTGTTACTTTGTTCTCTTAAATTCAAATACATTTGAGAGCCTCCAGCATATTTGACAGGAAGAACATTCTCTAGGTCATTGTGGGATGAGGGTAGAAAAAGCATTTGGCACCTTCTTACCTCAATTTACTTAAGAATCCAGTAGGTCTTTGTAGTGACTGGATGGTGGGGAGAAAGACATTTAGTCATCATTGTTCAAACCCATATTTTCTATGAAGGCAGATGACCTTCTTCTTTCCATGGTAAGCCTGAGTGAAGAAATCTTAGCCAAAAGTGAGAATACAGATTCCTAGACCCTTCTATCTTCCTTAGAGATGATGTATACATCATCTTCATTGCTTCTCCCCAAACTCCAACAGCTACCCATTATTGCCCTTCTCTTCATTTGATGTACTTGCATGAAAGAACCTAGACTCTCAGGAAACAAAAACTAGGGAGGAAATATAGAGAAAATTTCTTTTTTAACTCTTCAGAGAAATTCTGCCATACAGCAAGGGAGTTGCAGGAGGAACCTGGAAGCAACCAAGCCTCTGTTTAGGAAGGAGGTGATGGAAAAGAACTACAGTGAAAACAAAACATAAATAAATAGCATGACTCCGACACCAGTGTTTACATGCTGTACTGTGTTGGAGAGGCTACATAAAGGCAGTAACTTCCCAGGAGTTAGGATCATTGTTTTGAGATTGTGCAATTTGGGTCCATTTCCTAGCTTTGCCAGTTACTAAATATGTTACTCAGTGTATGTTTTGAAGCAGCTCTGAACTTTACTATTATTAGCTCATAGGGTACTTTTGAGGATTTAATGAATAAAGACTATGTCTGGCAAATACTAAGTGATCAATAAATGTCTATTGCTTTTCACATTTTAAAAATATTTCTGATATCTAGTCATTTAAAGTAAACATTGGAATGTCAAATACATTTATAGTATCTTAATCATCTCTAATCATGAATCTGGAGAGATACAAAGATATCTTCTCACAGATGAGTAAAGCAAGTTTTCATTATCTTTATAAAGGTTAAAAATATACTACAGGAAAATGGTTGAATATTCATCTTCATATCTGTAATTGGAATATATAAAAATTATCTGGGTAGATATAAAACTTAGATATTTAAAACTACACTGATGGTTAAATTTTTTTGCTTTAATTAATATTGTCATCAAAAATTCAATCCAAATAAAATGCATATGATTTTGATCAAATAAAACACTCTTCAAACGTCTTTTCAGAATTCAGATATTTCTTTATATACATGATATCTCTCCACATAGATATAGATATATACATATATAGACATAGACATATAGTGTCATATTTGAGAGAGAGAAGATGAGATAGACTCATAGAAGCTATCTATATCTGCCCAATTATCTCTCTATCCATTGAGAAAATTGAATTTTCTACTTTCCATTTTCTATTTTCTATCACCTGAATAAAGACTAATGAGTCAAAAAGTATTGCTACTCAATATTGTGAGGTTAGATAACTATTCACATTTTGTTGCCACTTACAGTGTCTATAAACAATTCAAGGAGGAATAATAAGTTCTTGCTGGAAATATCTTTCATTCAAGTTTCTATGGATTGAATCATTATCCAGAAAGCTGACTTTTTTGTATGTAAAACTATGGATTTAATTCTCAATATGCATTTTTCCTTAAATATAGAACATATATTTTTATAATGAATATAGGACTAGAGTATTTGATGGTTTTAATACTAAAATGGTTATGGGGCTTAAATATATTTGGAATAAAAGAACTTAGAACACTATATTCAATGTGACTTCTTTCAGTTTCTCATTTAATGAAAATATGCTTGCATGAATTTTACCTAGATGTCCTTGTGATGTAATCATGCCCATTCTCTGTGATTCCAAATGTTTTCACAGGATCAGTCGAATAATACTTTCATAGAAAGGATCAATATTTGTTACTAGTTTTTACTTACTTGATATGTAGAAAACTTTCAGAATTTGTAAGTCTAAATATCAAGGTAGGTTTTTCAGATAATATCCAGGAGGCCCACCTGAATTTTAATTTCAGACAAAAAAAAATGAAACACTTTTTTCCAAAATGTGTCCTGAGTATTGTACAGGATATAGTTATACTAAAAACAAACCACACAATAAAACAATTGTTGTTTATGTGACATTTACATTTAACCTAGTGGTCTATATATTTATTTGCCAAATCTAGAAACTCAATTGCAAAATGCTCATAGTCATGTGGTTGAAGCAGTTAAATGTTTGTCTTCCTTGTAGTCCAGCAGTCCCCAACATTTTTGGCACCAGAGATCAGTTTTGTGGAAGACAGTTTTTCCATAAACCAGGGGATAGGAATGGTTTCTTGATGATTCAAGCACATTACATTTGCTGTGCACTCTATTATTATTGTATTGTAAGATATAATAAAATAATTATACAACTCACCATAATATAGAAGCAGTGGGAGCCCTCAGCTTGTTTTTCTGCAACTAGTTGGTCCCATATGGGGTTGATGGGAGACAGTGACAGATCATCAGGCATTAGATTCTCATAAGGAGCGTGCAACCTAGGCCTCTTGCATGAGCAGTTCATGCTCCTTTGAGAATCTAATGTCACCGCTGATCTGACAGGCAGTTGGTACCAGTCTGTGACCTGGGGGTTGGTGACCTCTGCCGTAGTCCATGTAGCTCTTTAATACCTTGTCCACATTATAGCAAGAACATTCTTTCTAAAATGCCAATCTTGTTATCAATCTCATGCTTTATGTCCTTCAGTGATGCCTCATTTTCTCAAGTTAAGTTGAAGTGTTTTGGCTCTTCAAGTCTTGATGCCTACTATTTCTCTTTTGTCATTCCTAGCATGACAAATAATTTGCAGTTTTCCGAGTATGTCTTGCCTTTTCCTCTACCGCATTTTTTTCTAAGCTGCTACCTCTGGATAAAATGTTATTTTATCTCTCATGTATCAGGGAAAGTCTGCTTATCCTTTAAGATCAATGCCAGTGTCTTTTCAACTAGAAAGTCTTCCTGGTTTGTGTAAGCAAATCTCAAGTCTTCCCCAGCTGTGTTTTCCTAGTTATCTGAATATCCTTGATTAAACATATCATATTGATCTGGTTATTTTTTAAATAGGTATTACACTCTTTACTTGAAAGACATGGATGGAGACTATCTATCTATCTATCTATCTATCTATCTATCTATCTACCATCTACCATAATTTGTCATGTATCTAAAGTATAAGAGTCATTTAATTTGTGTTTGTGAATTAGCAAGGATGAAGTATAGAGAAGAGGGAATGTCATATACTTTAAAGTTAGGATGTTTAGAATACTATTGAAACATAGAGAAAGAGGAAAAATATCCATTCTACTTGGTGTAGAAAGGGTAGGGTATTAGAAAGATTCACTTATAACATTTGCATTTTTTGCAGTGAATACAAGATAGGGTTTGTTTTGTCAATAGGTACAAAGACGTAAAGCAAAATTATTTTGCTGAATCTCTTCCTTCATGTTTCACCATTTTATTTCTCTCTTTCCAAGTATATTTTGTCTAAATTTTATGGACTTTCTAATTAACCAACAAACTTATCTGTCTCTCCTCCAGGGAAGATTTAAGTGAAGGAAGCTCTAATTAACCTTCTGATTTATATCACCCTGAAGATTAAACTTTCTACTCATAGAGTAGAAAGAGTCAAAGACAGTTGGCCAGACGTTATAACATTTAAATATATTATTTCTGAGGTCCTTATTGGTCAGATCTCTACATTTTATGGCTAATTTTTAACATCATCTGTTGCCTTAATAAAACTAAAGAAACAAAGCACACTTGAAGGCAAATGTAAATAATGTAAACTTGGTGTTCATAGCTTTGTTTATTGTTGGTATTAAAAGACAGTTTTTGTTTTTTTATTTGTTTTTTACTTATAGTCTTCAAATGAAAGGTATTTGTGTAAAGGAAATTAGCATAATAATCACAAGAAGAAATATATTTATGTCTAAATATGGACAAATATAAATATCCCAAATATATAATTATATGTAATACCCCATATATAATATTAATATAATATATTGGCCTTTTAGGTTAATGATAGCTTTTGATGATAGACTCTATATGTTCTTACCATTTCTGAAGATTTTTTTTCCCTCTAATGTGCTATTTTTTCTAAGCCAAAATTGGTATTTATTTTCAGGAAAATAACTCCTGCTACTAATTACTTTGCTGCTATAGTATAAAAAATGCTCTACAGAATGTATGTTGCAGGAAAGTTAAGACTTTTTTTAGCCAATGTTTTGTATTAGGCTGCTTTACTTGAACATATTTATGGTGCTTCTCACCAGTTGCTCAGCAATCCTTCCACAATAAACACCATAATAGTCTCTCTTCCAGAATGTAAGCCCTTCCTAGCCACCCACTTTCTTTTCACCAGACCTGTTAATAATGAACCCCATTCTCCCAGTTATAAAACAATCTTAGGGATCAGATAGCAACTTATGATAAATTTCTCAATAAAAATCACAAAATGGTCTCATGACAAGCTTCACACTTCTCCCCAAAACACATTATCTCTAAAATTTCCCCAAGTATTTTTTGTAAGGAGAGAAAACTTAATAATAAACTAATAAAGTGGAATAGTTAAACAATTACTCTAGTATGGTTCTCTTTCAACCAAAAAGTTGTCTGTTCTGAGAGAATAATTTTGGTAGGAAATACTTAATTCTTAAGAACGTCTTTTAACACAATTGAGGCACAAGGAGAAAGATGTGGGTAGTGAGGATATTTTCTTCGTTCTCATTAAATCATATCACATGTATAAAACCAAACATGTATATTTTATGCATTAAAGAAAAGAACATCTACAATTAATGAAAAATGATGACACTTCCATAGGCCCCACACTTGAAAGCCAGCCAGTGTTGGAAGAAAGCAAAGGATAAACAGGGGTATATTCAGGTAGTGAAGGGAGGAGTGACCAAGGTATATGAGGAGTAGGTTAGGATAAAGACACTTCTTATTTTTTCTTTCAATCATTGTTGGTAAAAAAAAAAAGTAACCCCACCCTCAGATTTTCTTTACTTTTCTCCTTTCTCTTTCAGAATGGACAAATACTATCATTATAAAATACTAGTTTTGTGTTTTTTGAGAGAATATTGAGCGATAGAAGAAACAGGGGAAATGATACTCTCATTTGAGAAAACATAAATGAAGAAGTAATTTATTTGTGTCAGATGTTTCTTCCTCTTTTTCATACCTCTATTCTAGCACATGAAATATAAAATAAAAGCATATTATAAATGCATTTTTCATTATTCGAGTGTATTTGAAGATATCCAATTCCTTACTTATGTTTATATCCTGAAAAATAAATTTTATCAACAATAAATATTAATTAAATAAAAAAAAAACTTTTATATTATTCAGAAAAAAAGTAAGACATTTAGACATTTTTACTAATTTATTCTCTCCTCACATATTTATCAAATATTCATATGGAAGTAGGGGATAAACCTGTATAAGATATACTCTCTGCTTTCAAATGATATTAATAAGGCAAGGATTGTCAGAGAAAACAAAGCTATGAAAATGAGGCGCTCCTGACATGACATCTTGAAATAAAATATTCTTCCATGAGAACTGCCAGCTGTTCCACAAGATTTTATGTGGAAATAAATGAAACAAGTGTGTGTGAAATTTCATTTGTTTGTTTGGGGGAATCCCAGAATGACAAATGCTTCTCCTCTAGTTATGACATGACAGCTGTCGCAACAAATAGATCTAAAAATTCAGAATTTTGGTTGATGGTTATACAAAAATGTAGAAGAGCATCCTATTTTTTTCTCTTTCTGTTGTGAAATGTAACAATAATGCCATGAGTCGTCTTTTAAACCTAGATCTTCAAAGTTTATTGTCAGTTTTGTGACTTTATAAGACTATTAGTTACATAAAAAGGCTTCAGTTTGTATTGTGTGAAATTTATTTCTGCAAGTGGTGTGTGTTTTTTTGGATTTGCATTTCAAAATTTAAAAATGACACCTATGATGCACCGCTACACTTCAGAGAAACTTCTAAAATGCATAAAAAATTAAAGTGATACTACTCTGAAATTTAGTTCTACAAATTTGTCTTTATCAACTGGGTGAAGCAAGAAATGATCTTTTGAGAGAGAGATACTATCTTCAAGATTCTTAAACTCTCCATTAAAAATAGTTGTTCCCTAGCACACTCTTATTATATTTTTTGTACTAAGAAATGAGTTGTCTATCTTTCAGCTTCTTAGGACAAAACTGCGATACAACATTCATAGATTTATGTGTGTGTATTGTTTTGTCATGGTTGACCAAAACTGTAGTCTCCTTAAGGCTTTCTAAAAGTTTCCATATTTCATTTTAAAAAGTATTTATGGTTGTTTAACATGTATGTTTATTAAAATTTGAAGCAATTCATAATTTGAGATCCTTATCTTGCATATAAAGTATGTGAAATCATATATAATTTGTTAACATTTGTTTTACAGTCATTAATTTAGTCACAATGTGATTTTAATAGATGTACCACTACATTTACTGACAAATTTTCCTATCATCAGTTTCAGATTGAATTGCAAATATTTTATTTGTTCATTCATTTTGCGTATTATATTATCAAGGCCACTTGTACCCGATAAATAACAACAAATCCAAATGTAAAATTTAATACTGGTTTCCTACTTAAAGCTTATAAACTTGAATAAAATATATAACATAAAAATAAACATATATCAGTACGTTAGTAAATTTAGAACGGTGATATGTTTTTAAATTCAATTATATTTTCAATTAGTATTTACCTATTTATTCTTAATTTTAGAACATCTGTTACATGAATTGCTGAATTTTTTCTTACATTACTAAGATGAATTTCTTTTTACTTTAACCTCAGAAATCAGGGCACAAGTGTTAGTCAATTTTGCATTGTCATTTCATAGTTTAATTGCTGCAGTGTTTTTCTTAGATGTGCATCTTATAATCAAAGCTACATTGTATTATTGAGTAATATATTTCAAGATTTTAATCTTATGAAGTTTCAACATAAAGCATTTTAATTTGAAATCAGAATTTATACCAATATAGACATATATTTTTTTTAAAGTATAAACTAATTGTTTTCCAGGATTCACTCAAAATTTACATAGTCAGAAAGATAATTTCGTACTTAATAACAATTAATCAAAGGCAAAACATTTCTATTTCTCCTACAGTTTTAAGGCCTACTTTCAGTTTATCCATCTCTTTTCTAACTTGCATATTCATAGTATGCAGCCATCTACCAGTTTAAACTATTGTATACAAGGGTATCCACATTTTAAAATATTGATACCAGGCCGGGCGTGGTGGCTCACGCCTGTAATCCCAGCACTTTGGGAGGCCAAGGCGGGCGGATCACGAGGTCAAGAGCTCGAGACCATCCTGGCCAGCACGGTGAAACCCCGTCTCTACTAAAAATACAAAAAAATTAGCCAGGCTTGGTGGCAAGCGCCTGTGGTCCCAGCTACTCGGGAGGGTGAGGCGGAAGAATCGCTTGAACCTAGAAGGCAGAGGTTGCAGTGTGCAGAGATTGCGCCACTGCACTCCAGCCTGGTGACAGCAAGACTCCGTCTCAAAAATAAATAAATAAATAAATAAAAATTGATACAAATAATTTTTAAATTGCAGAATATTTTAGTTATTTTTCCAACTAGCATACGCTTAGTGAAAACTGTAAATTTTAAAAAATGTAACAAATCAGGGCTTTGTTTCACTTCACACCCTCATATTCAATTAGTTTGCAAGTATCCTTATTTATCGGCATGTTTTCCTATAAGTTTGACAGAAGTCATATTAAAGAAAAGAAGAAAAACAAATAACAAACATTAAATTACATGTGCTAGTGACTATCCAAATTATGGCTTCAATAGAATTAGTCATAGTATTTAGACTTTATATGGTGTTTTTTGTGTATATGTATTATACACAAATATTAACTATTAGTATAAATTAACCATTAGTATAAATGTTTCCCAATTTATACTAAAAGTTAATTTTCAACCACTTCCAAATTAAATATAGTTTTTATTTTTTAGTTTTAATGTTAAACATTTATGACATTTTATTTTATTACATATCATAATGTCACAAAATTATTATTATTTTGTTAAACTTCCATTCAAATGTTTTATATGAAACATTAATATTAAAGGAAGGAACATAATATATTAATCTAATTTACATAACAATGTGCTAAACATAATTACCTAAAAACTTCTTTGAATATGCAGTTATTTTTACATGTTCTTATATATTTAGGGTCATCCATGCATATCTCTAACAATATATTCTGTTCTTTATTTTGGTAATGAGCTACAGAATAATTGCAAAGCAGCTTAGCATAAAATTTTAAAACTATCTATAGGATAAAAAATTTAAAATGAAGTTCAAATTCTATTATGAGGTATTATTTGGTACATATTTCGTTAAAATTTAAAAACTTTCAAAACTTAAGTTTTGAATACACATAAAATTTAAAATTTAATATTGTAACATTATTATTAAATAACATTTTCAACTTACATGTGTAACATGTGATTTTCCATTATCATAATTTCAAAGATGACATATAGTTATGACTTATAGAAGCATGTTCATATATGTAAATCATTTTTATTTTATTTTTGTTAGTTTAGGAATGTTTTGTTTAGTAAAATTATTAAAATTAAATTTCAAATAAGTTTTTATATAATGAACACTTTATTTTTAAATTTTCCTCAACTAACTTAATGACAGGATAATCTAATTGTGATAAGCTATACCATATATATCATTTGATAGAAAATGAAGACTGAGTTTTCTGAATGTACATTTTCTTCCTTTGAGTTTTATATCTTGTAATATATACATTTAACTGTGCTATCAGACATGCTTACGTAATTGTGCAGTATACTTTTTTTTTCAAAAATGAAAGAAAAATATTGTTTTAAGATTAGATAGCTATGTGTATATTTAATATTGAATTATTACTATACATAATTCTAGGGGTTTTTCCAGCCTTGGCAATTACTTAATAAAAAGGTTGTGTATGCAAAAATTTTGAGTATTTTTAAACTGTTAGGTTGTGAATTTTGACAATTTAAAAATCTGTGTTTCATACACTGCCAATTTAAAATATTACCAATATCATTATTTCAAATTTTTATGTTAAAATAAAATGGTAAATACAATATATGACATAGTTGTATGTTAATTGATGACTTTATTACCTTAAAGAGGAAATTAGTGTTATTTCTTTATAGTTACGGTATATGTATCAAACATATCTAACTAAATTTAGATGCTTTTATACTTTCTGTCAGCATGAGATATTTCTACTTTTAATTCTACAGAACTTTGAATATTCTAAGTAAATATATTTTACACTAACAGAGTAAACTTCTGCTTCAGAACTAATAACACAAATTTTGAAGTAATTATTACATAATGCAACTAAATCTTCAGATTCCACACTTTTTCAAAGTGATGTTTTTGAAAGTTAAAACCAAAATTTTATGTATTCCCTGCTTTGAAATTACTCTTCATTCATGTCACTATTTAAAATGCACTTTTGTGTGGTAAAAATTATAATCATTCCATTTGTGAATTATGTCTTTTTATTGCTAATATGATTTTAGTCCTATTAAATTCATTCTTTCATTTAATCTTTCTACTGATGAATGTTTCTTGAGCACCTACTATGTGCCAGGCAATGTTCTAGGAGCTAGAGATTCAGCAGTGAACAAACTATGCAAAAATTTTAGCCTTCAGGGAGCTTGCATTTCAGTATGGAAAGAATATGAATACAATATATAAGTAAAATATAAGTATGGGTTAGTAAAATATCTAGTTGGAATACCTATCTGGTTAGGTTATGATTATTAAAGAAATTGTGGGATTTATGCTTTATTTCAACCTTAAACACTGTCCTTCATTCATGTTAAGGGAATGGTACTGAATCATCACCACCGTTGGTGGGAAGTACAGCTCTTATGCTAAAGATTTTAAGATTGGGACTGCTAGAAAATCCTGTTTCTAAAAATTATAGTTAGACCAGTTTTAACTCCAAAATTTGGTCTGGAACTGTGTTTTTCCCCTGAGGTCTTCAAGAAAATGAGTGTTTGAAAATGAGTCCAAGAAATTGGTCAGCAGGTCCTTAATGACTAGTTAGAAAAGCAGCCTAAGCCCCCTAAGCCTGTTTATAAGGATTATCTCAGATTTATTGACTCAAATTCATGAGATTATTTGAGATTAATTTTAATAACTCTGATGGAATATGATAATTTAATCAACCTCTTTGTAGAAGGTAGGCATGCTCAGATATGTGACAATATATAAATGTCATTATTTCTCATAAATATAGCTTATAATTACCAACATAGGTTTATTGTTGGTAGTTTATTTCATTAAAACTAAACCTGAAACTAAACCTGGAAATTAGGATGAGGTTATAAAAATATTAAAGTATTTGTTTTTTCTATGGCCTCATATTCCTCTGAAAAATAAAAGGCTCAAACTCTATAGGAGAACAATATGGATCAGGTTATATAGAAAAGAGCACATGAGCTCATTATGATGTATATACGAAACTGTATATCCCAAATGTACAGTTTACCATGAGCTCAATTACTGTATTTTAGTATTGCAAGCATAATTATTGTTTAACCATGTGATTAAAAAGTTATTTTCAAATATTAGCTGACTAAATACTGCAATATGATTTATATAGCCCATGTGAACTTAGTAGATTCTGATCTATGAAACAGATTATTCACAGAACAACTTGGATTAAATATTCAGTAGAAGCTTTCTGATTCATGTTTAAAAACATATTAAAATATTTAAAAGAATCTGAGAATTGTGATACTTCATTTGTTTTTGGCTCCTTTAAAATACAAAACAGTTTAACACTTCTGAATTTCTACATCAAATTCAGATATGACGACTCAATCTGGAGGAATTGGGGGCAGAAATCGGCCTTTTTCTTGGCCTGTGAGAGAGGGGCTCCAGGTTTAACTTCCTTTCATCCTTTTTGAATTTAAAGCAAAAAGTAGAATTATTAGTCCTACTAATCACCTGCCTACAGCACAAGAAGAAAAAAAACGGAAGAGTATTCTCAAACCATATCGATATTGCTTTTTTTCTCTTTCAGAATGGTTATAATATCCCTATGCATTTTTATCTAAAATATCTAATTAAACATTGCCAACAGAATTTTGAAATGTTGAGAAGATAAGTATACGAAAACATATACCACTCATTGGCTTTAAAAAATATTCAGAAGTTTTCCAACCAGGATCTGACTATGATTCCTAATTAGTAGCTGCAGCTCCAAAATTCAGTAATTTGTTTTTGTTGTTAAGGATTTTAGCTGTCAAGATCTTTTTAAATATATCCCCATTCAATTTCATGCTTCTATTATTAGGTTACTTTTTTTCATTATACAAGTGTTATGAACTACCAAGGGCAACCTTTAAAAAAATTGAAGTAAAATGAAAAGCAAACCTTAATTTGATACTTTGAATACATACTTTTAAATTATTAAAAAATCTTTAATTAGAATAAAATATGGTAGAATTATACAAACACATGTGCACACATACACACTATGAAATGCCTATGAATGAGATACTTAGAAATTCCCAACCAATAATTAAAACTAGTGTTGTGTGAATTAACGTTCCATGCTATATACTAATAGTTAATTTTCAACTGCTCCCAAATTAAATAATTTGCTTAATTTTAATTAGTTCAGAATTGGCAAAATTATACTTAAAAACAGTAAAAAGTATTAACTAAGTTTTAAAAACCCAATAAATTCTAAGGTACTTAGAGAGCTCATAACAATGATGTTAAGAAAGACATTTTCATACAGTGATTATTTTAATGTTTCATTTTTTCCATCATTTATTTTAATTTTGGCTTTGATTTTAAATTCTCTTTTCTTTACTTGCTTGTCTTAAAATAGAAAAATTTGGTATTTTTCCCAGAAATTATGAAGAGATATGGCAGACTATTCAAGGCATACTTTTGAGAAAAGTGTGGTTACATAGTTACCCATTTCATCAGAACCTGACACTTGCCAGGCATTTGTTGCTAAAATTCACTGTAGACTTTTTTAAAAGATTGATTCAGGGCCACATAAAGGATTTACTTTTTCACCTGCTCCTCTCAATATATTACAGTTAAAATGTGATGCATTATGTGTGTATATCTATCCATAGGATGATTGAAACAAACCTACAGACCTAGTGTGCTTCACAATTTACTGGCGTGTTTGTGTTTTGCTTCTTCATGTTGATTATCCTTAAGGTAATAGAAGAGAATATGATTGATGAAACTTATCAGAAAAAATAAAATTTAAAAGAAAAAGTTAGCATCTAGTGCTACTGTGTCCCACAGGTTCTTCTACATTGACCCACACTACCTCCACTGGTGAGTTAGAGGAGCATAACAGGACTACCACTGGTGCTATTGCTGTTGCTAGCACACCTGCAGATGTTACTGTATCCAGTGTTACAGCTGTCACCATCCATAGACTTTCCGAGGAACAGCGAGTGCAAGTTACGAGTCTCAGAAATTCAGGTCTGGACCCCAACACGTCCAAGGACGGGCTCTCTCCTCATCAAGCAGATACACAAAGTACCAGGAGAAGACCAAGACATGCTGAACAGATAGAAAGAACTAAAGAGCTTGCAGTTGTTACTCATAGAGGTATTGGATGTTATTTTACTTGTGCCCATTTAGTTATAGCCAAAGCTATATTTTGGTAATGATTCTAATTAGAGAATGAGCTGAAAGAGAGCCAAGATATAGGAAACAAAAAAGTTCAAAGTAGATGAAAGATATGGATAGTAACAGCCCAAACTGGAATAATTTGAAAGCATAGAAATTGAAATTAAAAAAGAAGTCAAAGTGCAATGCAAATGTTGGAGGGGGAGGGGGTAAAAGTAGAACAAAAGTAATTCATAAACAGCACCGTAAAAACAAGTACCAAATACCTGTTGTTTATTCCATCCCAGTTATGATGATGCTCACGAAACAGGAAAATAAAGTAGCCAGTTTTTATTAATCAGTGCATATATTTACACGTAGATAATTTATCCCATGTAGTAATTTGCAGTGTTTGCATGATATTTTTATGTTATGCAAATGTTAGTATTTGAAATATATACAGTTTGGGAAATACAGAAACTCTATATCTTGTGATTGTTTTACATAGCTTATTCTTTGCCTGACCCATATGATTGCATTTAAAGATTTCTCATTTTGAAAAGGTAACAGTTATATTGATATTATGGTCCAAAATTTAAGTATTCTTTAAATTTTTAATTTATTTTTAGAGAAAAAGCCACATCATACATTGGTAATTTTCTACTCAATTAATATAAACCTACCTTTTACGAAATAAAGAAGTCTAGAAAACACATTTTTCTCTTTCTTGGTGGCAAGTGTCATAGAGAAGTGTAGGGAAAAATTTCAAATAGTGTAAAAGAATAAAAGGTGTTCATTTATATCAATATATGCACCAGTAAGAACATTAATTAACTGAACATATTTCAAATATAAAATATCTACTCCATTTCTAAGACATCAAATATTTTCCCTAAACTGGCTATGGTTTTTGTAGGGTGTTTAGGCATGGTTTATACACACTATAATTTAAGTAATGGAAAACCATTCAATACTTAGAGCACATGAAGGACAGAAATCAAGACCTCTTTACATATATTAATAAAAAATCATACAAAAATATCTCAGAAGTTTGTTTCCATTAGAATTTGTACTGAAAGTACTTACATTGATTCTCTTTAATGAGGCACATTCTAAAATAAATTTTTAACCTGTGATAGTCTTTTCTAAAAGATTAAATCAGTATCACCTTGATTCTCTATTCACTTTCCTCTTATGAATATTACCATTCATAAGAATATAGGGATTGTGTTAAAATTTGTGATTTGCTCAATGAAGTAAACAGTTATTTTCTTATTACCAGAAAATTTAAATAGGTAAAATTATATTAAAATATTAAAATCACAATTTATTTAGTTTTATTCTCTTTGGAAAATTGCATGAGCTAATATTGGTAGACTACATGAAAATTATTTTATTACCCACCATAGAGAAGGAAGATAATTTCTGACATAAATTTATTGTAAAACCAACTAATAATACAATTTCTGCTTTAGCCAAAGTTTTCCATCAAATGGTGTGAGAAACTTTGTGGCTATAAATTAAAATTTTACATAAACTTGGAACAATAATGCAGATTGAAAATAGAAAAGGTAATAGTCAACAATTAAATTGATTTTAAGATGGATCCATATAAAATTTTTAAGTTTATTCAAGTACATTTTAATTAAGCAACCAATGTATGTCCCTGGTAGATTCCAAATCACTGCTCAAACTTTCTCCATTGTTATCATAAGCTCCCAGTGCTGTTTGAGAGATTGATATCTGTTTTACCTTTTCCCATATTCTTTACAAAATGGTTGTTTTGAATTTAGTATGCATTCAGTGGTACAATGTACCTTGGAAATGTATTCCTCATTTTTTAAAAAATTAGTTGAAAAACATTATATGGAAAACATTTTTTAATGTTGTATTCATCATTATTGATGATGATTAAAATTGTTATACTTTTATCAACTTTCTATTTTATTTCATATTGGTTCTTCTGTTTCTTCTTCAATAACTTACTACTATTTCAGTGATTTTGGTTTGCTGCTTATCTATTATACTCTAGACACAATCTCTTAATATTATGGGCAAAAATATTTGTCAATGTTAAGAGTAGTGGAAACCTATTATTCTATCTATTGCTTAGTGTTTTTAAAAGTTCTCAAAATATAGCTATACTCTTAGCTATGAAACTATCTTCTAAGACTTGATTACTTCTTCTAAATTTGGATCTTCTAAGATCCAAATTTCTAAATTGGGAATGGCTGACATCAAACCAGTATTATATTTAAAATAATAATTTTGGCTCAGCCACAATGCCTAAAGTGCTTACTCAGTACCAGATTCTGTTCTGGAGGAACTTAAGATAAATAATGCATGTTCCCTTCCTGCAGAACATTGCAATAGAGTTGAGGACATAGAGAAACCCATTCTGGTGGTACAAGGTAGATTTTGTAAAATGAATGTTGATCAAAGTGCTAAAGAAATAATACTGTGTATGCAGAGAGTGAGTCTTTTAAGTTACTTTCTCAATGAGTTGATAACTCAAAACCAATTGCTTAATTTTTTTAGATATTTCAGAAAAAAAGCTGACTAATCTCTGATACACAATGTACTAAAAATGAACTTTTATGAATAAAAATCCAGTTGTATAACTCTATTCTTTTAAAGCTTTCAGTGATTTCTCAATACCCTTAAGAATAAAGCAGAGACTTGATCATGACCCACAGGAAACTGCATGATCTGGCTTTTTTCCGTGTTTCCAAATTCATCTCATATAACTCTCACAGTCACTCTATTATTTTGCCAAACACAAATTATTTTAATTAGTCAAACATCATATTTTTTTTCTCCATTAAGCTACTCTGAGAAGCTAGTCCTTGTTCCTTTTAACCAGATAATTCTAATTTCCTTTCCAACACTTAGCTTAAATTGTTACCTCTAGGAAGGCTACGTAGTCCTTATAACTTGCCATTGCAGCTTGCATTTGTAATCACCAGGCCTATAACTTTTCCTGTAAAATTTAAGCTCTCTGAGGATAAGGAGTGGGTGTGTCTTATTCATACTGCATTTTCAATCCTTAGTACAGTTTCTGACTGATAGATATTTTTAAAAAATAGTTGTCAAGCTAAGAACAAGTGTTTACAATTTCACTTGCTAGAAAGTTCACTTAAATTACTTAAAGGCTTGAAATTACCTTCTTCAATATAATGAACCTCTACGTATTTCAGTGTTAAAGATAACTACATTTTGTCACAGTTATAATAGCAGTGTTTTTAAAATAAAGGCAACACATTTTCATTAATCCATAATAATATCTTGCTTTTATTGTATTACTAGTTCAAAATTCACAAAATGGAACTGGATATAAAGGTCTTTCTTATAGCCCTTGAACAATTATAAACTCAAAATAATTTTATAATTAACCATTAGAAAAACTGTAAAATCAAAAATGTCCTATGAAGAAATATTCTAATGGATATTACTTTACTGAAATTAATTACAGTATAAAACATAAGTATAAGAGATTGCTATGGCATAGGTCCATTTGATGTCTGCAAGTTCATGCTGTTTTGCGCTATGTAATAATATTTTTAATTTTTAAATTCACATTGCAGTTAAACTTTTAGTTTTATAGGGTCTTTTGATCATTAATGGTTCCCAATTTATCTATTTTCATAACTTGAGGCATGTATTAATAATTGACATCAATATTATTATGATCACATAGAAAACATGGATTACAAACAGTATTTTGTACTTGATGTGTGTGTAGACTCAATATATGTGTTAATTTGTTTAATTAACACATTGATAAATCAACTACCTATAATTATTTTATTTAAATAACAACTATGAAATTAATGAGTAATCTGAAAAAACTTGAAATATTTCACAAAGATATTTTCAGTCCATTCCAATTAATTTTCCTTTTGTACTATAGTTAATATCTTTCCATTTACATTATGTGGCAGAAATAATTCTATTTGAAACAATAAGTATGATGTATTTATAGTGAGATTGACAATTTAAAACATACTGGCAAGAAACAGATAAACTAAAACCATGTTATTGAAAAAAAAATTTGGGATCAGGAACAATCATAAAGCTTCACAGTATTTGTACAAATTCACCCATTCCCTCCTTCAAAAACTTCTAAAAAGTAATTTCCAGAAATATTTATTGACAATACACTACAGTATTATTACTAAACCAAAATTTCCATATCTCACATGACTTTTTCTACATTATTTTGTTAGTTTAGTCAGAATTCATAAGAGTACCTATATAGAATCCTTTAAATCTGGCCATACAAAATTTATAAAAAAAACCCAACAGTTTCTGTTTCATATTTTCTGTATTAGAACTAATCATCTATAATCTGTACATATATTTATATTTACTATCATCTCATTATTATATTTATAGTTATTAGAAATAATAAAGAACAAATAATAATTTCATTTAAATTATCTTAAAATAAATTGTTTATTTTCTACTTTATCTCAGTAACAAAATTATTTTTATTCTCCTCCATTTGAAGAGTTTTTGGACATTGAGATAAAAAGAAGCAAAAGAGAAAGAAAATAAATAATGTTAGTTTAGATCTCTTAAAAATTAATATTAACACCATAACACATTTTGCTGTATTAGTGTCCAATAGTCATCAAAATGAGAATTTAATATGTACTGACTGAATTTTAGTCCACCTTTGCCAACTACTATGTGTGAGAGTTTGTTCAGGTCAAATGAACGATTATAGCTCAATTTTTATATTTGCAAAGTAGTTTTTGTAATATCATAGTATTGCATCAGGGTTATTATAAGCATTAAACATGGTAATGATTTGAAGTGCCATAAACTCTTAAGTATTTTCTTCCAATGGAATGATAAAAGCGAATTGCTTACTATCAATGTTGAATTTTGGTCAGAGAACTAGGCTGAAACTATACTTTTCCCCTTATTAGCTTTATGATCTTGAGCAATAAGTTTAATTCCCAAAGTCACAACTCCTCAATATCTGAGAACACCTGCCTCATAGGGTGGTTGTGTAAAAAAAAAGTAGCACAGTTGCTGACTTAATTGTTCAAAAAATACTATTATTATTTTCATTTTATTCACAAAGCATGTTTTAACAATTTGATGTGCATAACATTGTACTGGATAGTAGGTATATAGGAATCAACAATACAATCTATGCCATAGAGCAGTCTACATAATTTTAAATAAAAAGAATAAACACAAATTTATTCTGAGAAACACTTGCATAGCAGTGTTTTCAAAATATTGTTGAATTACAGTAGAGAGACTGACAATCTTTAAATATGAGTCAAGGAGGGCTGCTCAGAGAATATTTGAACTAATTGTTCAAAGATGAATGAATTATGGAAACCAGTAATTTGTATTTATGTTACTAAGGCCCACAGAAAATTGTTTGAGTGGGTATTTAGGCTGAATAGAAATATGGTAAGTCTGTAACAAAAATAAATAAATTATTCAACTATGTTTGAAGACATACATTAATATAAGTAAGCTGAAAAATAATTGACTTTTTATTTACAAAATACTCAGATGTTTAAACCTAGATAACATATATCTAGTGACATTTGTAAATTCATCAAAATAATTTGCTGCCTTAGCTATAAGATATCTTTTGATATCACTTCTTAATCTTTAACTTTAAATATCTTTTTCAATAATTACTAAACCCTGAAGTTCAACATTATAACCCTACGGAATTTAACTAACATTGACTTGAAAAGAGAAGAATGTATGCAATGATATGATTTTAGAAATAGTAAGTACATTGTCTTGTATTTCTAGAATTATCTATTTTAGAACTAGATGGGAACTTTCAAATCATCTTGTATATTATTTTGTAGAGAAACTTATGGCATGGCAGAGACTATAAAAACCCAGTCTTCATTGTCCTGGTCTAGTATTGATAAATTCAAGATTCATTTAGTGTCTTTTATGCAGTCTTTCATTAAGTGATGTTAAAGTACATATATTTTAAGCACAGTTGGGTATCCTTTCTCAAGAAGGTATTCATCATACTTTACTATGTTAAAATAATAATTAAAATATGTTTTACTCCACCATTTTTTACTTTGGCATTGCTTTTCTTGGAGATTTTAGTAGAATTATATTTCCATTATTATTTTTTCATTATATGGACAAGTTCTGTCAGCTTTTAAGGAGCAGTCTTGATAGTTACTGTTTTTAAGTACAAAAATTGGATATATTCTGGGAATATTTTCATATACATATATAATAATTATTAATTATTTTTATTGGACTTCCCAGTGGGAATTTAACTTAGATAAGTACATCTTATAGATTCAAATATGTTATGAGGTTTTACAGACATTACTACTGTTTGTTTTGACATACTATAGTCAATTATGCCATAGTACATTTAACTCTAATGATCATATCAGTAGGTTATTACTTTGGTTAATAAGGGTACATGAAATTATGTTGAATTGAGATTGAAAATGATGTAGATTTTTCTTCTTCAGAACTAGAGCTTAAAAGAAACTCTAACAGTTTTTAAATAAGAAGTACACTATTATTTTTAGGCTTAAGGAAAGAATGGTTAATTCAGCATAAAACATTTATTTTAGGTGAGCAATTTTAATCCAAGAAAGCAGGAATTCTTTATTGTTACCATAATTTATACTGTTTTCAAGTAAGCTCATCTGAATATAAGGCTCAAGTAAGCTCATCTGAATATAAGGCTCAACAAAAATATGAAAACAGCAAAGTATCAGATAGATTTAATATTCACATTAAATTGCCAGTTTATGTCAGAAGTTAAGATTATTATATAACAAATTTGATTTAAGAACTGGTTTAACACTGTTTTACATAAAAAACCAGACTGTGTGAACATAACAGTTTTTAGGTGCCTATTATGTGTCTGTCAACAATAGGTCATATAGTTATGTGTAAAATATATTTTAAAATGTTTTCAAGTGTTTGCAAGCCACTAACACTATTTTCAAATATTCTATTAAGACTTTTATAAGGTAAAAATTTGTAAATCTAAAACATGTTGTTTTAGTTTTTAAAATCTTAATAACCATTATCACAATGAGGGAGCTAGTTTATGAGTGGTCATGTAAATATTTTTATGAATACTAATATATGCCCAGCAAGTAATCAATTATCTGGATTTTATTGTGCATCTTATCTTTCACTAAGCGTGTGATGAATTCAAAAGTACGTTGTATAGTCTCTGATCCCAAAGGAAAAGTTGTAGAGATTAGATTAGATTAATTTAGAAAAATTACCACAGAATGAGGATGGGATATGAGGAAGGATGAGACAACTGGCTTCAAATGCTTGATATGTTGTTCTGTGTAAGAGAGATTAAATCTGTCCTCTGGCATGGGCTGTAGAATTTACTGTCTAGAACTATAAGATAGTACAAAGCAGTTTATTATAAAGAAGGCTGTTTTGACATTCAGGTTTTTTTTTTTCAAATATAGATGTGTGCTACTGGAAGCAGTGAATTCTCAAAGACATTCAAGCATAGATTGTAATGGACAAAGTGGGTATTTAGAAATCACTGAAGTGTCAATGAGTATCTTAATGATTGCTACTGTCCCTTTTAATCCTAAATGTCTATGATTCTATAGAGATATTTTATATATTAATTAATTAATTTACCATCACTTTATATTTCCTACTGGTGTTGAGCTGACATGTACTTATTTCAATGATTATTTACAGCCAATGTATAAACAAACATAGAAGTGGCCAATGCTACCATCAAGGAATTTGGAGATTAACAACCTACTTATCTCATTAAATGTGAAATCATCAGGAATATTTTTTGTTTGTTTGTTTGTTTGTTTGTTTTTCTCAGCCCAATGCCCATATCTGTGCTTTAAATTTGAAAGCTTCTTAATTTGGAGGTCAAGTCCTTGCTTGTCTTTTAGGCAGTGTTATTTCTACCAACAGATGACAGTGCTATTCTTACTCTCTTCACTACCACATTATACTATTTATTTATTCACTCATTTCTCTTTATTCTTTATTTTTCCTTTCTCTTTATGTCTTTCTTTTTTCTCTTTATTTCTTTTCCCTTTTTTTCTGTTCCATCTCCTTTTTAATTTTTTTTTCTCTCTCTCACAAATATCCATTGAGTGCCAAGCTGTCTTCTAGTTGTTGGGTATACAGTATTGAACAAAACTTAGTAGACCTAGCTGTACTGAACTTATATTCAAGTCAGGAAGAAAAAGGAAATAACTAGGTAAACAAATAATTGTATGATGGTAATAAGGGCTGTGCAGAAAATCAAAACAGGCTGTATGGTGGTTTGATTGGTACCTTAGTCTAAGGTAAGGAATGGCCTCCTTGAGGAGTTAAAATTTGAACTGAGACCTAATTAACAGGAAGAAGACACAGATGCTCTTGGAGCCATGCTTTGCAATTCTGGAGACAGTCAGAGGAAAAAGCACACCAGGAAAAAAAAACATGCTAGCTAAAAAGAGCTTGTGTTTAATATGAGAAAAGGAAAACCCATTAATTCTGGTGTTCAATGCACCAGGAGGAAAGTAAGGTAGATGAGGTGGGAAACGTAGGTAGGAAAAACACCATTTGGCTTTTAGGGCTTAAAAATGAGCTTTATATTTATCTAAACCATTGGTAGACTTTAGCAGGGAACATATATTATCAAATGTACTTTTTAAAGCAGTCACTTTAGCAGAATTTGAAGAAGAAATTTCAAATGAATAGGAGAAAGTAGACAAATAGTAGTAGGATATACAGAAGTGCAAGTAACAGTTGATAGTTACCTGGAGTATAGGCCTTATACTATGCTTTTCAAACTTCATTGTGAACATGAATCATCTAGTAGTCTTGTTCAAATGCAGATTGTGACTAGATGGAATTGGAGTTGGATCTCAGATTTTGCATTTCTAACAGATTTCTAGGTTTGCTCATACATTGAGTAGCAAGAACTTAGATGAGGATGATCATCATGGAGAGAGACCAACATTTATCACATAGTCGCAACACTGTCTGTTCCTCATGGGATTTTGTTCTCTTCTAGGATAATCACAATGTTGACAAACACTCTTGGATAATATAGTAAAAGCTAAACTTTTATTCCAGAAGAGTGACTCAAAGGGTGGTAAATTTATGAGTGGATGGGATATTTTAAGGCAGATGGATTTTCTCAATCAATCTTAATGACAATAATTAGTTTTGGTAATCTTTAAGAATGGCTGAGCTACTGATATTGATAATGATTTTGCTGGAAAGATCAATAAAGGAATAGATGAATAAGAAAATCATGAGGGGAGAAACACCATTATATAGGCGATGGGGGGATGAAGGCAGCAAACCACCTTGCCATGTATGTACCTGTGCAACAATCCTGCATGATCTGCACATGTACACCAGAACCTAAAGTATAATAATAAAAAAAAGAAAATCAATACTAAGTCAAATTTTAGCTGATAATTTTAAATTTTATCCTAAATTCTACACTTTGAAATGGTTATTTTTCAGTGCATCAAATAACAAAGAGAAAAAACATCAGGGTTTATTTTCCCTTTACTTACCATGTTTCAAATCTTTGAAAGGCTAATAGATGGAGGTAAAACAGAAAAAAAAATGAAGAAAAGAAAAAGAAAAAGTATGCAAAAATTGATTGCCAAATCAAAAATTCTCAGGAGTTAAGCTTTAAGCATTGTTTTCTTATTTTATATATATGGTGAAACTACATTTGTCTGCTTGAATTCCCAGGTCTTTATTTATGAGACTAATGTATTTATTTTAATATAGTTTTTAAAGTATAACTAAAAATAGGCTGCAGAATTTATAACTTTAAAAAAATTATCTGGTTATGTATAATTCTTATAGAATTACTTAAATTTATTTATTTATTTATTTTGGATGTGAGAACTTTGATAATGGGCAAGTGAATACATAAAATAGAGGATTGTCAACATTTTTGGTGGAGAATTACATACAAATATTGATCATTGTGTGCTTTATCAATATCCTGCCATACTTTTTATTTTTTTCATTGTTCTCTTGATTTTTCCCTAATTATGTTATTTAGTGGAAAGTTGTGTTTGATGTTTATATTGGTAGCTATTTAATAATTCATGTTCAGAAATGTACCAATTTTTCATTTAAATACATATTTATTGAATAACATCCTCATTTTCTATTCATTACATTATTTCATCACATTTGTGAAATTGTCAAAACAATGTCATTCATAACAGTAAATACATTTTAATATTTCTTATTATTTTACATTTTGTCAAATAAGTTCTTTTTAGGAAGAAAGAAGAGAAAAAATAAAATGTTAGAATTTACTTATTAACAGGTTTATGCCTTTTTTTAAAATGTATTGGATAAAAGTACTCAGAATGTCTGAGGACTTGAATGACAATATTAAACAATGAAAATTTATTTTATTCACAAATGGCAAATCTGCAAGTAACCATTTTAACATTTTTATTCAATGCTACCCTTCAAGCCATGCTTTTGAGTTAGTCCTATGTAAAGATTTTAAGAATTTCTGATGTCAATGTTCTTAATTTTTTTTGAATAGGCCTTTAAGGAAACCTATATATATTTTTCAGATTTTCAACCACTTTCTTTTGTTCACCTGTAATCATTCATCAGATATCTTGATAGCTTATTTTTATATTAACACACTATTTCTCATTTTTAATTGAATGAGCAAATAAGGAAAGATAATAATATGCACTGAATTGATCTAAAGGGAAAGCTTAACTTTAAAAATCAGTGATGAAACTATTTTGTGTGTAGCTGATTTCCCCAAATGGTTACAAGAGCTTATTTTACCTGTGAATGAGATGGTCACGGTGAGTGTGACATATGTGACTTTTAAATCTTTTTCTTTGTTAAAATATTTTGAAGAGACTAGATTTTCTATTTGTGCTCAAAGCTGATGCCAAAGCAGACTCCTCTGCCTTTTGGAGTATGAAGAAATGGTCCTATGTGGAGACATTTTTATCTTGTTCAGAATTATTTCAGGGCATTTTCACCCACTTTTGCAACAAGCTGCTTTCCTTGCATGTAGTTTTCTAGAGCATATGGCTACCCTGCTGTGCATGGAGTGAAACCACACAATTAATCTTTACAATTTCAGGAAGAGCAGAACCTTCATATATGGCAGAACAGCATGGTTTTAGGTTTAGGGTACATTGTGTAGGATATTTTTCTTTTCACAATTACATCATTTGTATTCTGAATCATGGACTGTTGATTTTAACTGTTGATGAACTTTCTTTATTTAAATTATTCTTTCAATGCTGTTTTCTCATAATAGCAAATGAAATTAAAGTAACAGTAATGTATAGATTATAGATTAATCTTATAGATTAATTTTATCCAGAGCCCAGAGATGTTAGAAATTTTTCATTGAAGAGGCTTACATTAAGTGGGGGAATGTCTCATCAACTCTTCGGAACTTTCCCTTTAGAAAGGAATGCAGCCAAAGACGATTTTACTAAAAAGACTAAATGATTATTTGCATTTCATATAGCAGTTGGCTTTTGCTACAACTTTTAAATTTATCTGTTCACACCTTTAAAATAAAATATTACAAGGCTTCAAGCCATGGGGTTATACTTGGCACTGTTATCAGAAAATTGATATCTTTATTCAATATTAAATCCAGTTAATAAAGCTTTTATACTTTATTAAGGTAAACATATTTAAAGTCAAATATTGTTGATTCCTTAAAATTTTATATTAAAATGAATAAATGAGGATAGGATATACTAATTTCAATATGGTTTTCTAAGATATACACTTGAGAGCTCTGATTGAATATATGGAATTATGTTATCTATAGTCAGGTGGTATAGATGATAGTATTGATGTTTTAAAGTCAAGTGGATCACCAGATTTTATGAACATACAGACAACCTTGGGCAATTAATTTAGCTCCTCTTCATTTTCACATATTTAAAAAGGGGTAATAATTTTGCATGGATATTTTGTTATTTCAATGCGACAATACACATAGAGTACCTAATGCTTTTGACACACATCCAGTAAATGATACTGCCCCTTTCTGGATCCAGTGCAAGCAGAAAATCTACTGTATTTATATAAAAATCTTGTAAGGTAAAGATAAATATAAACAAATTTATTTTAAAAAGATTAGCACAGTTTTAAATTTTTTAGGTAGCTCATTTGCTTAGGAAAAAATATATAGTTTAATGCAATATTGATATGGATATTGGATATGAGTATATACAGTTGGATTTAACACTATTCATATTGCTTCCATGTATAAGTTATAACAAAGTAATGTATAACATTCAGCTCATTTCAGATTTCTATTAACTCCTTATTTTTTGTTTCCAGTTTTACTTTTAATTGAATTACTTTTCAATTTCGATACAGCCAACTCATTTAAATTTCTATCTGTTCCATCTTTGTAAATCTCTGTGTTTCTCACAGATATAATTGCTAGAAAGCAGCACGGTTGTGCTGTCTACATTTTCAAAACGTTTTCTAAGAAACAAGTGAGCAACCAGTGGTAGGATGATGAGCAACAGCCAACAATAATTCTACCTAGATATTATCCTTTGAAGTACAATGGTGGTCATAGACAAATTAAGAGATTTTGTTGAATACAATATCTGAGATATAGATTTCAAATAAGTCTCTAATAATTTCCATGTATCAGTGATATATTCATCAGAGTGCATTTAGAAACAATGAAACATTGCCTAATTTGAGGAATTTTTCCTTACAAAGGGACTATTTCCAAATGAATGAATGTAAAGAAACCGCAAAGAACCATGCTGTAATCTATGGTAGCGGCAACTGCGCTGTTATGATTCCCAACTTGTTGGGATAAAAGCAGTGAGATGTTGGATAACGTCATCTATTGCAGCCTGGCGTGAAAGGACCAATGCCCTTTAATTAAGAGTCCTAGCAAACTCCAATAATTGCAATGGTGAGGAATCCTGTGGAATAAAAATTCTGATCTTAGCTTCCTCTCTCCCTTCATCGTCCTGCTGGAATCCTTCAGAGGTTAAGGGAGTCTGTTGATAGAGTCTAGTGTTTCAAAAGCTTAAATGTTGAAAAAGATCCCCTGGGGATCTTGTTAAACTGCAGATTCTAATTCAATAGTTCTCAGTGATGTTCTATATTCTGCTTTTCTAACAAGATCCCAGGTGACGTCAATGCTTCTAATGCAATGCCACAATTTGTGTAGCAAGGATGTAGCCATTCAGATCAAACTTCTGGGCAGAGAACAAGGAGAAGAATAGGGAGAATGGACTTGGAAAAGCAAATATAAAACATAGATGTTTATGATGAGTGTGTTGGCATTTTGAATAGCCATGAAATTAGCAGTAAAACACTGCATTAAATACAACTGTCAAAACCCATCTATGTTTGTTTTAAACAGAATCTAGGTACTGATATGAATATTTCTAATGAACTTTAGTAAAATATAATGACCTGAAATCACAGGAATGGTAGATTGTTATTATTTATTGAAGCAATTCATTTTCTTCTATTTTTTCCTGTAAATTTTTTTTGTAAATTTATAAAATCATTCAGTGCACTAATGAAATTTGCAGTGAAAGAATATATGCCACTGTCCATAGTCTGAAGAAAGTCATTAACTTTGGTTACTATTTTTCATAAAGTTGCTTCTTTCCTAATTAATCTCATTTTAGAAGGCATTATAGTACACATAAGTGATTTCTTATATTAAGTGCAAAATAAATATTTAATGTAATAATATTTTATCTTGAGTAATAAAATACTAATGTTATCTTTCATGTAACAATTTATAATCATTATCTGTGATAAAATTAATTTTTGAAATGAAAATACAAATTAGAAACAAAATAAAACAAATAGAAAATCACTTTTCTTCTAGAGAACATAATTTATCAAAACAAAAAATGTCCCAAGAAAGTGCATACATTGAGTGGATATTAATATTAACTGTGCAACCAAAAGCAATTTAAAAAGTTAGTTAATTTGAAGCTGTCAGAAAATAAAGATTAAAAACAATTAAATTAAAAGCAGACAGTTTTAAAGTGTTAAAAGTATCTGCGAACTATACCAATGGTAACTATTCCCATATGGTGACTTTTATTATGCCAGTTATAAGAATCCCTAAAGAGAATATAAAAATCCCACATTTTTCATATAATCCTGACATTTTAAAGCATACCATAACTGTAAGACCTTTTACACCAAGCATTGCGGATGCATCTGCTGTTATCTTCATAAGTGTTATGGTTTCCTGAATTTGTTCCATTTCTAGGAAGAAAGAAAGCCCATGTACAAATTTTAGAGTCTTTATGCAATGATTGGTTACATGGTTTTTTAGCCAGTTATGTAGGCTGTTCATGGTCTCCTAAATAAAAATTAATAACTTTATTCAATCTTTAATGCCTATGAAAATTAACAAATTGGTTTTATTAAAACAGAATGCCTCCTTTCCATACTCACCACTCTGTTCAGTTTTCCATTTGAAAAATTTATTAATTAGTCTAAAATAATTGAAAAATATAATTCCACAGATTTAGAGACTAGGTCAACCTCATTTCAACACTGAGACATGGAAACTTCAGGATCTTCCTTTAGAAAATGGAAAATGGGCTTGTTAGTGGAGAACCTTGAAATGCATTAAATAATTATTTATATAATTTATATGATTTTATTTATATGGTTGTATACATTTTTACCAAATATGGCATTTTGATCAATGATTTGGAGAGGTTTCTAACTTTGAATAGAAAAGTAAAATTTAATTTAGAAATTCAGGGAATTTAGATAATTTACTTTGTGTATCATCCCTACGTAGTGAAAAAGACATAATACAAAATAGTTGACAAATTTTTGGTAATTGTATCATGAATCAAAATGACTTCTGAGACTGACTAGACCTTAATATTATAAATGGGAAATAATATTGGTACAGCTAACTAACATTTAAAGATTCTTGCTACTTGTTTATTTCTATAATTTATTATATAATTTAAGCACAGTATTAAAATATATGATTTTATGTTTTTTTCACATAAAAATCGAACATCACATACATTTTATGTTTACACTTCCTATATGCAAGAATAAGTGCTAGCTACAAATGAGCATTGTGGCATAATTAGGAGGTTAAGATTTTGAAAAATTTATTGGATTTTCTGAACCACATTACTTATCTCTAAGGATTTTTTTAATGGAAAGTACATTACGATTTTAAATAATTATAAAAATGAATAATATTTCTTAAATTTATCTAGTTCAATTTCATCATTTTTGAATTTAAAAAATATTTTAAATCTTGTGTATCCCTAGTATGTTTATATTTACCAATGAATTTTTCTGTGCCTTAAGAACTTTTTTAAATTCTTATTTTTTGTGTGTGCTTTTTTTTTTTTGGTACTTAGTTGTACTACTACTTTTCTCATAAAATTATGGCCATTGTTTTTCTTTATACAAAGTTTATCTTCATTTTTTTAAACATATTTTGAAATAAAATATTTTTCACAAAGATTCAAGAGCTACTTAATATTATGTCACTGAGTTTTCTATTACACCTTTTTCCTATGTAACCCAGAAACATGATCTAATTGCAGGATACCTCTAATCAAGTTTTAAAAAATTGTGCTACAGAAACATTTATAAAACAGATATTATTTTCTCAGAAGTTTATATTATTAATAGATTAGTAAACCTTACATGAAAGATGTTAAAGGAGCTACTGCAGGAATGTTGTTTAGTTTTCAATCTAGTAGCAGTATAATTTCTTCACCTTTCTTTGTCTAAGGATTACATGCAAGAAGTAATCAGTAGCAGTCTCCATGATAAATATGTTCCGGAAAGTGTTTTGTTCAGCCAGCACAGGAAGGAGAAAAACAAAGTTAAATTTTTATATTTGTTGCCCTGTAATGTAAAGCCACTATTCACTTTTAAATCAACAAAAGAAATCATCTTTATACAGATAAATAATTTTATAACTCCTATACACATTTTAATATCCTGAATAGAACTGATAATTCTAATTACATTAGTCTTTCTTTTCTTTGGCCTAAATTCTACTCCTAAATAGTTAAGAATTACATCTCTTAGAACTATATAGAAAAGTTAATCAACATGTCCCGTATCTTATAGAATCAGAACATAGGTCTGCTAACTCCTAACCCAGTGAGCAAAATGCCAGAAATAACACACTGTATTTTAATGTTACTTTAACCTCTAGTCAGTGACTGATTAGTTGTAGTACTCATGTAAATAAATCTTCTGTCAATAGTGAGATGTGCCATTTTCTCAAAATCAAATACACATGCAAAGACATGTTAGTTATTTTCAATATCCAAAAAATTAAAATAAAATTATTTCATTAGCAGTATAGTTTATTAGTTTACTATAAAGTGAAAGATAAGATTATCATGAATAAATTGAAAATAAAAAGTAGGAAACACACATCCAGGTATTGTATCAAAAAATACAGTACAGAAGAGGAAGAGGAAGGCATTATTGTACTTTTGAAAATAAAGGTTAAAATGAAGCAGAAACAAAAACATAAACAACATACTAGTGACTTACTTGTTCATAAGAAATTCTTTTCCTTTTTAAATATATTACCATGATGTGGCTGAATTATAAATTTATAATACAGATACTGACACTTCCAAGATACTTTATTGTCAAAATAAATACTATAAACTTGGAAGAATAAAATAAATACAAAATTAGAGTATTTCATTCATTCTATCTTCACTATTGTATTTGAATATAAGTGGAAAAAAAAGAGGGCTTCAGAATGTTCTGAAAGGATTTAATAACTAATATCACTGTCTTCAATGAGAGCGCTATGCATACGTGAAAGTAAATTATTTCCAATAAAAACAATGTTCTGCCAACTAATACTAAACATGTCTGTTTCTTCCTTTTCAAAGTTAAATGTTCTGCATATTACATATTTTCGCTATGTATGCATAGCAATGAAATAGAACAATGTATTTCAGATAGATAACTTTTGAAATTATATAGTGAAAGACTCAATTTTTAGGGGAACTTCAAGCCAGGGAATGTTTTATGACTTTAAGGTATAGAAGCTCAGTGATAAAAGGACCAATTAAAGGCCATCTTTTCCAAACCTCTGACTGATAACTTAAAGCCTTTCTACTATACCTATTTAATATGATCAGTTTCCTAACATTAACAACCAGTACCAACACTAAATCTACTTCCCAATCTATTTTATCTCACCAATACCACATGTTCTCAAGTTACACTTAAAAAGTTTTTGTGACATAAAACATAAAGACAAATGCCTGTTACACCAAAATAGTTGATACTAGAAAAAAAATCAAGCTATAATTTATATGCATGAATATATGGTTAATTTTTATAGTAGGCATTTTAATTTAAATTATTTCAAGTAATGACTTTTGCTGAATAACATGAAAATTAGATGATGTTTAAATAAGAATCAATCAATATCATTTTCTTTTTGTAAGTTTTTAAAAAGGGTTTCAAATTTATATTGATCTTGAAGACAAAAGACAACGTGGAAGATGACACAATGATAATTCACTACGCGGCTTAAAACTACTCTAATGTAGGTTACAAAACACAGTGGTTTTCCTATTGTCCAGAACTTACAAGCAAATAAAGAGGGATTTGATAGCTGGCCCAATGTTCTTCCCTGTCAGATCATTCTCGTATTATAAAGTATTTCTATTAAATTAAACAAAAAAATAGTCAAACCGAAAATGTAATGAAAACTTTTTAAATGATTAAAAATTGTTCAGCATATGAAAGACAAAAGAAAATAAAGGAAATGAATCATTGTGCACATACCTAAGAACCCTGCATTTAATGCTTTCTAATATTATTAGAGTATATATAGTTTTTCTATTTTTCATCTAGAGATTTATAAATGAAAAAATGCTTCATCTTGAGCATTCATTTTTTTAAAATTAATCTTTAAGTTCTGGGGTACCTGTGCAGATCTTGCACAATTGTTACATAGATATACACAGGCCATGGTGATTTGCTGACTCCATACCCCCTTCAACTACTTTAGGTATTTCTCCTAATGTTATCCCTCCCCAACATCCCCACCTGCTGCTATGGCTCCTCTAGACTCACACCTCCCCAGCAGACCCCAGTATGTGATGTTCTTCTCCCTGTGTCCATGTGTTCTCATTGTTCAACACCCACTTATGGGTGAGAACATGTAGTGTTTGGTTCTCTGTTCTTGTGTCAGTTTGCTGAGAATGATGGTTTCCAGATTCATCCATGTCCCTGCAAAGGACATGAACTCATCATTTTTTATGGCCTCATAGTATTACATGGTGTTTCTGTGCCACATTATCTTTATCCAGTCTATCATTGATGGGTATTTGGGTTTGTTCCAAGTCTTTGCTATTGTAAACAGTGCGTGAATGAACACATGTGTGCATGTGTCTTTATAATTGAACAATTTATAATCCTTTCGGTATATACCTAGTAATGGGATTACTGGGTCAAATTATATTTCTAGTTCTAGATCCTTGAGGAGTCGCCACACTGTATTCCACAATGGTTGCACTAATTACACTCCCAGCAACAGTGTAAAAGTGTTCCTATTTCTCCACATCCTCTCCGACATCTATTGTCTCCAGATTTTTTTAATGATCACCATTCTAACTGGTGTAAAAATCACTTATTCCCATTTTAGTTCATGATCAATAAAGGAAATTCTCCCAACAAAATACCTTTAGTTAAAAGACTTAGAATTGCCAGTATCGTACATATTCATTCATACACTCATACAAATATGGCATGTATATGACAGGCCAAGGTGGGTGGATCACTTGAGGTCAGGAGTTCCAGACCAGCTTTGCAAATGTGGTGAAATCCTGTCTCTACTAAATTACAAAAATCAGCTGGGTGTAGTGTTACGCAACTGTAATCCCAGCTACTGGGGTAGCTGAGGCAGGAGAATCGCTAGAACCTGGGAGGCGGAAGTTGCAGTGAGCCAAAATCACACCACTGCACTCCAGCCTGGGTGACAGAATGAGACTCTGTCTCAAAAAAATATAAATAAATAAATAAATAAACCAAAAACAAAAATATGACATGAACAAAATATTTTTCCTACCTTTGAGAAGCTTACCACACAGTGAATTTGAATTGCCACACATGACACACTGTCTAAACATTTTCCTTAACCTGTACAAAATACCATGATTTATTTTAACATTCACTTTATAATAAATTTTACTTGTGTATTACTGAAATGCATCAGTTTAAAAGGTCAGGTTAATTTGCTAAATTAAATGTGGTCATTAGAAGCACTCATTACTTGATGACAAGTCAATATTTATTCCATGTATCTTTTATACATAGTGAAATCTATATTTTTATGGCATATATTGTAATATTAAATACCTGATACATGATTTAGAATAGTCTTGTAATTAATACTTTCAATATTTATCCTTTTATTCATTAGGAGATACACATTATTCTTTATATTAAAAATATAAACAGCTAAAAATTTGTTTTCTGTTTAACATATTTTAAAGTTTTTGTAAATTTAAATTTTATATTATTTATTCACATTTTTTCATGTACAAAAGTGATTATTTTCCTGAATTTTCACCTTCTGCATCTGTATTACAATTACTATTGTTATTTTTTTAAATATAGATGTATCATTATTCAAAATAACTTAAGGTGCTTTTAGAAACAGGAAAAATCCTATACAACCAAAGAATTAAATCAAGATACTTATAAGTAGGCATGTTAATCTGTCTCCTTCTCCACACACCACCATTGTCCCCCAGTATTAGCAACTTGTTATTTACAACATTGAATTCTTTGATCCGTAGAATTTTATTCTTCTTAATTTTCTCCTTTGGCCAGATAATCTTTTCATTTACATTGCTTTATTCTTTTTGAAATCCAGACTTGTGTTAAAATCACCATGAAATCTTCAGACTTATTTGTAATATTATAAAGTCAAATCTTATAATGCAGAGAAAAGTAGAGGTAGATTCCTACTTATAATTTATGTTTCCGATGGAAAAATCTAGAATAACGCCAGAAAATACAAAATGCAAATTTTGTCAAGTATTTTGAGACATCAGAAAATTCACATGTGACAAGACTAAATTTAGAACTGCTGAACATTTAAGAAAAATTAATTTTAGGTTACCATGGCAGTGGGGCCAGAGGTGGAAGAGAATCAAAACAAAAAGCATCACTTGGGAGGGATGTAGTTATTTTTTCACCATAAATAAGGATTCATAGTTAAAGAATCTTGCAACTATAAAGAAAGAGGACATCTAGTCCTAGCTGCTTACTTTGAGAGAACAAAACAGGTAAAAAGGCAGATTCTTGTCCAAAATCCCACAACTAGTACTTACTAAGAATTAGTCTTTTAAACTCTGCTCCAATTATATTATTCCTTTTTTTAAAAATATATGCTGTGTATATAGATAGTTCAAAACTATGTATTCACATAAACCATTAGGTCCTTTTTCTACTGTTCTACATTTGAAGATATTAACAAGAAAAAACTCAACTTTAAAATGTTTCGTAGACCAATAAACATCCATAATTTGAACTAATTGCATAGATGATGTTCAGAAATAGTGAAGTGGTGATTTTAAACCATCTAACAAAAATCAGTTTCTCTCCTTTTAAATTTATAGCATGAAAAAAACCCATTAGCATAACATTTAAGGCTATCATCCTCCACTATAAACTTGATAAAAAGTAATACGTAAAGAGTCCCACACTGTAACTGAGCAAGTTAATTATCTTTCTTGTTTTCTTGTTTATGCTATGTTTTTTAAAAGAAAATAATTGAAGTGGGGAAGGGTGATGAGGAGTGATTGGTCAATGGAGACAAAAATATAGTAAGATGGAAGGGTGAGAAGACACAAGTTCTAGCATTTGATAACACAACAGAGCAACTGTATTTAACAGTACCTTATATTTCAAAATAGCTAGAAGAGAAGATTTGGAATGTTTTCAACACAAAGAAATAATAGATATTTGCAGCGTTGGATATACCAGTTACTCAGATTTGATCATTACACAGTGTATGCTTATATTAAAATATCCTATATACCCCATAAATATGTATAACTACTATATATCCATAAAACTTATTAAAAATAAAATGAATGATATTTAAATATCTCATTAGGACAGAATCCATAACATTTTTTAATTAGTGGAGTTTTAATTAAATAAACATTTCTTCATTTTACTTGATGTTAAAAACGTAAATATAATGTTTTCTGAACTATCACTTACCACATTTTAAAAATCCATAGCAACTGTAGTTAATCAAATAATGCATGCTTAAAATAAAATAATACTTTTTTAAAATTTGAATTACTGAAATATTTTTATCATATCTCAGGTTTAAAAAAATAATTCCTTACCTACTTCATTGAATTTCTATGTATTTTTTTTTTTCTTGGACTATCCAGTTCTATCTGTTTTAATTTAGTGCATAATTAAATATTTAAGAATAGCAATAACATATTTTGGATGGGCTCCAAATAGCTGTAATTCACTTTCGTATATTGTGTGCAGTATGGACTAACATCAATCATAGTGTCAAAAGCAATAATAATGAATGGAAATGATTGTTAATGGAAATACTGAAATACATTTAAAATTTTTCTAATTAAGCCATTTTGTTTAATGTGTCCTAACATTTCAAATAGCCTAAATTTTTAGGAGATTTACTTTACAAAACAAACCTATTAAATCCTTCCCACTATTCTAATACTCCAGCATTTTTACTTTGCTAGTTTATTTATTCCATAAAATTTGATGAATTCAAGTGGTTTATGATAAAGTGTTGAGATTTCACTTTTATATAAAAATTTGGACAGTTAAAAAATACAGTTTTAAAAAATATGTATATGCAGGATTTTCCCTGTAGAATATTTAAAATCTTTCTACACTGCTTAGTATTTTACTACTAAGTGATTATATTGCTTTGAAAAAATTCTTCTGGGTACTGTATCAGACTTAAGAAAGTGGTTTCTTTATCTTGCATAATTCCATGCTAACAAATTTCTTAACTTGAATTTCATTTTAAAATTGTATTTCCTGATACATGTTTTTGTTTGTTTTCTTAACTAGTGAAAAAGGCCATAGATTTTAAATCTAGAGGATTTAAATTGTTTCCAGGGAAAGACAACAGCAACAAGTTTTCTATCTGTGAGTGTACTTCTTTTTTGTTACTTTCTCTAGTGCAAGAGTGAAGTTTGTGGTGTCTGTGTTGTTTGTATGTGTTTTACCAAAATATTTGTGTATTTACCAAATTAACTGCATTAATATCTGTATAACATGCATGATGATTATTCAGTATTATATTTAAATATGTATTGAGTTAACAGATTAACATAGTAAACTCCAAGCCTTAGATTGTTTTTGATAAAGTTTATTTTATATTTCAAAATGTAAAAATATTCTTTTTATCATATGTGTTGAGGACACTCAAGTTTTGTAGTTCTAGGCGGTGAGGCAAAAATGAGTAAGATTTCTAAAATTGGTGGTTTCTTGTAGGAGTTTTTGATTGACTACATCTCCATTTCAACAAAAGTGTTTTTCTAAGAAAGATTACTTTTAAAATAGCATTTTTTATTTAAAAATAAACAAAATTCTTAATTTGAGCTAATTTACATAAAACTCTTGAAATTAAACATTTTATAAAATGATTAATTATTGCTATTCACTATTTGAAAATCTTATAAAATGGCCTGAAATAAACAATTTTACTTACAAAATCAGGGCTTTATATATCATCTGACCTTCATCCCGTAATCTCAGATTATGAATCATTGTTTAGAGCATTTGTTTAAATGACCATAAACAAACATGGAATTTTTTAGTAGAGCTATTCATTTTTGTATTAAAAATTAATAATAGTAATTGCTGGAAATTCCCAGCAACACTGTTGCATATTAGAAACTTTGAAACAATCCATTTATGACATAATACCTGATTTCCAAAATAACATTGCTAATATTCGAGTAGTTATTTTAAATTTAATATGTATTGTTGCTGTTTATTCTTCAACAAAAATGTATTTGTTAACTTGATTTTTCTTCAGTTCCAAATACCTTATGAAATAAGTTTATAATGATTTCTATAACAAAAATCGCTTATTATAGCTATATCAAAATGGATTTTACATATATGTTTATTGACTTGTACATATAAACAGTAAATGAAACAAATTGATCAGTTATGTCAGTTATCGAGAAAAAAATTTGGAGTCTTATGTTATCTGGTATTTTAGGGTGTCATAATTTTCAAATCTGATTTTTACATTTTATTAGTTAGACTTGAGAATACTAAACCAAAACCAGAAGAGATATCACCAGGAAATCATTGATCCACTTGGGTTACCTGTTTAAAAAGCACTAAACAGCTAATTTCAAAGAGTTTAGTTGTATAATTAATATTTCTTCATGTATTTTGGGGGCTAAAAACATATTTTTAAGATTGATACTGTCAGTTTATAAGGAAAACAAGCAATGCCACAATATGACTTATATGTAAATTATTCAACATATTTTTGAAGGGCATATTTTCTATAATAAAAAAATGTAACAAATTGTGAGATGTGATGACTCTGACATGTCAGATTTCTTCATGTCATCATAAAATAAAAGCTAAATGTTAGCAAAATTAAATATTATGTTTACTACATTTTTTCTAATATTTTGTCTGGCCATATATTATTTCTGAATTCTAAGTAGAATTACAACATATTAGAATGGTTTACGTTCTTCTCATTTTATCTACACCTATGTTACTTGACATGTTCAAACTTCCAAATGTTCTGGGAAATTCAGGCTATTGTACTAAAAGATCTAGGACTTATAAGGCATGGTAAGATATATGTAACTTTATATCCCTGATGGTATATTGCCTTAGTGGAATTTATATTATTTTTACTTTTCTTGTACATGGATTATGAAGGTGAACAAAAACAGAATTTAGACATGACTGTATATCTAGGAAAAAATTCTAATAAAAATACCTTATTTAAGAAATATTTGCTTTAAAACAGGCAAAAAATTAATGTGAGGCAAAAATGTTAATAATTTGCTCCATATTTAAAATAAATTTTGCATTTATTTTTTATAAAATATTTTTAAATATTCTTCCTTTTTTTGAAGAAAAGTAATTCTAACTTCAAAATATTTTTTGCAAATTTTCTATCATTATAAAATAGCAAGCCAACATTATTTTAAATTTCATTTTACAATAATTTGTTTCTAAAATTTTAATAACTGATTTCAAAAATATATTCTTTCATTGTTGTTTGGAGTAAAGAGTTATATTATTTTAATTTGTATCATTATTATATATCTGTTTCAAGTACACTTTCAGATCTTCATCTCTTTAATATTATTTATTTAACATAGGACACAATAATTAAAAAGAAAGAAAGTTTTTATTGTACATTCATCTTTCAAATAAAAAAAATATTAAACCTCGCGTTTTTTGAAACAACGATTAATTCTATTATAGGCATGGCCTGAAGTGAGTATAAGCATGGAGGACATCAAATGCCCACACTGCCAAAGTATGTGTGTAAAGGTCTCATACTGGTACTTTACATTTTAAGTAAGAAATAATTTAACAAGAGATTCAGGAAGCTCCAGTAGTGTTTATGGGCAGAATTTGTTGATTTAAATGGCTAACTCACATTTTTTTTTTTTTTCAGCTTTTATACCTGAATGCTAAATTGCCCCAACCTACCCCTTTTTCTTTTTCAAAAATTGATTTCACCAAGAAAAGAAAATATGGATTTTTTTAAATTTTAAAAGTAAAAAGGTTTTATATTTTTAAAATGTTTAAATTAATGAACTAGTAGTCTTTCTAACTTCTTTAGTAGGCTCCTCTAGAATATTATTGTGGAATTATAAGGAAACTGTGAGCCTGACAGAAATGATTGTATTTCCTCTTCTATTCTTCAAATCCATACTTTTATTAATTCATATTATCTGCTCATTCCACAATTCCTCCATGGCAGTACCATGCTAGACTAAGAAGGTAAAAGTGTGAATAAAATAAATTTTTAATCCTCAAGGATTCAGTATTATATTGGGAAGCTCAATTAGTTAAGAGGTAACACTTTGTAGAATGTGAAGTGTGTTAGTATAAAAAATAACTACACAAAGTTGATATCAATGATGTTTGAGTTCAGAAAATAATCCAAAGCACTTGATAAGTTGAAATAAAAATTTAAATCTAGTTTTTAAAAATCTGAGAAAAATGACAATGTAAGCAGCTAGAAGTGGTGAAATTTAGTCAGAGTCCACTTATTTTTATATTTAGGGTATATTATGTGCTATATAAAATCAGAAGCCTTAAGAAAACATGCTTATACTATTCATGTAATTAACCTTTAAAGACAGTCATATGCTTAAAATGCAACAAGTTGCTATGCAAATTAAAAGAAGTAAAAGTGATAAATCTGTCCAATTGCATCAGTGACAGTATGAAATGAAAGCAGTTGATTGAATTAATACTAACTTTGTTTAATTGTCTTGGCATCACTTAGCTATGGGCAATTATGAAATATAGAAATATCAAAAGAGATGAAATATTATACATTTTTCCTAATTTAAAAAATGTTAAATATTTACAATTAGAGAATATGAAATAGACATACCATGCAGAAGCTCTCTCATTATTCTTACATTTTAAATTGGAAAGTATTTCCTCTTGCAGATGTCCAGAAATGGTGGTTTAAATGACACTTTCAAGCAGACAGAAATAACTTGACAATTAAAATAATAAGAATTGTGATTAATTAGGTAAAAGTGGTGAAATTATATACATGTTCTGCATTTTAAGGTAAAATGTTTGGAAAACTGTTTTGAATCATAATTAATGACATAGTTTCTGTCTTGCTGAGCTTTCTGAGCAGCTAGAGAGTTCAGGGTTAATAGTAGAATTTCTCAAATCAGACTGCCTGAGTTTAAATATAGAGTCTCATTAACTAACAATATGACTTTGGACACATTTGTTCACCTCTCCGTGACTCAGTTTTCTCACCTGTAGAAAGTGTAAAATAATAGTAGCTACTCCTAAGATGGTTGTGAGAACGAAATGGGGTAATACACATAAAGTATGTAGAATAGTTCTCGACCCATCGTTATATAAGTGTTCGCTATTATTTAAATTCATATAAAATGTTTAACAAAATTTTATTTTGAGACAAAATGATAGTGAAATTGTAGAAAAATGGGATTTTTCTTATTTTTACTTTTAAATAATGTATTCACAAACTGCTTGTCTGTGTTACAGACAATATAATCTGTAATCCTGTAATCTGTGTTACATATCATAATACAAAAATGTAGGTAGGCTTCAGTCATGCTATCTCTTTTCCTCTTTCCCACCCCCCCCATTTAAAAAGTCATATTTTAATAAACATACACTACGATATTTTCAAAAGCCTTTTAAAGATTGGAAAGATGTTATTTTTCATTTTTTATGAAATGAGCATTTTCTATACTCAGTTCTTTGACAACCAATGTAAGGTGATATTGTCAATCAAACAACTAGGAAATATTTATTGAAAAGATATTAAATAGGTGTATTAAAATAATTATGTTTTTCCTCTATCTTAATCTCTACAGATAACTAAAGGTATATGAAACTATTAATTTATAATATATTAAGATAATATTAAATTAAATACAAAATTGTCCAAATGAATTACTCCAAGTGATTTAAAAAGATTAATCAGTATAACATGGAAAAAAATGAGTGATTATCTTTTGGAAGAAGTGGGACTTAAGCTAAGTCTTGAATATTAGATAGGATTTTGATAGCTAAGGGGGATGGAAAGAAAAATATGGAGACAAGGAGAATACACAAATGTGTGGAGTGAGTATGTTCAGAAAATTGCAGAACAGTGAACAGACAATGGGACTTGGATGATGGATGCATGCTTGTGACTAGTAAGAAATAAATTTGATACAGTAGAAACTCTAGAATAATTGGAGATTTGAGCAGTCATAAAAACTGTGTTTTAGAAATTCTAGTCTTCCTCTGATATTCAAGATGGATTGGAGGTGGATGAAAATGGAATCACAGAAGCATAAAGTGATTAGGTTGAATTTGAGTAGATAGATTAGATGACCATGGAAACTTTGGTGGATAACCAAATAGGCCATTGGAAGATTGGGAAAGGAACTTCAAGAAGATTAGAAGTTATTAGCAAATAGATCATTATGTCAAGGAATAAGGGAAATTCAAATATAGAGAGCTGTGAGTCAATGCCTTTGAATTTGTCCACTGTAGTGGAATCAGCCAAAGTAAGAGTGGCCAAAAAATCCAGAAAGGTAAATGGAAATTATTTATCAAGTTAGAGAATAAGAAAAACGCAAATATCCCATGATTTGAATAGTGAGATGTAACACAGTTGGCAAAAAGGATATCATTGGTAATACTAAGAAAATTACTTTTTAGAATGATGGAAACATGCAAAATCTTATGTTTAACTTAGGAAAAGAAAACTTTACCATAACCATAATTGTTGGGCAATCACCTGATAGCTATTTTCTTATCTGATGAATCAATTGGAATTTAATGACTATATTCAGCAGTCCAGTGGTTCTCAACTTTGACTTTATATTAGAATTACCTTGAGAGTTATTATTACTTTTTAAATGGCTCACACCTGTAATCCTAACACTTTGGAACCTTGGATGGCCAAGGCGAGAGGATGGCTTGATTCCAGGAGACCAAAGCTATAGTGAGCTATAATTGCGCTACTGTACTCCAGCATGGTTGACAAAGCAAGACCCTGTCTCTTTAAAATAAAAACAAAAAAAACTGATGCCAGAGTCCTACCCTAAATTTACTGCATTAGAATATCTAGAGGTAGAAGTTGTCACCTTTATTCTTTCAAGAAAGATCTACCTGTGTCTTCAGTTCACAGTGTAGGACAATAAGCATTGGACGGTTTGGATTTTTTTCTCTCTGGAATCTCTACTTAGGCACTATTTTTTCTTAAATTAAAAAAAAAAAAGACAGGTAAATTGATATAAAATAAAATCACAGAATTTATCCTCCAGTTCACATCACTCAGACATTTCAGTACTCTCTGATTGAATAATACAACTCTTACTTGGGGATTTAGTTATCCAGTGTGGTAACATTCACTGAAAAAATTAATACGTGTTTTACTTTTTGCTCTGAAGAAACTGCTGAAAATGTTTGCAAAAGCTGAATAAATCATATCCATGGAAATTTCTTGAGGGTAAAGCCATTATTTTGGTTTACACCATTATATAATAATTTAAAGACATACCTAGTAATCTGCACCATTATTGTACTTTAATGTTGGCAGACCAAAGTGCTTTATAATATACCAAATACAAGTGTTATAACTTGGAACTTTTTTCATACAGTTATATTTTTTATTACAACTTCAAAAACAACAATTATCCAAATAACACTGTTATAACTGGTGATTGACTTCTTTATTGCCAATGATTAGTGGAAACTCTGGATACTGATACCCTGAGAATGTGTTCCCAGAGATTGTCCAATTTAATGGTAGCTAAAAATAAAAGTAATAGATATTAGTACGTTAATATGCAGACTGGTACAGGTCATTGAATATGAACAGCAAATTTATTTTCTCAGTTCATAAAATGCTTTTGCCTTCTGTATTGGTTTATAAAATTATATTTTAACAAATACTTAAATTGTAGTGATTATAATGACAATATACAAGAATGCATTTTATTTATATTTAAAAATTGATATCAATTTTCTAATCACATATATTTTGTTTCTTTCTCTTTTTTTCTCTACTGTTACAGTAAATGAAGGAGGTATTAAAACAGCTTCCAACTTATGTCCAGATCCAGGAGAACCAGAAAATGGGAAGAGAATTGGATCAGATTTTAGGTAATGTTTTAAAATATTTACTTCATTATTTATCTTGTCAATATTTATTTTAATTTAAATGTTTAAAATAGCTAATAACGGCAGGGTGCAGTGGCTCACACCTGTAATCCCAGCACTTTTTGAGGCTGAGGTGGGAAGATCACCTGAGGTTGGGAGTTTGAGACCAACCTGACCAACGTGGAGAAACCCCATCTCTATTAAAAATACAAAATTAGCCAGGCATAGTGGTGCATGCCTGTAATCCCAGCTACTCAGGAGTCTGAGACAGGAGAATTGCATGAACCCAGGAGGTGGAGGTTGCGATGAGCCGAGATCGCTCCATTGCACTCCAGCCTGGGTAACAAGAGCAAAATTCTGTCTCAAAAAAAAAAAAAAAAGCTAATAATATAAAGATGATGGTGTGGTGGCATCAAACTACATTCTATCAACATTTACCATATATAATGGTGAGTTTCAAATGAGGTAATGCCTGTAAAACATCCTAGCAAATATTCTATAAACATTTGTATTTTCTAATTACAACTTGAGTAGAAGTTTTATCTCCATCATAAATTAGTATTAATTTTATTAATTTTAAATTAAGTTTACCAACAAGCTAGAGAATTTATGTAGTAACTAGAGAATTTATGCAGTATACTGTGACCATTAATTTACATAACTGTCAAATAATGCTTTTTAATAAGCTTGAATTTTTCTTAGTCCTCTATAATATTTTACAAATGAAAGATTGCTAAATGCCTATCAAAGTATTAACCAATAATCTTGTGAAAACTCACAAATACCTATTTTTATGGAGTATCCATGGTAAATTTCACTTTTCAATTTTTGATGATAATGTTTATAGTTACAGATACCACATATTTTTCATTTTTACTTATTTATATTATGCATATAAAGCACAAATGATATTTTAAAGAATATCCCTATGAAGAAAAAAATAGTTCTTAGAAAATAGACCTATAAAAAATTTCCCACATGAATCTTTCAGAATGACTTAAAGTTAAATTTTGCCATACTTGAAGTGGAAAACAATACCATTTCCATACAAACACAATTGTAATTTTCTAAAATATTTACAGAACTTTAACCACTCTCAAAACTTAATACAGATAATAATATTTGAAGAAACACACCAAAGAGAAATTCAAAATATTTGGGAACTGGTCAGACTTTGATCTATTAAACCAGTTTTTTTAAATTAACTAAATCTTTCAGCCTTAATGACTAACAATTATATTTTATAGACTACAAAGTGATAAGCAATTAAGTAATCCTTTTTCCAATTATTTTTTATAATATTATATAAGCACTTATTATCTTATCCCTGTTTTAAATGAGAAAACTGAAGTTTGTTTACCTATCTAATAATCTCATAGAAGTGGGATTTGAACTATTGACTTCCAGACTCCAAAACCTGACTTTTAATCACTATATTATATTATGCTTTAAGTCAAACAAATTTCATTCAGATTATCTCCCTGACATAAATTATCTTGTTTTCTGCAAGAGTTAGTTTCCTCAGTTCTAAAATTGAGAATAATAATGTATATCTTATTGGATTGAAGAGAAGATCACATGAAATAAATTATACCTCATAGTAATCATAGAGCTTTGACAAAATAAATGCTCTATTAATACATCCTGCTGTTACAAAATAATATGTAGAATACTACTGATGACATTAGTATTTACTTGGTCCAATTATTTGCAAATTAGATTAATGATATATTAGAAATCAACTTAGAAACAAATAATATAATGTGATAGTAATATTGTGAGCTAAACTACCTTCAAGTGTAGTAGATTTCAAGCCATACAGATGTAATCACAAATTTAGAAAAGTACTCAGAAAAAAAAAGGAAAATAACAAGATTCTATGACAGAGAATAAAGATGTCTCTGGGTGGGAACTCACATAATTTAAGAAGGTCCTACTCCCATAGATACTGGAAAAATATATGTTTTCCACCTGCAGGGAAGGAATAGCCTTACACAAAGAAAGTGCTTGATGACCTGTTACCGAGAACACAGTTCAGTGAAACTCAATTATAGAGCATAAATAGGAGAAAAGCATAGATTGAAGTAGAGGAAATAAGGAGAAATCAAATATTTGTTGCAGAGAAAGTAAATCGACAGACATTCAGCCTAATATGGACTGAAGATATGTTTTGTTTTAAATACATAGTGTTTTTTTTTAATGGAGGCAACAATTAAAACTCAGAAAATTATACACAAAAACAGACACACACACACACACACACATATACACACACACACACACACACACACACACACTTCTATATCCTTTTATTATATTTGGCAACTTAAACCTACATACTTTTAGGGTAACAACTGCTGAGAACCAGTTAACAACTTCTGTCTCTAGGCTGAGAGGATCTTTCTGGCTCAACATATTTACCCATAGGCTACTGTACTTATTTAGCTTACCTCCCAGTGATGGGAAGTTATAAAGTATTGTAAGTGACCTGATCCAAAATGTTTAAATATATATATATATATATATATATATATAGTACTTTAAGTTCTGGGGTACATTGCAGATCATGCAAGATTGTTGCATAGGTACACAAGTGGCTATGTGGTTTGCTGCTTCCATTCCCCCGTCACCTATATCTGGCATTTCTTCCCATGTTGTCACTCTGCAACCTTCCCACCTGACTGCTGTCCTCTCCTTGGCCCCCCAAAAGACCCCATTGTGTGATTCTTCCCTCCCTGTGTCCATGTGTTCTCATTGTTCAACACCTGCCAATGAGTGAGAACATGCCATGTTTGATTTTCTGTTGTCAGTTTGCTGAGAATGATGGTTTCCAGATTCGTCCATGTCTCTTCAAAGGACACAAATGCATCGTTTTTTATGGCTGCATAGCATTCCATGGTGTATATGTGTCACATTTTCCTTGTCCAATCTATCTTCAGTGGGCATTTGGGCTGGTTCCAGGTCTTTGCTGTTGTAAAAAGTGCCGCAATGAACATATGTCTGCATGTGTCTTTACAATAGAACAATTTATAATCCTTTGGGTATATACCTAGTAATGGGATTGCTGGCACAAATGGAATTTCTGTTTCTAGATTCATGGGGAATCGCCATACTGTCTTCCACAATGGCTGAACTAATTTACACTCCCACCAACAATGTAAAAGCATTCCTATTTCTCCGCATCCTCTCCAGCATCTGTTGCCTCCAGATATTTTAACTGATCACCATTCTAGCTGGCATGAGATGGTATCTCAATGTGGTTTTGATTTGCATTTCTCTAATGACCAGTGATGATGAGTATTTTTTCATATATTTGTTGGCCTCATATATGTCTTCTTTTGAAAAGTGTCTCTTCATATCTTTTGCCTACTTTTGAATGTGTTTGTTTGGTTTTGTCTTGTAAATCTGTTTTAGTTTTTTGTAGATTCTCGATATTAGCCCTTTGTCAGATTAGCAGATTGCAAAACTTATTTCCCATTCTGTTGGTTGCCAATTCACTCTAATGATTGTTTCTTTTGCTGTACAGAAGCTCTGGAGTTTAATTAGATCCCATTTGTCTATTTTGGCTTTTGTTACCAATGCTTGTGGTATTTTAGTCATGAAGTCCTTGCCTATGCCTATGTCTTGAATGGTTTTGCCTAGGTTTTCTTCTAGCGTTTTTATGGTGTTATGTTTTATGTCTAAGTCTTTAATCCATCTGGAGTTAATTTTAGTGTAAGGTGTCAGGAAGGGGTCCAGTTTCTGCTTTCTGTACATGGCTAGCCAGTTTTCCCAACACCATTTATTAAATAGGGAATCCTTTAACCATTGCTTGTTAGGTTATGTTTTCTATTTTAGGTAAGATATTGAAGAAAACCTAACTTTTAGTAAGGATACTTCAGTAGTCTGGGTGAAAGACAGTATAGATTTGGACTATGGTGTTGGCAGGGAATGAGACAGATTCAAGGTGTCTTTTGAAGATAAAAGCTTTAATATCCAACGAAAGGTTGATGTGGAGAGTAAGAAAAATGAATTAGGAGGAGGCTTAATTTTCAGGGTTTGAACAACATGCGGATGAAGTAAATTATAATGTTTAATTAAAGTGTGAACATGCAGAGATTTCTGGAGGAAAAATTGACAGTTCAGTTTTGAAGTTGTATATTTTAGATGATTTAGAGATTTCTAGACAGATATGTTAAGTGATTAGTTGAACATAACTGAAGAGCAGAGATATCAGGCAAGCATAGGCATATACATATTATAAAAATGTTAAAGAAACATTATTTTCTTTACAAAATTATGTAGAGATTACATCACTTAAAAGATGTAGAAAGACAGGCGAACTTGTGATGTTATCTCAAATATCTATTTGACGAACTGATAAAATACAAAGAGCTACCAAATCCTGCTCATGAGGGACCAGAGAAATAGAATATCTAAAAAGGTAACTGAAGCAAAATAAGAAGTCTTTTAAAGGGCAAGCAGGGAATATTTAAAAACTGAGCATGGAGCATAGAGGACTGTCTTTTGAATTTGACAACATGAAGGCTGTTGACAAGAGTGATTTCAGTGAAATGACAGAGGTTGAAAACCTACTTAAATATGCTGAAGAGTGAATAAAGACAGTTCAAATAATTTACAGCTTGTGGACATGACATTATATAAACCAGGGAAATAATGGAGCAGTTGTACAGTCACTAGGAAATCAAGAGAGACTTTCTTCTTGGAGATTCAAGAGATCAAAGCATGTTTATTGGTTGATACAAATAATTCTATAGAGAGAAGTATATTGGTGGTATTGGAAAGAGAGGGCAAAAGTAAAGAAACATAATTTTGTAGGAGAAAATAAATAGGATTCTAAGGACAGGTAGCGGGGAATTATTTTCACTCTAACAGAACAGAAGATAGAGAAGTGGAGAAGAGATGCTGCTAGGCTTACAATATTTTGTGGTGGGAAGGTGAGAAAGCTCATGTTTAATATTTTTACTTTAGTAATCCTGCATCTAGCAAGGGAATCAAATGAAAATGTGTGTATAAGGAGATGCGAATGGATGGGAGAGAAAGTTTAAGACTGAGAGAAAAATGAAAAAAAGTATTTTAACAAGAGTGGGAGAGCAAGCTTGATATAGAAATGTTGCCTCACTAGGTAACTTAGTGGACCCTTTTGAGATTGATGATAATGAATCTGCTTGGCTATATAATTTCTACCCAGCATTGCTGAGCTTCCTAGGTACAAACTTAAAAAGGATTGTGCAAAAGTATGATAAAGCTCAGTGCATTTGGCAACTTGCTAGTAATTCTTTCAGGCATGCAGATTAGAAACATGGATCTGGAGCAGAGAAATCTTCAAGTAGATGTATAAATTGGGGCTCTCTTAGAGGGAGAGTGGATTAGATTGTCTTTCAAGGTCAGTTTCAGCTATAAATATATCACTGCTTCAGAAGCAGAAGTTGAATTATTTGCAGACATCTGTTTCAAAGGGTTGGAAAAAGAGCTTTGTATGTATTTTAAAATATAATATGAAAATTATTCTCATATAAGATATGGAAATCACCCCAAATATTAAGAAATGGAAAGCTGGTAAGAGAAAAAAGATCATAGACAAAAGATAAATCAATTTGTTGTGAAGTAACATAGTTTTAGTCAGGGCTTAAACTAATAGTTATATCTATTCGTGGGCCCTTATCATCTCAAAAGAACCTTAGATTGCATTACTTAGTGAATTACTGCCTCCATCTATGGAAGTATGACTGGTTTTTGGATAGAATTACTAGTCTCTGCCTGTGAAAAATCAAAAGAACTCATAGCGCGTCCTCCTTGTGCCCCTATCCAAGTGAAATGTCAGTTCTTTTATAAAACACCAAAAGTACAATCAATAAGAAAATTGGTGTCATACTTCATTAAAATTAAAATATCTGCTCTATGAAAAGCACTGTGAAGACAAAGAAAGAACATGCCACAGATTGGAATAAAATACTTTCAAATTACATATCTAATAAAAATATATTCTATACATAAAATATAGAAAAGTTGCTTGCAACTTAACAATAAGAAAACAAACAATTCAGTTACACAGTAGGCAAAACACCTGACCGACTTCCCACCAAAGAAGAGATATAAGATGGCAAATAGGCATATAAACAAAGCTCATTATCACATGTAATTAGGAAATTTCAAATTAATATAACAACCAGATATTGTTACATAATAATTAAAATAATGTCTAAAGCTCTGACAACACAAAATGCTGCAGAGAAAGTTAAACTACAGCAACACTCATGTATTGCTGGTGGGAGTGCAAAATTATAAAGTTGCTTTGGAAGACATTCTGACAGTTTTTTATTTTATTTTATTTTTTCCTTTTAAACTTTTACCTTCAGGGGTATATGCACAGGTTGTTATTTAGGTAAATTGTATGTCACAGGGATTTAAAATATTTACAGATTATTTTTTGTTACCCAGGTAATACGTATAATGCCCAATAAGAAGATTTTTGATCCTTATACTCCTCTCACCCTCCATCCTCAAGTAGGCCTCAGTGTCTATTGTTTCCTTCTTTGTGTTCATGGGTACTCGTGTTTAGTTCCCACTTGTAAGTGAGAAAACGATATTTGGTTTTCTATTCCTGTGTTAGTTTTCTTAATATCATTGCCTCCAGCTTCATCCATATTGCTGCAAAGGACATGAACTCATGCTTTTTTATGGGAGCATAGTATTTCATGGTGTATATGTACCATATTTTCTTTATCCAGTCTACCACTAATGAGCATTTTTGTTGATTCCATGTCTTTGCTATTGTGAATAGTGCTGCAACGAATATATGTGTGCATGTGTCTTTATGGTAGAACAATTTATATTACTTTGGTATATACACAATAATGGTATTGCTGGGTTGAATGGTAGTTCTAGGTTCTTTGAGAAATTGCAAAACTGCTTTCCACAGTGGCTGAACTAATTTACATTAGCTGTTGAGAGTTGTTTCTTTTTTAGAAAAAAACTCTAAGCCATTGAGAGTTGTTTTTAAAAAAAAAAAAAAAAAAAAAACTAAGCATGGGTTTACCAACAACAATGATGCTACTTCATAAAGTTTCAGCTATAAGACATTCTGGAGAAGACAAAATTACACTGACAGTAAAAAAGTTCAGTGGTTGTCAGGAGTTCACAGGGAGGAAGGGAGGGATGAATAGATGGTGCACAGGGGACATATATGTTAGGGCAGTGAATCTATTCTGCCTGATACTGTAATGGTGAATACATGACATCATGTACTTGTCAAAACTCACAGACCACAAATAGTAAATCCTAATATAAACTATGAACTTTAATTAATAAAATATTTTAATATTGATTCATTCATTTAAAAAATGTACCACACTAATACAAGAAATTAATAATGGGAGAAACTCTATTATGTTGGGGAGAGGGAGGTGGTGTCTGAGAACCCTCTTGTATGCTCTGTTGTTGTTGTTTTTTTTTTATAAACCTTAAAATTCTCTAAAAAATAAAGTCCATTAAAATTAAAAGTAAAGATATACAAGTGATTTTATCTTATATTTTGAATTAAGTGCTATATATGCACATATACACGTTATTTTAATAATATATTACAAAATTTTTGCCTTAGAATGTCTGTTACAACCTCAGACATTTACTGTTTCATCATTTTCCTAGCATTGCAATAATCTCTTTGAATGAAAGTTTTAGAGAGAAAGAGATATTTCAATTATTAAAAGACATAGAAGAGATAAAAACAGTTCTCTCATCTCCATTTCCACGGATATTATATTAGTTAAGCATTTATTTACACACTTTTAGAATGATGTCACTATCACAAGCTGCCAGTTTTTCTCCTTCTCATCCACAGCTTCCATCTGTAACATCTACAATAATGTGTCTTTCCAGCTTCAACACTAGCAGAGCTTTCCTGTTGCCCACTTATCCAAAAAATACTCAGTGTTGGCATTCAAAATGCTTCAAAATATCCCCAAACTTCCTTTCATATTTTGTGTGGTGACAAATTGTGCTACACAGTTGTCTTCAAATGTATCTGCTTTTCTGTGACTACTTAGTTCTGTTGTTTTTTACTTCCTAGAATGTTATATCTTTGCATTTTTGACTGTGTTATCTTACACATTCTTCAAGTGCTCAGAATCCTCTTTTAAAAACCTTTTTTTAATATTTCCGATCAGTTACTATCTGGTTCTTAACTTCTTAACATCATATTTTTCTTCGTGATAGTACTAGAATTTTTCTTTTAGAAATTTTTCTAAGTGTAGGATCTTTGTAATCAGATATGAGTATTCATGTTTCTATATGGCTGCAAAGGGAGTTCAATAAATGTAGTGAACTGAATTGATTAAAACAGCAAAACTGCAGTTCAGCATTTTTTATTAATTTTCTGATCACATGACTTTGTAGCAAGACCTCAAATTCATTGTACTAGTAAATGGCTTATAGGTAACAGTTGACGAAACAGAAACAATCTTGTTTGCACATAATATTTTTATAATCACCGAGAAAATCTATGGGAAAATCTTTGGAGAGATAAGATATCTTACTTGTTATATGGTGGTTACCATTTGTGTTCTACTCTCCAAGGTGATAGTCTCAGCAGCTGTGTTTTGAAATCTTAAAAGCTTTGTTTCTAATTTGAAATACCTATAGAATATAACAAGCTTTTAAAGGGAGAAATGCTGCAAAGGAAATAAAAAGCAGGCAGCATTTTCTATGCTGAAAAATAAATTAAAAATTTAAATGCCCTTAAAATTGTAACCAACTTTTTGGGAAAGCTCAGATTGTGGGATCCTTATATTTCATAGACTTCTCTTCTGCAGGAAAGGCCTTAATTTATGCCTTTTCTAACTGAATCAAAATATATAGAGGAAAATTGAGAGTTTTGAAGATTTTAAAAGAGATATTGAAATCTCTTATGTCCCACTAGACATGAACATAAATTTGTGCTTCTCTCAAAAGTAAAGAACAATATGGGCTCCAAATTTTGGATTTTTATCTGGATTCTTAAAATTCTGGTATATCTCATCTGTGAAACAGCAGGGAATGTATCTGGTACTATAAAATGCTACTGTGTAATGTATATTCAAGAAAAGTTGATTATCATAATGTAAATCAACCATACTTTTGAATATAAAGTCATTTTCACTCATTCTTCTAACATGAACTTTCTAAATATACTAGTTTATTAATTTATAAATCTTATTTTTGGTAATTACAAAGAGCCCATTAACATATAGAGGCTTCCAAAGGTGTTCTGTCTCTTTCCACTTCACAAGTAATCCTTCCTAAAGAATAGCCTACATCTGTGGCAGTTCTTTCCTTACCATACTGCTATAAGCATTTGTAATTATTATAACCTTTCTTGCATTTAATGACTGAGAAATAGCTTGGTTTCTTTGAGTGTAGCCATTGACTACCCATACTCTTTTGTTGAATCTACTTTCTCTTTTCACTTCCAAAACATAAAAATTTTTCAGAGTTACAGCTTCAAAACTACTTCCTCTATATTATTTACTTCAGGAATCCCATCTCCTCTAAAGGGTTCGTAATCATGACTTTCCATGTTTCCCTCAGGTCTTTATCATTTTAATTCTTCTGAGGGTTGAATACTTATTTTCAACTTTTTAGAAAAAATGAATTAATCTTTTAAACAAAACTAGTACATCATTACATGTGAAAAATCATGAAATTTGGAATCAGATGAACTTGATTTTAAGTCCTATTGTTCTTTTTACTTGACTTGGAGAAGTTATTTATTCTACATAAAGTTATCTTTTATTTTCAATAAAAATGGAAAGGTTAACACCAAACCAAACTGCCACAGTAAAGGACTAGATTATCTAACATTCATAAACTTGCCTAGCAAAGTACTCAGAACAAAGAGAGACTAATAAACGCTAGCTTACCTGTCTTTCCCTTTTCTTTCTTATTTTCCTATGGTTTTGCCAATGAATGATTTAAGCCTTCATTATTTTCAAACATCCGGCAACCCACTGAGCCACTTCTATCTCATTCAACAGTAATCTTCTTTCCCTCTCTTTGACTTTACTCACTTAAAACTTCTCAACTGCACAAAAACAATAATCTTCTTTTTTATTGCATGAAGTATTACACTTGACTTTCAGGAAAAGAGTCCTCATTTTTAAATATTGCAATAATACCCTTTAATAAAAAACTTGTGTTTCCCCAGATCTATTGAATTAAGAAGTAATATAGTATCATTTATACACATACATATATCATGTTTTAACTCAAAAGCAATTTCACACCATTATTTTATTTTTTATATATTAAAACAATGTAGATTTCAATATTTCTGTTTTACTAAGGAGTAAAATTACATACCAGAACTTCCTGTACTTAGCAGTAATAAAGACAGGCCTTGTATCCAGGGCATATGGCTTGCAATTTGTTCCTCTTTCACCCTTGCTTATATGTTTGCATTCTAGCATTTAAGTTCTTCCTCAATGTTGTGGAAACCTAATTTTCTGATGTTATCTTTCCATTTTGTCATATTACATTATAAAATACCACACATGTCTCCTACCGAAAAATGTGTCATTTCAGTTGTGTGGTATTTTTAAAAATTAATGTAAAATCAATGTCAAAGTAAAAATTATCATTTCCTCTAACTTGATATTTGCTTAAGGCAAGTTGTCCTTCCAAATGCCTCCAACCTTAATCAGCTCTATAATATTGCTGATGCTACTCTTGCTTTTTAAAATATTATTCTGCTAATCTTTACTTATAAGAAACCTATATATTCTTCAAATGAATTTCCTTCATCTTCCTTGGTTTGCTATAACAGTTCTCTTGACTGTGTTAAAATAAAAAATAAAAATATAGAATGAATATCTAAATGTAACTTTTTTTTGAGAAGAAAGAATCACAATTTAGGGTATACAATCAGACCAGGTGGTCTTTGATATGTTGGAAGAATAAAGAGAAACTTGCAGGTTTCATTAAAGGAAAAATGTTACATAATGTTCTTTGAGAAAGTTCACTGATACTAGTAAAGTTTTGGGGAGCTGGCAAGCTCCCATTGGTAAGTGATGGTGGTTGGCAAAATTAGTCTTAATGTTGCACCACCTTATTTCAGCAGTTATAGATAAAACTGGTCTCAGGTTACAGCAGGCAGTTTCAGCAGCCTGATTTGCAGAGAATTACACTTCTAGAGCATTGCTACATATTCTGAGTGCTTTTCCCCCCTGACTTCTTGACTGTTTTTGTTGGGTATGGCAAGAATGATCCAATTCATATGATCAACTTTCACAACTCATTTCCCTTGAATAAAATTCACTGTGTGATTCTCTTATCATTGTGCTCAGTATTTATTCACTTTTGAATGAAGATACTGTCTTTTTAAATCATCAATCTCCAAAAAAAAAATGTTTAGATGCTTAAGAATGGCTTGCTGCATTGAATTTGAGTAAATTTGCACTGTCGCCTTCTTCTTGTGTTATACAAACAATACAGACAGTAATAGTAAAATAAGTTTTGCGATTTACTCAGGGTGACTGGCAAATATGAGGGAAATATTAGGGAAAGTTAGAAGACTATAGTCTCAAACCTTTTGGAAGGCTGAAAGGTTTTGATAGAACAGGCTGAAAGCAGCCAGTTCATTATGTTAGAATTTTAAGTAATAGAGTAAAAGATAGGGACAATAAAGCTTCTCCAGTTAAGCCTGTTTACCCCACATTCCTTTGTCTCTACTCTAATTTTTCTGCTTATGTAACGTTTGTGCTGGATGGTCCTCTTATGGGAAGGTCAAACAGGAATTACCTGTTAATGGTGTTTACTCTGGGCCCCAGAACCTAAAGCTTTTATCATTCATAAAACCACCCCTTTAACCATGTTAATTATCCACAAGCATGTTGACTTGTAACCTCTGTTATTAAATCTATCCTGAAGAAATGTGAGGAGTTATGGTTGGTTAGCTACAGTCGCCCTCTAAAAGCAGCCAAAGACCATCGCTACCCTACTCAGATTCACAATTTTCTAGTGTATGTGAGTGTATTTACTCATCCGTTGTTGAGTCAGGGTCTGCAGGACAGACATCCGCAGGTGGTGATCAACTTCTCAGATAAGTAGTAATTGCATTGGTCTTTGCAATTCTTACTTATCCTACTCTTGTTTATATGAAAAGATGTTTCTGGCTTCTTTGAGATGGCTCCTTAAAAGGCTTGTAACCAGCCAGGCATGGTGGCTCATGCCTATAATCCTAGCACTTTGGGAGGCCAAGGCAGGCAGATCACCTAAGGTCAGGAGTTCAAAACCACCCAGGCCGACATGGCAAAACACTGTCTCTACTAAAAATGCAGAAATTAGCCAGGCATGGGGGTGGGCACCTATAATTCCAGCCGCTCGGGAGGCCGAGGCAGGAGAATCACTTGAGACCAGGAGGAGGGGAGAATGTTGCAGGGAGCCAAGATGGTGCCACAGAGGAAGACTCTGTCTCAAAAAAAAAAAATAAATAAAAGATAACAACAAGACAAGACAAGATAAGACATATTACGTAGGTCCAAAAACAAAGAGTAATGAAAGCATAACTGTTCTTTTGTTGCTTGTGACTCAAACTGCTCAGTATATTATTTTCATATAAAAACTAGCTCTTTTTAAAAACAAATATATTTCAAGTTGTATAAATATATAGAAGAAATAGTGGGACTAGATTTTTGAAAGCTCCTCTGGATATGTTATTTAAACTGATAGGGCATTTAAAATATATGGCTTATGAAAATACTCAAGTTGGGTAGGAAAACTTAAAAGAAAATAACATGAATAACAAAGCCTAATACTTACCCCGTGCACACCTTAGCACATTTCTACACTCTAGACTGTCTACTTTATTCTCATGGTCTCCTCATTGCTGGAGGGAAAAAACAAACTGTAATTGCAATGTTAATGTAAAAACCATTAAAAATAAAAAGTAACAAGACCACAGATAATTTAAATTACAGTAATAATTTATTGAAATAAAGTTTAAATATACTTATTTAATAATATATTGATGTATTTATGAAATAATTTTGATCAGTACAAGTATTTATAGATAAGCCAATTATTTCTGGCTGGGTAGTGTGAAAATATTTTGGGAATAATTTTGATGAATAAACATATTTCTAGATAAACCGAGAATTTCTGCCTGACTAATGTTAGAATATTTTGGGTATACCAAGAGTAATTTCAACTCTATAAAAGCAAGATCATTGAATATATTATGCCATACATTTTTAATTACAGGGGTGTTTTGAAAAAGTTATAGTAAAAAGAAATACTAAGACCTCCTTCTAGTGTCACAATTAGTGATAAAGAAAACCTATACACAAATTCAAAAGGTCAAATTAGTCAGACCTTTCCATGCAAAATTTGAACTATTAGCCAATTTAATATTCTTTAAGTTTTCATAGGAGTGACCCTCAGCTTCATTATGTATGTAAATTTTGCTAAAGAAAATATTCTTGTTATGTTGTAAATGCTGTGACTTGGACAAAGTGAAAGAAGCAATATGATTTTAATTCAGTAATATAATGAGATGGTCATAGGTACAAAATTAGTGAATGAGACACAAAGATAAGGGATGTCTGAGTAATAAAAATGTTTTGAATGTAAGCAACACAGGTAAAATAAGACAGAGGCGTCCTTCTTCCCTTGGGGTAGAAGGAAGAAGAGAAATATCTATAAAGTCACTGTTAAACTAAATGTGGAAAGAGCAGAAGCAAGCAAGTCTGTGACTATAAACTACATTAGCATATTTTTCATAAAAGTCTTGTAGAACTGGTAACTACTCTTAGTTGCACTTCTTCTAATACATCTAATACATCTCCATATCTAATATATCAAGAAGTTCTACCTGTACTTGAGATTTTATTCCAAAGCATATTCTAAAAATATCCAATATTCTCCATTTCAATTAAAATCTTCCTAATTCAAGCCACTATCATCTCTCACTTAGACCATCCAAACATCCCTAAATCATCTGTCTTTTACTGATATTGTTATCTATAATACATTCACCCCAAAACAGCACAATATTTAAAAAACTATATCAAATCACATCACTCAAATCATATCTGCTTAAAATCCTGCAGTGATTACCTGCCTGCAGTTAGTATAAATTGATGCTTTAAAAAAAATCCCCATACAACCTTTTTTTTTTTTTTTCCGTAATTAAGCTCATTTTGGATCATCCTCCTTATTTCCCACTCTAATCCAGCTATTATGGCCTCTTTTTTGTTTTTGAAACGTATCTAAATTTAGCAAAGGATGTGAAAGATTTCTACACTGAAAACTATAAAACATTGATGAAAGAAATTGAATAAGTCACAAATAAATACAAATATATCCCATACTCATTGATTGAAAGAATGTGTATTGCAAAAAATGTCTATACTACCCATAGCAGGCTACAGATTCAGTGCAATCTCAAACAAAATACCAAAGACGTTGTCTACAGAAATACAAAAATAAAATAAAATATAAACCCTAAAATTCACATGAAACCACAATAGATTTCAAATAGCCAAGGCAATTTTTAGGAAAAGAACAAAGCTGGAACTATCATACCATCTGGCTTCAGAATATACTACAGAACTATAGTAACCAAAAGTATTAGCATTAAAACAAGAAAAGGCCAATGGAATAGAATAGAGAGATCAGCAAAACTCATGCATTTAAAGGCAATTGATTTTCACCAAATGTGCCAAGAACACGCCATAAGAAAAAGACACTTCAACAAATGGTGTTGAAAAACTGCATATTCATGTGCAGAATGAAATTAGACCCATATCTCACACAAAATACAGAAATCAATTCAAAATAAATTTAAGTATTTAACGTATGGCCCAAATCTATGTAATTACTATAAACAACCTAGAAGAAAAGCTTCATGACATTGTTCTGGGTAATGATTTTTTGGATATGACACCAAAATCACAGGCAAAAGAACAAAAACAAAAATAGATAAAGGATTACACAAGTTAAAAACCTTTTTAACAGAATAAGAAACCATAAAGAAGGGACAGCTTATAAAATGAAAGAAAATATTTGCTCACTATGCATCTAGACTCACAGAGTGATGTGCAATATTTTAGCACAAGAAGTTCCCAAATATTTTTGCATCACAGTGACCTGAGTACCTTAGTAATTTTTTTTCCTGGCTCCCAGCCCAAAGAAATACATACCTGACACTTCTGTTTATTAAGTAGCTGTGGCTAAATAACTTATGAATTTATGTCCTAAAAACTTAACATTGTACACTGCACAATTTCTCAAACCTTGGAATCAGATTTGATGTTGCCACCCTCGTTTCTTGCTCCACAGAAAAATGGTGTGATATTTGCTTTTCATCAGAGCTGCCACTGAAAATCCAGCATCATCAAAAGATGTCGTTGAAAGGAATATATTAATAGTAGTCTAATATGGAAAGTATGAACTACTTCAAGCTAGTAGTTGGCACAATTCGTGTTGGATATTTGTGTTTCCTTCAAAAATTTAAAGTATACTGTAGCAACCTGTATGTTCCATCTAGCAACTCGGAAAGCTCAACATGCTTTGGGAACTGTAGTTTTAGCCAGTAAGTAATGGAAGGCAAAATATGCTATAAAAGTAGATGCTGGCACTATTATATTGAATTTTATTAAGACCTTTTGCTAGAACAAGCTACTTCCCCACCCACTGTCAGAGTCCAGAAAAACAGCGTGGTATTTGTAATTACAACGTGTATCATCCACAAAGCTTCCCAGGCTCTGCATTATGTCTGCGTTTAAACGGATATGCCATATCCTAGTCTGTTCTTCTTTCTACTCATTTACTCAGCCAATACCCAGTAAGTAATGGAAGGCAAAATTTGCCATAAAAGTAGATGCTGGCACTATTATATTGAATTTTTCCCTTCAAGAGTTTATAGTCTTAGCTCATGTTCCAGTTACTCATAAAAGGTTGCTGCTGATCTTCCCAGCCCTTTAATATACTTCTGTATGCCTCTCTGTTATTTGTGGGGTCTGCTCTCCTCAACTAGATGCTGGTGTTATTTTTAGGATTCCCCTTAGCTGTGAACTTTCTATTCCCAGGGAAAAACTGTCTTTAACCCCTCACTCAGGATTTTGGAGCTTTCTAAGTCTAACATACTGGAGCCTAATTTGACCATGAAAAAAATGTTGAATTATTTTTAAAGTAAAATAAGATTTCTTGTCATTCTAATTTTAATTGCTCAAATATAATGAATGAATAACTGTAAGGTAGCAGTTTACACATTCGCCTTGACTTACTTAGAAATCATTATATAGAACCCTTCTGTAATCTGTGATTTGGAGTATCAGAGTGTGATGCGCTCCATTTCTATTTCCATGGTTTTATGCATTAATGGTCTCCAGCTGGCCTAGGACTTGGTGGAGAGATAGTGAAGATATGGTGGAAAGACAGCAAATATAGGACCATGTTTTTTTTAACCGTCATGGCAAGGTATATTGTAATACTTTGCAGAGCTAATATTAAAATTTGTTGTAAAATGTGTAACATTGTAAACCAGCTCGTATTACAAACTGGTAAAAAATTTAAACTATCCTTTGCATTTCATACCATTGTAGAATGCTTGGGGTTTATTTTTCTTTTAAAGTTAAGAGAATCTATAGCCCAATTCTGAATGAAAGAGATTTTTTTTATCATTATACACCACTTGATAATATCTTATACAACTATCTATTTGTATTTTAGCACTATATCTATTCTTAGAGACTTCTTAAATTTTATAGCTGGAAAAAAAATCTCAGAGGTCATCTCGCAGTTACTCCCTACTCCCCAATCCATGATTTGATTTTATAAAGCTGATACTTAGATTTGCCTAACATTTAATAAAACACTATTTCTTGTTTTTAGTTTTTGTTTTTACAAGAAATTATTTTATATATTTTATTGATGTGTAATAATTGTACATGTTTATGGGGCACATGTGATATTCTGATATAGCATAAATGTGTAATGATCAAATCAGAGTATTTTGGATAGCCGTCATATTGAACATTTATCATTTATTTATGTTGGAAACATTTTAAATCTTCTTTTCTAGCTATTTTAAAATAGAACTATACAATATCTTGTTATCTATGATCACCCTACTATGCTATCAAACACTGGAATCTATTCCTTCTATCTAACTGCATGTTTGTATTCATTAACCAGCCTTCCTATCCCCTCCCATGCACACACACGCCACACACCCTTCCTAGCCTCTGATAACTCTCGTTCTACTTTCTATGTCCATGAGATGAACATTTTTTAGCTCCAACATATGCATAAAAATATGTGATGCTTGTCTTTTTGTGCCTAGATTATTTTACTTAATATTGTGATCTGCAGTTCCATCCATGTTGCTGTATATGACAGGATTTCATTCTTTTTGTGATTGAATAGTATTCCATTGTGTATACATGCTACATTTGTCTATTCATCTGCTAATGAACATTTAGATTGATTTCATATCTTAGCTATTGTGAATAGTGCTGCAATAAACATGGGGATGCAAGTATCCCAAAGGACTGATTTCCTTTCCTTTGGAATAATACCCAGTGATGGGATTGTTGGTTGTTATGGTAGTTCCATTTTTAGTATTTTTGAGAAATCTTCATACTACTTCTCATAATGGCTACACTAATTTACATTCCCACCAACAGTGTGTAAGAGTTCCCTTTCCTCTGTATCCTCACCAGCATTTAGTACTTTTGGTCTTTATGATAGTAGCCGTTCTAACTGAGGTAAGATGATACCTTATTGTGGTTTTGATTTGCTTAGAGATGTTGAACATTTTTCATACACCTATTTGCCATTTGTATGTCTTCCTTTGAAAAATGTCAATTCATACCCTTTACCCACTTTTTATGGTATTTTTTTAGTTGTTTGAGTTCCTTTTAAATTCAGAATATTACTCCCTTGTCAGATGAGTAATTTGTAAGTATTTTCTCCTATTCAACAGGTTGTCTTTTTACTTTGTTTTCTTTGCTGTGTGAAAGCTTTCTGGTTTACCATTGTCCTATTTGTCTATTTTTCTTTTTGTGTCCTGTGATTTTGAAGTTTTAACTATACCATTTTTGCCTAGACCAGTGCCCTAGAACATTTTCTGTAAGTTTTTTTTAGTAGTTTTATAGTTTCAGATTTTGCATTTAAGTCTTTCATCCATTTTGAGTTGATTTTTTTAATATGGTAAGAAATAAAGGTACAGTTTGATTCTTCTGCAATGGATATCCAATTTTCCCAGAGCCACTTATTGAAGAGAGTTTTAAAAAGGCATTTTAATGCAAGAAGAGACACTAATCACAAAGTTGTTTTAATCAGGATAATTTAATCTTTAAGATTAGAGAAACTGCTTTATAGCATAGTCATTATGTCTAATGAGAATGATTTAAAAGCAAAATACCCCTACCTTCTAAGTTCACATTTTATTCATTAAAGAAGCACAGCAACACAAAAAAAACATGATAAAGTATTTAAGGTATGTTTGCTTTGGCAAATTTATTTTAATAAAAAGCTACTTGATTCATGGCATGTGACTGCTAGAACTCATCTAAAGGTAACATAATTTAATCTACTCAAAATTTTTCTCAGTGTACTATAATACTGATAAATTGAATATGGAAAAGTTGATTTTATATTATAGGCTTCATATAGCAAGAGCAACTTAATATTCTAAATTTACATTACTGACATATGCAGTAATTTATTATTCATCATCAGCACCTCCGTATAGGATTTAAGGGGTAAATATTAAATATAGATAGTCAGTGTTCAATATAACTGGTCCTTCCAGTGTGTAAAATATTGAATAGTTCACAGAAGATGAGGTAGTTGCTATGCACATCAGTCTTTGCACTTTAAATATCACTCACAAAGTGTCTTGTGGGTTACTCTTGTAAATTGCTATAACATTAACAGGTAAAAATATCAGGAGTAGATCAAATGGGATTCTATACAGAAAAGTACTTTTTAAACTAGAATTTTCTATTCAAATCTCTATGTTTACTATTATTTTAATATTTATTTTAGTATTGAAAATAAACTTGATCACTTTGGATAATTTATAATATTGTGTATCACAAAGCTCAGTTCATCTGTGCCTCTAATGTTTTCCTACTCTGTAGTGGATTTGACTTTAAGTATTTAAACCTCTACTTCAATTGGTTTATTTCTCTCTGACAGCTGTTTTTAAAGATAGGGCCACAGTCATCTGGGGATTTAAAATATATAATTAATATTTATTTAATTAAATATAATTAATATGTTACCACTATTAAAAGATTAAAGTTTAATATAAGCCTGGAAAAATTAGATACAAATGAGTTATCCTTATTACATTATTAGTTCATTACTGTCAAATAGTAATATAGGGGTGAGAAGACAGGTAGTGAAATAGCAATGGGTACATTTAAAGTTAATGTGACAAGAATGAGATGTTAACCTTGCCTTATTTTATGGCTATGGCTTAAAGAGGCATATTGTATGAATATGCCTACATGTGAACTTCAAAATAGCATGTTATGGATATCATTAGGAAGCCTACAAACCTAATAATAATGCTATTTAATATAGCATTAAATTATTTCATTTATTAGTTCTCATACTAATTTTATTTTACATTTGATTTGAAGGGATTACATAACTAGGTTCTAATTTATAATCTTAACCACTTTCTTTCCTATGATGATACTAACAAAAATGATACCAAACAGCCCTTCAATTAATACTATTTGAAGTATTTTCTATTGTCAAATGATTTTAACTTATATCTTAAAAACATTTGTAACACAAAGAAAAACTGATTATTTAAGCTTTTAATTAAATTATACTTGCCTTTTATATGTATGTATATTGTAATTTTTCTGAACAATATAATGTTACTTCCTAACCCATTCTACTAGTAGCCTTCAACCGCACTTTGTTTTATTCCCCTTTTTCTATCAAAGAATATCATTATCCCACTCTGTGTCTTTTATTACATTATAACACAGTTATCAATCTGCACCATTCTTCACTTGTTATGTAAAAATATTTTGTTTATGTAGAATCGAAGATCTATTAAAAAATATTTAATTAAGACAAAATCTGACCCAGAGAGGATTATATATAAAACATAAAGCGAAACAAAATAAAAACATCATATGGTGACAAGCATTTATCTCTTAGTCTCCATAAAAATAATTATCAAGATAAAAAACCTAAAAGAAAACCTAGGCAATACCATTTAGGACATAGGCATGGCAAGGACTTCATGACTAAAACACCAAAAGCAATGGCAACAAAAGCCAAAATAGACAAAGGGATCTAATTAAACTAAAGAGCTTCTGCATAGCAAAGGAAACTATCAGCACAGTGAACCAGCAACCAACAGAATGGGAAAATTTTTTGCAATCTACCCATGTGACAACGGGCTAATATCCAGAATCTACAAAGAACTTAAACAAATTTACAAGAGAAAAACAAACTACCCCTTCAAAAAGTGGGCAAAGGATATCAACAGACACTTTGTAAAAGAAGACATGTATGCAGCCAACAAACATGAAAAAAAGCTCATCGTCACTGGTCATAAGAGAAATGCAAATCAAAACTACTTTGAGATACCATCTCACACCATTTAGAATGGTGATCATTAAAAAACCAGGAGACAACAGATGCTGGATAGGATGTGGAGAAAAAGGAACACTTTTATACCATTGGGGTGAGTGTAAATTAATTCAACCATTCTGTAAGATAGTGTGGCAATTCCTGAAGGGTCTAGAACTAGAAATACCATTTGACCCAGCAATCCCATTACTGGATATATACCCAAAGGATTGTAAATCATTCTTTTATAAAGACACATCTACATGTTTGTTTATTGTGGCACTGTTCACAATAGCAAAGACTTGGAATCAACCAAATACCCATCAGTGATAGACTGGTTAAAGAAAATGTGGCACATATACACCATGGAACACTATTCAGCCATAAAAAAGGATGAGTTCATGTCCTTTGCAGGGACATGGATAAAGCTGAAACCATCATTCTCAGCAAACTGACACAAGAACAGAAAGCCAAATACTGCATGTTCTCACTCATAAATGGGTGCTGAACAATGAGAACACATGGACACAGGGAGGGGAATATCACATACCAGGGCCGTTTGGGGGTTGGAGGAACTAGGGGAGGGATAGCAGGGGGTGGGATGTATGGGAGGGACAGCATTAGAAGAAATAGCTAATGTAGATGACGGGACGATGGATGCAGCAAACCATCATGGCATGTGTATACTTATGTAACAAGTCTGCACATTCTGCACATGTATCCCAGAACTTAAAGTATAATTAAGAAAAAATCTTCAGCTCTTGCATTTTCAGTAGTTGTACTAAATTGAAAATTTCAAATCTTACTGGATGTCATAGAAAGATTTTTTGTGGATTCTGAGGAGCTCACCACAGTTAATTTTGGAGATTAAAGGACTCTATCATAATAATCAGTGTGCTTTCTCTTGAAGGTTTGAAATTACAACTTTTTCTGTAACTTTTGCTTTTAGCTTGCTCATTTAACTAATGAAGAGCCGTTCTCATGTGGAAATCTACATTAACTAATGTACTTGCCTAGGGCTTTTGTTGTTTCTCTCTGAACAATCTATCTGTTTTGGGATTTTTTCCTTTTTTCAGAATATTGCTTCTTTTGGAATTACACCATTTTTCAGTATACTATGTTATGTTTCATAGAAGAATATACGTAGAGAAAGTAAATCCTTAAGAAGAAGTATATACTCCTAGCGAAAGAATTTATCTAAAGTCTAGTATTGGAGTGAGAAAGACGGGTAGCATTATTATCTTTCTAGTATGCTTGAAATTGTACACAAATAACCAAGCTAGGGGTTATTAAATAGGGCAGTAGTTGGCATAAATATTGAATGAGGTAGTGAGTGACCTTAAGTATTCCACAAAGCAAGATACCCAGTAAAAAACAATATCCAGACTAATTATAACCAACAGTGTAAAGAAATACGAAGGCATGTGAATGCTGAATTGAATTCACCTTGTATTGGACCTAGTCTTGGTTTGTTTGACACTATTTCTGCAAAGGAAAGACATTAATTTTATGAGGTCAATGAAATAGGCAATAGGCATTTAAAAAACCATGGTATTTATTATATTTTGAAGAAAAGTTTTGGTGTGAGATGAAATACTTCATTATATCTAAGAAAATTTATCTATATAACAGCATCAGAAACAAAATATTTTGAAAATAAAATAATTTATCATCCCATTGGATAAAGCTTATTAACATTTACTTTTTATTACTTACAAGTAAATGGATTAATACCATCGTTTTTACTACCATCTTAAAATGAGAATTGAGTATTCAATAGAAAGAAGGAATAATTAATAGTACAGGTAATGACAAGGCAGGAATGATTCAATCCAAAACTAGTTAAAGGAATGACCTCTCTGTAAGGAGTGTCACTTGCTTCAATTTAACAAGAAGGAAAGAAAAAATTAATTTGAATATGAAAAGAACTATAATTTTGGAATTAGATTCAAAAACACATTTAACAGTGTAGAGCTTAAATGGTTTTCACTTTTTTTTGCTAATCTTAATTTTCAAAATTTCTGCAATACACACAATTTTACAACAGAAAATCTTATATTGTAAAAATCCCCCACTCCTCAGATAACCTTAGATTTTCTACTATGCAGTTACACATTTTTGAAATTGCTAGGTTAAAGACATTGAGAGAATAATCAGACTTTTAAAGATATTTAACCAGCATTATTGTGGTCATTTTGGTAATGGTTATTTTCTTCACATTTAGTGTTTTGATTTTTTTACAACAGAAGTGGTTTGCAGATGCTTTAATTTTTGATCATCCCTCATGCCTGGATAATTTCTATTTGTACAGTGGTGATTTTGAAAAATATGCATCTGCTACTTTGTGTTGAATTTCTGCATCTGTCAGGAAATTGTCTAGACCTTTTAAATAGACCAAAAAATAATAACAACAAAAGTACAGACAAATTAACTCTTGATGTAATGCTTTCAAGATTCCTTCCTCCTTTGTTTTTATTAGATCCTCTTCTATAACCCAAGCACTATTATCTGTCCTTCCATATTTCTGTCTTTGTTCATATCCTATTTGATAATAACAAAAAAATTATAGATTCACTATCTTGTGTCAACATAGGTAAAAAATTATGTATTTTTTAATAGCATTTTAGGTTTTGGGGTACATGTGAAGAACATGCAAGATTGTTGCATAGGTACACACGTGGCAGTGTGATTTGCTGCCTTCCTTCCCATCACCTATGCCTGGCATTTCTCCCCATGCTCTCTCTCCCCAAATCCCCACCCCCCGCTGTCTCTCCCCTATTTTCCCCCAACAGACCCAAGTGTGTAGTGCTCCTCTCCATTTCCATGTGTTCTCATGGTTCAACAACCGCCTATGAGTGGGAACATGCAGTGTTTGATTTTCTGCTCTTGTGTCAGTTTGCTGAGAATGGTGTTTTGCAGGTTCGTCCATGTCCCTAAAAAGGACACAAACTCATCATTTTTTATGGCTGCATAGTATTCCATGGTGTATATGTGCCACATTTTCCCTGTCTAGTCTATCATCGATGGGCATTTGGGTTGGTTACAGGTCTTTGCTATTGTAAACAGTGCTGCAATAAACATTCGTGTTCATGTGTCCTTGTAGTAGAACGATTTATAATCCTTTGGATAGATACCCAGTAATGGGATTGCTGGGTCAAATGGAATTTCGATTTCTAGGTCCTTGAGGAATCGCCACACTGTCTTCCACAATGGATGAATTAATTTACACTCCCACCAACAGTGTAAAAGTGTTCCTATTTCTCCACATCCTCTCCAGCACCTGTTGTCTCCAGATTTTTTAATGATCGCCATTCTAACTGGC